>NC_134404.1:94107111-94420548 GCF_038048845.1 Mixophyes fleayi | reverse complement strand
TTTATAATTTTTTTTGCATGTGTTGTGTATTTTGCATATGCATGTGCGTATCCTGCAGTCTGTTCTGTCTGTTAAAATATGACAAAAACTGTTTAGGCACTTATACCCATCTTCAAATGGGAACGTATCTTGAGATCCACTTTGATTTGACAACAGGCAGCTCCGTGCTCGTTTTAAAAATGCAAGTTGTGTGCAGGTTGCATTTAAAGATTAATTAGTCCCTAGACGTTTGTTATATGTATATCAAATACAATATAAGCTCAAGTTTAATATATATAAATTCTGCACTTGGAAAGTTTGTAAAGCTTATTGTACAATAGATATGAAGTTTTATCGGAAGTGATTAGGATCATTGAAAGATGTAATTAGTACTATTTCACTGATGTCACATCTGATAAAATTAACCAATAGATCATCTCCTAAGCTGCTGTTTAGCCATGTGGCTTTTTCTTCTTATATGAAAATTAATGTTGATTTCATGACTCTGTTGCTAAGAGCGCCAATAACATAACTCCGCTTTGAATCAAGTGAAATCCCTGGGAATTAATATGAAAATATAAATAACACTTTTTAGGAGCAATATGCCTCATTTGTTTGTATAAATTAATTTGTGGGGTTGAAATGATTGCATTCCACATTTTCTAATGCATAGTTTTAACTTGCTTTTTGTCAGTACATTCAGTTATCAGTCAGTTCATGTCATCTGGGAAAAAAATAACATTGCATTGTCATGTTCGGAGGACATATTCACAAAGTTCTAAAATAGAGTTGTGCAATATCCTGTTATTCCAGTGATTACTTCACCAAAGAGGATATCGTAAAAAAGAGACAGTTGAGAGAGCCTAGTATCCTGGAAGTGGCAGAGCTGGCCTTGAGACTCCCTGGAGAGAAGATGTCAGACGAACATCAATGGAATCCATTGTCCTGGAGCTTCAGTGGAAGGGGATTTACATGATAATGATATTTGTCTACTGGTGTCACAATTTTCTGCCTTAAATTAAGAAAGCAATAACTTGCCTTATATAAAACATATGTATATACCATGGACACTTCCTGTTTTCATGAAGTGCATTCAATTTACACAGTAATGTACATAGAAATGTTCAGGCATTGTTTACTGGCTTATTCAAGTTTACAATCTGAGAGCCACAATGAGCTAATGATAGTTTCACACCAGCGTTCCCAGAAGGTCTCTCAGTATATTGTTAGCTGGTTAGCACCCTCTGAGTTACACCTGAACATAGTAACAGGCTGCACAATGTTGGAGAGACGTCAACAAAAGATAATTTAATAGCACGTTGCTCACATCTTGCATTTGGTATCACCATATAAATACTCAGATCACTTATTATATTGCATTTTTTTATTGTGACCAACCAAGGTAAGATTATACTGAGATTTTCACAAAACAACTGCTTGTTTGTGATTTAGATCTTCCTACTGCATCCTTTCAATTTTTTTAATGGTATTTTCATTATCACTGAAAAACACAGATTTTTTTTTTTTCTGCAGAAACAGCTTGATGCTACAGCCTGAAGTATTACATTGGTAAGGCTATAGATTGTAAGCTTGCGAGCAGGGTTCTCTTACCTCTCTGTCTGTATGTATTACCCAGTATTGTCTTATTAATGTTTGTTCCTAATTGTAAAGC
Organism: Mixophyes fleayi; assembly: GCF_038048845.1. NCBI lineage: Eukaryota > Metazoa > Chordata > Amphibia > Anura > Limnodynastidae > Mixophyes > Mixophyes fleayi. The sequence continues at coordinate 94,418,897 of NC_134404.1, read as the reverse complement.
GCTACGGAATTTGCTGGCGCTATATAAATAAATGTTGATGATGATGATGATAGGCTCACAAACTCTATCGTTGATGCAACAAAATATTGAACTGCGGATAAAAATCTAGGACTAGATGATGCAGAGGTATGTTTAAAAACACAGTTTGAACACTTTCGTTAACATATCAAAATGCTTAGAAACTATATTAAATGCATGCATATATGCAATGTGGCTTATATCCATTTCATAATTGCCTACTTGTTGGATCTCCCCTCCGGTAGATCAAGGAGGGGGCAGGGTCATGATGACATGATTCATCAGGCTCCGCCCACCAATTCACAATGATGCATATTGCATTCTCCCGCAGTAGATACCGTGAATCGCTTCATAAAAGCCCGTCCTGCCCACTCCACAAGAAAGAGAAGTGGGATCCGGAAGGGTGGTCAACTCTATAGGGAGTCTGGGAGGATTCAGAGTAGCAGATGCATTTATACTTCCATTTTAGCATGTGACAAAAATGCATTACATACAACTGTGTGCATGTATATTTACTGAAGAACAATGTACCATGAAAAAGAACAGACTTCTTAGTTGTATTTTATCTGCTTAAGTAGACACCCAAGCTTATTTCAGTATCCTTTGTTCATATCAGAGGAAAAAAACACTTTACTATGGGTGAAAAATACAAGCTACATAAAAATCTCACATTCATTAAAATGAAAAAGAAAACAGAGTTACCACCTTGTATATAAGGATTTTAAAGCTTTATAAGTGGCTAAAAAAGAAGAGAGGTATCTATATGTTTTATTATGCTTGGTAGTTGCGATGAAACTGCATAAAAAATATACTGTACATGCAAAATGTTGACGTATAGGCAGCATATCTCTTGCCCAATATTACAGGAGTAACTATACCACATATAGGTACAAGTATATGCTCGTTATATTGGACTCCTGGAGTGCCCAGTTCCTTCAGTTATTAGAATCTGATTATCCTGTTAGGGTTAATAGAATGAGCATCGCTAATAGTGCAACATCAAAACAGATTTTAATATAGTAAAAAAAATATTAAATATGTACAGAATAAAACATTAAGGGCTAGATTTACTAAACTGCGGGTTTGAAAAAGTGGAGATGTTGCCTATAGCAACCAATTGGATTCTAGATAGCATTTATTTAGTACTTTCTACAAAATGACAGCTAGAATCTGATTGGTTGCTATAGGCAACATCTCCACTTTTCAAATCCACAGTTTAGAAAATATACCCCTAAAAGTTACTTATCTGCTTCTCATGAAACTGGTTGTATGCTGGTGAATTATGTTGACTGCAGTGACATCAGGTTAAAAAATATATATTCAGAAGAAGAGACTGGAAGAAAGAGGGCAAAAAAGAAGGAACTTCAATCAAACCTCTTAATAAGAAGTAATAAAGGGATATATCATTTCTCTTTCTTTAAACTAAATGACTGAAACAAACTTACTGAAAATGGGATTGGCATTTGTCCCTACATATAACTCAAATAATAAACAAGTGCTGTTTCCTAATAGTACTCAAACCACTTTACATATTTTTGCAGAAGGTGAGGACAATCCTTGCTGTCCTTTTGTAATCATTCACATCATTCCATGATCCATAGAAGCTTACAGTCAGAGCCGGATTAACAATAGGGCTAAAGGGGCTACAGACCAGGGGCCTCGGGCAGCTGAGGGGTCCGCCGGCATTCATCGGGTCGGGGGCTGTCACTGTAGTGCTTTAGCGGCGCGCTGTAATCTCCTTACTGAGGAGATCTCGTGAGAGTGAGACTATGGGGTATATTTACTAAACTGCGGGTTTGAAAAAGCTGAGATGTTGTCTATAGCAACCAATCAGATTCTAGCTGTCATTTTGTAGAGTGCACTAAATAAATGAGAGCTAGAATCTGATTGGTTGTTATAGGCAACATCTCCACTTTTTCAAACCCGCAGTTTAGTAAATCTAGCCCTATGAGTCATAGGGGTATATTTACTAAATGGCGGGTTTGAAAAAGTGGGGATGTTGCCTATAGCAATCAATCAGATTCTAGCTTTCATTTATTTAGTACATTCTACAAAATGACAGCTAGAATCTGATTGGTTGCTATAGGCAACATCCCCACTTTTTCAAACCCGCAGCTTAGTAAATCTAGCCCATAGTCTCACTCTCACGAGATCTCCTCAGTAAGGAGATTACAGCGCGCCGCAGAAGCACTACAGGGAGTGGAACAACGGAAAGAGGTAAGCTCATGGGGGAGAGGGGCCCTCATTGGGAGGGGGGCTCTTGGGAGGATCTCACAGTACCCTTAGCCTGGGGGCCTCCCTTCCCTTAATCCGGTCCTGCTTACAGTCTATATTTCCTATTACACACTAGGATGCATTTTTGTTAGAAGCCAAATAACCCACCATTATGATTTTTGTACTGTGGGAGGAAAGCAAAGCACCCAGAGATAACCCATGCAAATACAAGGAGAATATACAAAATGCCCATATATAGTGCCCTGGTTGGAATCGAACCCATGACCCCAGTGCTGTGAGGGAGCAATGTGAACCATTGAGCCACAGTGCTACCCCTAAACTCACGATGCCCCACTAAGGAGTTATTAAATGGATACTGTGAGCTACAAGTCCAAATATGAACTGAGAAATAAATAATTTTTTTTACAGTATGATCAAAAGAAAGTTAATTAATTTATTTATCAAAGCAGTCAAAACAGGTTATCAGGAAATGTGTGAAGGAGTTGTTATAAGGAGAGAATAGCCCTCAAATCCCTTATGGACAATGAGTAAATAACAATGAAGCTGTCAGATAAAAGCTGTGATATCGTTATTATGAATACACCTGGCTATATCAGTGAAGTGTATAGACTTTTAAGCAATCAAACTACATATAAAAGGTTATCAACAGATAAAACAACCTAAAACATATTTGGGTTAAGTATCTCGTTATGTAATGTAATATTGATTATACTGACTATTATATTGATTATAAATATTATACTGAAGTATTATATTGATTGTACTGAATTTAATTCTGAAAAGATAATCTTAGTTCTTAGCACCTACTATGATTTTTTACACCTACTGATTTTGTTTAAATATGTAATATAAATAGCACAAATGTGTTTTAATACTGTCAAGAACTCATGTGTCTATACAAATCTAATCCGTATTGCTCGTGACATGCTCTGCTATGTTGTGACTCTGGAAGATAACTACCAGCTTTTACCTTAGCTTTGGATCTGAACAGTCTTATTTGGGACTCAGTACTTTGTTGCTTGATTGTTACTTATCATAGCCAGATAAACTTGTGCTGTTGTTGAGATTGCTATTCCTGTTTGTGTAGGTGGTGTTAACACTAGGGATGTGCACCGGCGACTTTTGAGGTCTCGTGTTTTGTGTTTTGGATCCGGATTTTCGTTATTTTTGAGGTTCGGATTTGTCTCGCAAAACACTTGACGAAAGGTCTCGGTTCGGATTTAAGGTATTGGATTCGGATTTTTTTTGAAAAAAACATAAAAAGTTTAAAAATCAAGTTTTTGGGCTTATTTTCACTCCTAGGCTATTATTAACCTCAATAACATTCAATAACAAGCATTTCCACTAATTTACAGTGTATTCTGAACACCTCACAATATAGTTATTAGTCCAAAACGTTGCAACAAGGTATCTTTCTGGACTGCGTAGAGGAGTGGGTCACCACAATATATTATAAACCCTGAACTTTTATGATTCGCACCAATAATTGTACCTGGACTGCGTAGAGGAGTGGGTCACCACAATATATATTAAAAACCCTGAACTTTTATGATTCGCACCAATAATTGTACCTGGACTGCGTAGAGGAGTGGGTCACCACAATATCTTAAAAACCCTGAACTTTTATGATTCGCACCAATAATTGTACCTGGACTGCGTAGAGGAGTGGGTCACCACAATATCTTAAAAACCCTGAACTTTTATGATTCGCACCAATAATTGTACCTGGACTGCGTAGAGGAGTGGGTCACCACAATATCTTAAAAACCCTGAACTTTTATGATTCGCACCAATAATTGTACCTGGACTGCGTAGAGGAGTGGGTCACCACAATATCTTAAAAACCCTGAACTTTTATGATTCGCACCAATAATTGTACCTGGACTGCGTAGAGGAGTGGGTCACCACAATATATATTAAAAACCCTGAACTTTTATGATTCGCACCAATAATTGTACCTGGACTGCGTAGAGGAGTGGGTCACCACAATATCTTAAAAACCCTGAACTTTTATGATTCGCACCAATAATTGTACCTGGACTGCGTAGAGGAGTGGGTCACCACAATATATTATAAACCCTGAACTTTTATGATTCGCACCAATAATTGTACCTGGACTGCGTAGAGGAGTGGGTCACCACAATATATATTAAAAACCCTGAACTTTTATGATTCGCACCAATAATTGTACCTGGACTGCGTAGAGGAGTGGGTCACCACAATATCTTAAAAACCCTGAACTTTTATGATTCGCACCAATAATTGTACCTGGACTGCGTAGAGGAGTGGGTCACCACAATATCTTAAAAACCCTGAACTTTTATGATTCGCACCAATAATTGTACCTGGACTGCGTAGAGGAGTGGGTCACCACAATATCTTAAAAACCCTGAACTTTTATGATTCGCACCAATAATTGTACCTGGACTGCGTAGAGGAGTGGGTCACCACAATATCTTAAAAACCCTGAACTTTTATGATTCGCACCAATAATTGTACCTGGACTGCGTAGAGGAGTGGGTCACCACAATATCTTAAAAACCCTGAACTTTTATGATTCGCACCAATAATTGTACCTGGACTGCGTAGAGGAGTGGGCACTGGGCACCACAATAAAATATATAAAAAACCTTCAACAGATCTGCATTACACTACACATACGGCTGCTCCTCCATCCTCTCCATCATATACATGTTGGAGTTTTAGCGTGTGACAACCTCTTGTTTTTGATAATGTCAGTGCATTTTGAATATTTTTCAATTTGCCCCACACCACTGAATGTACTTTATCTATGATACGCAATACGCATCTATCTATCTTGACTGCGTAGTGTGGTGGCCCCGGTACACAATTTGGTACCGAGGCCACAATATAATTAAAAAACCCTCCACGTGTCTGAATTCCACCAAACAAGTATCTGGACTGCATAGTGGGGTGGCCCCGGTACCCAATTTGATACCGGGGCCACAATACCTCCTCCAAACATGGTACAGACAATTCGTCATTGAGAGACCCCAGACAGACAGGGTCGAAGTGTTATTGTTTGACTTTGTAAACCCAAAAAAATGTCCCTGTTGCACATAGTCGTGCAATGAAGACTGACTTTTTCATTTAAAGGCACGATCTTTAAAGTGTAGTGTTTGTAAGTCTAAGTCATATTATACTTTTGGTAAAATTGGTTTATTTTGTTCCTCTTTATGGTAATTAATTAGTAATAGAATTAAAGTAGGAAATAGAATTAAAGTATGAAATAGAATTAAAGTAGGAAATAGAGTGGTATAGAGTTGTAGTGTGGTATAGATAGAGTGGTCCACACAATATAATAATAAAACCCTCAACTGGTCTGAATTCCACCAAACAAGTATCTTGACTGCGTAGTGTGGTGGCCCCGGTACACAATTTGGTACCGAGGCCACAATATAATTAAAAAACCCTCCACGTGTCTGAATTCCACCAAACAAGTATCTGGACTGCATAGTGGGGTGGCCCCGGTACCCAATTTGATACCGGGGCCACAATACCTCCTCCAAACATGGTACAGACAATTCGTCATTGAGAGACCCCAGACAGACAGGGTCGAAGTGTTATTGTTTGACTTTGTAAACCCAAAAAAATGTCCCTGTTGCACATAGTCGTGCAATGAAGACTGACTTTTTCATTTAAAGGCACGATCTTTAAAGTGTAGTGTTTGTAAGTCTAAGTCATATTATACTTTTGGTAAAATTAGTTTATTTTGTTCCTCTTTATGGTAATTAATTAGTAATAGAATTAAAGTAGGAAATAGAATTAAAGTATGAAATAGAATTAAAGTAGGAAATAGAGTGGTATAGAGTTGTAGTGTGGTATAGATAGAGTGGTCCACACAATATAATAATAAAACCCTCAACTGGTCTGAATTCCACCAAACAAGTATCTGGACTGCGTAGTGGGGTGGCCCCGGTACACAATTTGGTACCGAGGCCACAATATAATTAAAAAATTGGGCATCAACTGTCACCGTTGTTTAATATCTGATACACCTAAATATGGACTGCACAGTGGAGTGGCCCCGGTAGTAAATTTGGTGCCGGGGCCACAATACCTCCTCCAACTTCCAAGTGTAGTGTTTATAAAGACACACAGCGTCGAAGTGTTATTATTAGTTGACTTTCTTAACCCTAAAATTGTCCCTGTTGCAAATATTCGTGCAATGGACAGTTACTTTTCTATTGAAAGACTCAAGCTTTCAAGTGTAGTGTTTATAAAATATAAACAACAATACAGTAGTTTTAGAGCACGTCAATACCTCTTGTTTTAAATTATGACACGGCATTTTACTTTTGGTTTAATTTCTTGAATTTTTTTACATTTGGTTTTACTTTTTGAACATGGCAACAACTGTTGCTTGGTCATATAATGCAAAAAAAAAAGTTCCAAGATGGAATTGTCCTTGGGCCCTCACACCCACCCTTATGTTGTTGAAATAGGACATGCACACTTTAACAAACCAATCATTTCAGCGACAGGGCCTACCAAACAACTTTGGCTGAAATGATTGGTTTGTTTGGGCCCCCACACCAAAAAAGCTATTCATCTCTCCCTGTACAGACTAAACAGGCTCTACTGAGGCAAGATGTCGTCCTCATCCTCAACCTCTGATTCCTCTCCCCCTACAGTGTGTACTTCCTCCTCATCACACATTATCAATTCGTCCCCGCTGGACTCCACAACCACAGGTCCCTCTGTAGTATCTGGAGGGCAGTGCTGTACTTCATTGAGGAATTGATTATTCATTTTTATAAACATCATTTTTTCAACGTTGTGAGGAAGCAACCTCCTTCGCCGCTCACTGACCAGGTTCCCCGCTGCACTAAAAACTCTTTCCGAGTACACACTGGAGGGGGGACAACTCAGGTAAAATAGAGCCAGTTTGTACAGGGGCTTCCAAACTGCCTTTTTTTCCTGCCAGTAACAATATGGACTGTCTGACATGTCTACTTGGATGGTGTCAGCAAAGTAATCATCCACAATTTTTTCTATTGTGACAGCATCCAATGCAGCGAGAGTAGACATGTCTGCAATGGTTGGCAGGTCCTTCAGTCCGGACCAGATGTTATCAACATCCCCGCCAGTGCCTCTTTTGGGAAAACTGAGCTTTTTCCTCGCAGCCATAGATGTGGAAGAAAATGAGGGTGGAGCTGTTGGCATGTCACGGTCCTCTTCAGAGGACAATCTCCTGACCAGCAGGTCTTTGCACCGCTGTAGACTTGTGTCCGCCGGAAACAGAGACACAACATACGCTTTAAACCGAGGATCGAGCACGGTGGCCAGAATGTATTCCTCTGACTTTAAAAGAGTGACCACCCTCGGATCCTGGCAAAGCGTACGAAGGGCTACATCCACAAGAGCTACATGCTTGGTGTAATCGCAATGGCTTACCAGCTCCTCCCTCACTTTCTCCAGCTGCTTCTGCAACAGCCTGATCAGGGGAATGACCTGACTCAAGCTGGGAGTGTCGGAACTGACTTCTCGTGTGGCAAGTTCAAATGGCTGCAGAACCTTGCACAACACGGAAATCAGTCTCCACTGCGCTTGACTGAGGCGCATCCCCACTCCTTTGCCTATGTCGTAGGTGGCTGTGTAGGCCTGAATGGCCTTTTGCTGCTCCTCCATCCTCTGCAGCATATAGAGTGTGGAGTTCCAGCGCGTCACAACCTCTTGTTTGAGGTGATGGCAGGGCAGGTTCATGCTTTTTTGATGTGCCTCTAGTCTGCGGTAGGCACTGGCTGAATGCCCCTGTCACTCTTGAGGTAATGCTGCACCACCAAATTAATGGTGTGGGCAAAACATGGGACGTGCTGGAAATTGCCCATATTTAATGCCCGCACAATGTTACTGGCATTGTCTGACACCACAAATCCCCATGAGAGTCTAAGTGGGGTAAGCCACTGGGAGATAATTTCCCTCATTTTCTCTAATATGTTGTCAGCGTTGTGCCTCTTATTAAAGCCTGTAATGCACAATGTTGCCTGCCTTTGCATGAGCAGCCATTTTGTAGATGCTGCTACTGATGCAGCTGTTGCTGTTGCTGCGGAAGGGGATGCATCTACCCAGTGGGCTGTCACAGTCATATAGTCCTTCGTTTGCCCAGAACCACTTGTCCACATGTCCGTGGTTAAGTGGACAGTGGGTACAACCGCATTTTTAAGAGCACTGAGGACACTTGATCGTACTTCTCTGTACATTTTTGGTATCGCCTGCCTAGTGAAGTGGAATCTCGAGGGGATTTGGTACCGGGGACACAATACCTCCATCAACCCTCTAAATCCCACTCCACTGATGGCGGACACCGGGCGCACGTCTAACACCAACATTGCAGTTACAGCCGCAGTTATACGCTTTGCAATAGGGTGACTACTATCGTATTTGGTGGTCATGGCAAACGACTGTTGGACGGTCAATTGTTTTGTGAAAGACTTAGCGGTCTTACGACTTCCCCTCTGGGAAGATGACCGACTAACAGCAGCAACAGCAGCAGTGGCAGTAGTAGGCGTACCGCTGCAGGATTCCTCGGATGAATCCCGTATTGAGGAGGACTCAGTCTGGCTGCTGACTTGGGCTGCAGGACTGAATCTGATGGAGATTGTGGAGGAAGTTGACGAGGAGGGTGTTGCTGGTGTGTATCCAACTGGACCACGGGATTTAGGTGTCCCTGTACCGATGAGGGTCCTAGCCCCAGTTCCTGAACTAACCACTGAACTATGAAGGTTATTCAGGTGACGTATAAGGGAGGATGTTCCTAGGTGGGCAAGATCCTTACCCCTGCTTATTTGAGCTTTACATAAGCTACATATTGCCATACATTGGTTGTCTGGATTTGGATAAAAATAACTCCAGACCGAAGAGGTGCATTTTTTGGTCTTCTGACCAGGCATGACGATGGGCTTTTTCATCCCATGGACATCAGCTGTTTCCCCCCCTGGTGCCTCATTTACAATAACCACATCACCATCCTCATCATCAAGTTCCTCCACAGCGCCAGCTACATCATCAATAGCCTCCTCCCGAGCCACCTCTTCCCGTACAGTGATGGGAAGGTCAGGCTTGACAACCACCAACACCCTTGGACTCGCCTTGGGGATTTGTGATAATTTCTCTTTAGAAGGCAGAGTTGTTTGCTGTTTTGTTGCTGACAGCATAACTCTCTTCAATTTTTTGTAGGGGGGGGGAGGAGGAGGAGGGCTAAGATCCGTGGGTGAAGCTGAACCACTAGTCATGAACACGGGCAAGGGCCTAAGCCGTTCCTTGCCACTCCGTGTCGTAAATGGCATATTGGCAACTTTACGTTTCTCCTCAGATGATTTTAAGTTTCTCTTTTTGCTACTTTTTCTTAACTTGGGCTTTTTGGATTTTACATGCCCGGTACTACGAGATTGGGCATCGGGCTTGGAAGACGACGTTGATGGCATTTCATCGTCTATGTCATGACTAGTGGCAGCAGCTTCAGCATTAGGAGGAAGTGGGTCTTGATCTTTCCCTACTTTATCCTCCAAATTTTTGGTCTCCATTATATGTAGCACAAGATACTGCAGAATGTGTGAACTTGGTAATATTGCAGTACCAATGGACTTATACTGCTGGATTGGTTTTGCAAATTTGGTTATAATTATTATATATTTTTTTTTTTTAAATTTTTTAATTTTTTTTTACTTTTTTTTTATTTTTAAAAAACTTGGGAATAGTGGGGAAATAACTATGCCCTTAGAAGCACAGAGCACAGGACACAGCACCACTGGACTGAACAGGACACGGCACAGGACCCAGCAGCACTACGGAACTCAGCAGGACAGAGCACAGGACACAGCACCACTGGACTGATACTGCAGAATGTGTGAACTTGGTAATATTGCAGTACCAATGGACTTATAAATTATAATGCTGGATTGGTTTTGCAAATTTGGTTATAATTATTATATATTTTTTTTTTTTAAATTTTTTATTTTTTTTTACTTTTTTTTTATTTTTAAAAAACTTGGGAATAGTGGGGAAATAACTATGCCCTTAGAAGCACAGAGCACAGGACACAGCACCACTGGACTGAACAGGACACGGCACAGGACCCAGCAGCACTACGGAACTCAGCAGGACAGAGCACAGGACACAGCACCACTGGACTGATACTGCAGAATGTGTGAACTTGGTAATATTGCAGTACCAATGGACTTATAATGCTGGATTGGTTTTGCAAATTTGGTTATAATTATTATATATTTTTTTTTTTTTATAAATTTTTTATTTTTTTTTACTTTTTTTTTATTTTTTAAAAACTTGGGAATAATGGGGAAATAACTATGCCCTTAGAAGCACAGAGCACAGGACACAGCACCACTGGACTGAACAGGACACGGCACAGGACCCAGCAGCACTACGGAACTCAGCAGGACAGAGCACAGGACACAGCACCACTGGACTGATACTGCAGAATGTGTAAACTTTGTAATATTGCAGTACCACTGGACTTTTACTGCTGAATGTGTGAACTTGGTAATATTGCAGTACCAATGGGCTTATACTGCAGGATTGGTTGTGCAAATTTTGTGGTAATTAAAAAATATTAAAGTAGTTTTTGGTATTTTTTAAAAAAACTTTTTTTTATTTTTTTAAACACAGGGGAATATTGGGGAAATAACTATGCCCTTAGAAGCACAGAGCACAGGACACAGCACCACTGGACTGAACAGGACACAGCACAGGACCCAGCAGCACCACTGACCTCAGAAGGACAGAGCACAGCACACAGCACCACTGGACTGATACTGCAGAACACAGCACAGCACAGCACAGCACAGCACAGCACAGAACTAAACAGCACAGAACTAAACAGCACAGAGGACCACCTAACACACCCTCCCTCTACCCTGATCAATGCCCGAGTGAAGATGGCGGCGACTAGCGGGGAATTTATAGGATCCGAGTATCGCGAGATCCGACAACGGGATTATGAGTCAGAGCCTCAGTTTCACTTTTGAATTTGGCGCCAATACCCGGATCTGTCTCGGATCCGACTCGGATCCGCAACGTTCGGGTGGGCTCGGATTTCATAAATCCGAGTGCGCTCATCCCTAGTTAACACACCGTTATTCCTATTCACATCAGTGGCAGGTGACAATAACGTAAAATGCAATGAGTGGCTAAGCCACAGCAAGACAAGGAGGAGGCCCTAACACACAAGTAGGAGAAGCTTCGCACTAGTAGGTGGAGTAAACACAAGTTTGCAGAATCAGCAGACTGTGCGGTTTTCTCTTACTTGTTCTTGTACATTCGACTACCTGCAGTTCTTTCATACCTGTTCTTGAGCTTTGTTACTGGTTGGTTGGCTCCTGGAAAGTTGGGGTCCTTTTTTCAAAATTGTATTATAATACAAAATGGTAAAAAATCCTGAATGATTAGGCTCTTTAGTTCAAACACAACACTCTATTATTGCCAGATAAAACTACATTCTTACACAGGCATTTAAAATATGCCTTGTGAGGTGGGATTATTCACTCCTTTGCTCACCGGAAATGTAACCTCCTGGTAAGCTGTGTCTGCCCTCTCCGTCATTGTGTGACATTATAGGAGCTGGGAAGCCCAGAGCAGGTCCAGAAAAGTGGCCGCTCTCTGCAGGCCCTACTCCTCCTCTTATGACTGTGAAACCTTCAGCGCTATACCCCAGAAGATCAGAGGAGAGATTCAGAAAAAACATTCTCTTCTCTCCACCCATGGATTGAGAGGGGAGCAGGGAACAAGAAAATAATCTTTAATTTCCTGGACCTCAGACAGAAGAGAGGATTCTTCTGCTCACCGCACCCCACCATGTAGAGAGGGAAACATTGGAGAGGACTATGAGTAGTGAAGGTGGCTGTGGTTATATATAGCCAATAAAATATATGAAATATTGTTATGTCAAAGGACCATAACACAAATCAACATCTACAAGATGAATTTGCCTGGTATTCAGCATTCTATGGAGCACCACACAGTATACTGCAGAGAGCACCCTTGTGACTGCCACATAATACAGAGAGCATCATTGTTACCACCACACAATACAGAGAGCATCCTCATGACCTTCAAACAATACAGAGAGCATCCTCATGGCCTCCACACAATACAGAGATCATGCCGCCTCAGGCATATCTTCATCATCATCATCATCATCATCATCATCATCATCAACATTTATTTATATAGCGCCAGCAAATTCTGTAGCGGTTTACAATTGGGAACAAACATTAATAAGACAATACTGGGTAGTACATGCAGAGAGGTAAGAGAACCCTGCTCGCAAGCTTACAATCCAGCTATTTCATGCCCACCGACAGCCATTTAATGCCCCATTCCCAGCCATTTCATGTCCCCCTAGTAATTTCATGCACCCAAGCTGTACTGCTGACTGTGCCATGGACAGCTATCAGGGTGCCACGATTCACGGCAGTGCATCAAGCCGCTGCGACTCTCTGGGTACTCTCACTTCCTCTCTGTCCTGGCTGTTGCCAGGGCAATGGTCAGGATGCTCTCTTTGACAGCGCTGCGTCCCGGCATGTTTGACAGCCAGGCACATGCGCAGGAGGTATATTTATAGATCACAGTAACAGCACGTTTTGGTACCTTATATTTTGAACATATTGCATATTAAATACAGTTTTTGAATAAGGCGTAATTGGTGTTAATATTCTAAAATTTGTATATTGATAAGGTAGTCTGGACAGACAATCCCCTATTAAAAGCAGTAGAGATGAACTGCAGGTGAAAGGCTAGTGCTTTATTCACTAGGACTAGGCTATCTTAATCTGAGTTACAGAGAGAACGCATGAGCCATCTGTTCAACAGGAGGCATGAAAGCACAAATTAATTAAAGCCATATGCAAGAAACAGAAGTGAGACGCGAAATCTGAAATATCTATCTCAGTTACAATATGTGTTTGTGGGAAAGGTAATCACATGAACACACACATATTAGATTAGATTAGAAGCCACAGACTTTCTGACTGCAGGCCGAATGCTTATGTTTAACTTACAGAACAATGAAATGACTTTTAATATCCTTTTCATTTTACATTAGGGGTACATTAATTCTTTCACTTTCAACCACAACAAATTGTTTGTATGAGCTGTTCCTTATATTCATGCCACTTGTATAATATTCATGGGATAACATATCCTTACTGTGAAATATTATATTAGAAGTCACTTAGGATTTTGATAACCTGTATAAAAGTAATTGTCCAGCAAGGTTGTGTTATTTCTTGTAATACATGTGTAGCAGTATTTTAGTTTTTTAACTACCACTATATTGATGTTATGTTTAGATGTATTTTGATTTTAATTATGTATTCTTATTTTTAATGATAGAAAGGTAAGCTGCACAGCTGTGTCATGTTTGAAGACCATACAAAAGTATAAAGAAACAACACAGAGCCACAGGGCAAGTGTTTTTATACAGGTCATTGAACTCCTCCTTGACTTCTAATGTTTATTGATGCACTGACAGAAACACAATAATTTAACAAAGCAAGATGATTATATGAGGTGATCCTCTTATTCAAGCAAGTCATGTGACAAAAGTGACATCACTACTTTTCACATATAAATGATATTTTACAGGAGTGACATTACTACTCTCCAAACACAAGTTAAATTTAACAGGGGTGATATCATCATTACTCCTCAATTATAAGTGGTGACATCACTAATTACTGAATATACAGATATATTTCACAAGATATTTCACGTATATTCATGTCAGTTGATTAAATGTTGAGCAAAGCAGTAGAATGCAGTAACCACCACATATATCTATTAGTATAATAAAAATTCATGATCTTAATCTCATAGAACATGTTTCATTTCCTTTCTCCCTTACCACATAACCTGAGTCTCTGGTCTGACTTGATTCCTTCATTTTCTTGCTTTGGTTTCAGAGCGAGTGGTCTCAATTTCTTAGATATGTGGAGGCAGTGGCGGATCCAGGGGTGGGGGGGCGATCGGTCCCCCTAGCAGTGGCTTACTTCCGATAGCTGCACACTGTGTGTAGCCGTCGGCAGTGACAGGCAGGGACAGTGTGCTGCCCGGCTGCTCTGATTGTGTTTTAAAGACAGTCAGAGCAGCCGGGCAGCACACTGTCACTGCCAAGCGGACCTGCCATAGTGTGCAGCCGCTGGCAGCCTCAGAAGTCAGAAAAGGGGGCGTGACCTAAATCCCCCCCCCCCTAAATCGCCCGGGGTACAACCATTTTCTAGATCCGCACCTGTGTGGAGGTAAACTTGATGCAGGATGTTTTACTGCCTAATAATATTGTCACATCATTTTGACACCATCCCCCCGTAAAATGGTGCGTATGAGTATTTCCGTCATGGGGGTGGGGCCAAAATGGTATGATTCAACAAGCCCGGCATCCTCTGCCCATACAGTGGCTTAGTGGTTAGCACTTCTGAGTCACAGTACTGGAGTCTTGAGTGCGATTCGCGACCATGGCCTTATCTGTGTGGAGTTTGTATGTTCTCCCCGTGTTTGCGTGGGTTGTCCTCCGGGTGCTCCGGTTTCCTCCCACACTCCAAAAACATACTGGTAGGTTAATTGGCTGCTATTAAATTGCCCCTAGTCTCTCCTGGTCTGTCTGTGTATGTAAGGGGATTTAGATTGTAAGCTCCAATGGGGCAGGGACTGATGTGAATGAGATCTCTGTGCAGCGCTGCGGAATTAGTGACACTATATAAATAGATGATGATGATGATGATGATACTCCCACTATGAAAAAGTCCGGAGGGACACTTCTAAATGTTAGAAAGTATGATCTATCTATCTATCTAGATATTTGAGCATGTGTGGGGGCCGCACATGAGCAGTAAAAACATTTTTGTGCATTCTATTCCAAATTATGTTATCGAGCCTGGTAATTTTGCGTCATACCACTGTGTATGTGTATATATAATACACAGTATATGTAGGTGCGCATTTGTGAACATGTGTACTGGGATAAATATATTTTAGCGGATTACAATAATTTAAACAATAAGTTAATTGAATGCAATATTTAAAATATCTAATAAAATGTTCAAGAGAGTGAGTGTGAGTTTAATTGAGACTGTAATATAATATATGTACTTGAGCCATAGGTGAGTGTGAACATAGAATACAGTACATATGTGTGAACATACTTGTGTACAATTGATCTCTGTTTGGGGTTTAAATTGTATTGTCAAACAAATATTTTTAGCCTCAGCCTTCATTATTTTCTGTCCTGGTATCCATCTTACCTAAAACTATCCCTTCTGAAAATAAATAGAGATGTTTGCAAAGTCTTATACTGGGGGATGCAAATTAAACTTAACTTCAAGCATCAGACTCCCATTGACCCATAGATCGTAAGCTTACCTTTTTGTCTGTTTCACCCAGTATTGTTTATTGCTGGCGTTATATAAATAAATGTTGATGATGATAATAAATTAAAGAAAATAAAAAGACACTTTCATTATGCATGTTTTTCGAATACCATAGTTTTGTGTATGATAGTTGTCCACTAGGGGGAGCTCCAATATTATATTTATAATGTGTAAGAGAACAGCCACATGAAAATAGGAAGTCATTACTAATGAGAAAATTATTGAAAGATAATGGTGGAACCAGAAGTGCATATCATAAATCTTGAAGAAGTCAAACACGTGCAGATACTGTGTAAAATGGGTGTCTCCTTATGTGCCCTTGCATTTGTTTATGCATGTATCAATATGCCACAATACAAATGTGCATATATTTGCAGTGGATTTTTTTTTTGTCCTGAGATTGAAATTTTACAGTTGTAACTCCTTTGTAAGCCTTACTTCTGTGTAACACATGTGCTCTAGGTGTAAAGTCATAACCATCTATTTTGCTTATACATTACATGTGGCCTACCTACCTCATTAAATCAACTGTTTTTAAATATCATTGGAAAATAATTATTGATTTTTTTAATTACACCACTTATAGCTGCGATATTACATAAGTGAACACTTTTTAATGACTGCAGAACAGGGGTGTAAACAGGAGGACCAATGAGAAGCTACAATGCCTGTAATTGTAATTTCTCATTGGTCCTTCCACTCAGAACCCCTCCAAAAGTCACACAGTTCTGTTTTCAGCCAGGGGTGTGAGACTTACCATGGAAAAATTTTGTACAGAGCATCTTTCTTGGTTCCGTGAAGTAGGTGGAGCTACAATACTCTGCTCCCTCACCAGGTAGAAAGGACTGCACACCTATCCATTGAATTCTGAATTTACAACGCCTTTGAGCAGATGTAAAAATCCTTTCTGTTTATAGTCTGAAAAAGCCCAGCGGACTCTCACAAGGGACACACTTCCAAGATTTCCCACTAATCTTACCTTCTACTTGTTTCCTAATAAGGATCCTAAATTGTTTTTGTAGTCTTCTGCTGTGCTTTGGTGCAAAAAATGTGGCTAGTTACCCTTCAGTACCATTCCAGTCTCTTAAATGACCAGCGTGAGCGAATCAGTTGCAATACCACTCTCTGTGCATATAACATAGAAACACAGAATTTGATGACAGATGGGAACCACTTGGCCCATCTAGTCTGCCCATTGTTTTATTAACATATATTAACGTCAAACCCTATTTGATCCTTTAATCTTTGTAAGGATATCCTTATGTCTATCCCAAGCATGTTTAAACTGCTTTACTGTATTAGCCTCTACCACATCGGATGGGAGGCTATTCCATTTATCCACTACCCTTTCTGTGAAGTAGTTTTTCCTCAAATTTCCAATGAACCTACTTCCCTCCAGTTTCAGTGCATGTCCTCATGTTGTAATATTTATCTTCCTTTGAAGAATGTTTCCCTCCTGTAGCTTGTTCAAACCCTTGATATATTTGAAAGTTTCTATCATGTTCCCCCTTTCTCTTCTCTGCTCCAAACTATACATATTAAGATCTTTTAGTCTTTGCAGGTACGTTTTGTGTTGTAGGCCATGCACCATTTTAGGTGTAACCTTAGTGTAAATGTCAGGAAGGCATGCATAATTCATAAATATCACAAACATCCAAAAATAGCTTTTCTTGCTGTGCTTCATTAGTGATGACCAGAACAAGAAGCCTGTTGCTGGTTCTGCTGCTGCGCTGTGAACAGGGGAAGTGTCATTGGTTCAGGAGGAGGAACTGCGAGATTTCCCCTGAACAGAAGTAGGGGAATTATGTGTGTAGTCTGACATAGATGGGAAAAAGGAGGGAGAGGAGAGAAGGAGGTGAACAGTGTCATGTCAGATGCAGCAGGGCATAAAAGCAGAAGGAACATTGACCTCTACCTCTTTCCAGCAGAAAACATGGAGGTAATGGCTACTTCCTGTATATAGGCGTTTTGTGTTTCCTTACATGTGCTATTGTCACAACCAGTAGGGTCAAAGGAGAACCAATACAGTCTGCTCAAGTTGGCACTACCTTCTAGAAGGCGCAGAGTCTAGCGGCTTGGTCTTCGAAGCTCCATGACCGCAGGTCGCGGTTCTCCTAGGAGATGATGAGCGAAACTGTAAAGAGAACAAGGACTATAACTGAAGATGCTTCGGATGAGGAGAACCAGGAAGGCTGAGAGATTAGGAGACAGTAGAGCAGGGAGCTGATTAACACAGGAGGCTGGTTATCGATGGTACCAATTACCGTCAGAGCGTTTACCACAAGGATAGTGGAGTAGACAGAGAGGCTGTGATGATCTGTGGATTGATGTGCTGGAGTCTCAGAGAACATGTAGCAATAATCTGCAGAGCGTTACCACAGGGTAATGGAGTAGTCAGAGAGGCTGTGATGATCTGCGATTAGATGTGCTGAAGACTCAGGGAACAGGTAACAATAAGCTGCAGAGCATTACCACAGGGTAGTGGAGTAGTCAAAGAGGCTGTGATGATCTACAGATTGATGTGCTGGAGACTCAAAGAACATGTAGCAATAATAGCAATAATCTGCAGAGCGTTACCACAGGGTACTGGAGTAATCACAGAGGCTGTGATGATCTGCGGATAGATGTGCTGGATACTTCAGAGGACAGGCAGCAAACAGGAGCCAGGGAACAGGACATCTGAACAGGAGAGTAAACCTGAAGATCTGGCAACTTGGTAGAGAAGCAGGTGCTTTAAATAGACAGAGCTGACAGGGAATTAGCCAATCAAGAGAATGCAGGAAGTATGTGTACCAGGTGTGTGCCTGCTCAGTTCAGCCCAGCAAGTGAATGCAGAAAGAGGGAAACAGGTTAGAACAGTGACCATATTGCAGGTTTAGCTGGTGCAATGTGTGACAGCTATTTTTAACACACATTGAAAGCCCCCCCCTCTCACCCTATAGATTTGTATGACAGTCCCCCTCTCCCTCCCTATACATATGCATGACAGTCCCCCCTCTCCCTCCCTATAGATATGCAGGGTAGTCCCCCCCCCCTCCCTATAGATATGCAGGGTAGTTCCCCCCCTCTCTATAGATATGCAGTGTAGTTCCCCCCTCCCTATAGATATGCAGGGTAGTTCCCCCCCTCCCTATAGATGTGCAGGGTAGTTTCCCCCCCCCTTCCTATAGATATGCAGGGCAGTTCCCCCTCCCTATAGATATGCAGGGCAGTTCCCCCCCTCCCTATAGATATGCAGGGCAGTCCCCCCCCTCCCTATAAATATGCAGGGCAGTCCCCCCCACCCTCCCTATAGATATGCAGGGCAGTTCCCCCCTTCACTTACCTGTAGTTGTGCCAGCGTCGCTCCTCTCCTCAGATCAGCAGATAGGAAGTGAAGACGTCCTGCTTCCTGTCTGCTGCACAGCAACAGGCAGCCTGGCGATTGGCTGTGTGTTGCTAACCACTGACCACCAATGCTTTTGATCGTCGAGCCCTCCACCCCCCCGCGGCGATCCCCCCCCCTCGCAGCGACCCCTTGCTTCATACTAGTTTGTTAGTTCCTGACTCTGATTCTGTTTCTCTTCTGGCTCCTGTCTTCAGGACTGTATCAACTCAGAATCCCCAGACATGAACTGCGGTAACTATCCTCTGCTCTCTAGTAGGGCTTTGCAGTGAATACTGGTCTCTGAATATTTATATCAGCTTTGCAAGAAGAGATAATAATTACTTCATTGCATCGCTTAAACTTGGACTAGAATACTTTCAGTGTCCTTGTTCACATTTTGTATTGCCTCAGACTGTCATATTAATGCATAATTCCTGCATAACTTTTACAGCTTATTCACCATACCAGCATTACTTCAGAACTTGTGTTTTTTCCTGTCTGCTGTTGATTTCTTCAATAAACTCCATATTGTTTATCACTACAACATACCTCGTTACTCCTGTGATTCCCTAACAGCAGGGCAGTAGGAATAAGATCTGAAATTATGGCATAGATTGGCAAGTGGGAACTTTACCCAGATATATTTGTCAGGACATTCCTTAGCAACGGTACACCCATCTATGCCATGGGGTAGATACATGACTGTCGTTGATGTTGGGAAAACGCTCCCCCCTTCAAGCACTGGCTAGTAGCTTTTAAAGCACCAGAAAATCTGCCACAGGGAAGGTGTCTAGCAATGTAGGAGGGGAACTGTCTGTCTTTAGCAATCAGATGTGGACAAGGTGCAGACAAGATAGTTCCAAAGTATGCCAAAGACCAATAAGGCAGCTGTCAAGGAGTAATTCAGGTAACAGACCAGATATCAATATAGCTAGCTGTCAAAAAGTTATCCTGATAACAAGCCAGAGGTAAGTAGAGGCAGTGGTTCAAGAGTAATCCAGGTAGCAGGCCAAAGGTCACAAGCAGAATAAAGCAGACAAGCAGTTACCTTCTAAACATGAAATCAGCTTTTAAGTTCTTAGAACCTATTCTATAAGTAATTACAAAATCGAACTGGGAAAAGAACAGGATCTAGCAAGCTTTTCTGAAATTCAATGTATAGTATATTTTTGAGATCTATCAACACAGTTATAAGCTGATTAGCTTTTTTCAGCCAATGTCTCCATTCTTCAAAGGTCCATTTAATGACAAGAAGATCACAATGATCAACATCGTAATTTAACTTGGCATCAGTGAATTTTTAAGAAAAGAAAGGAAATCATTGAAGGCCATTTAAAAAAAAACTATTTTCCACCTCCCATATCTGAGGGAGGCATCCAATGATAAAAGGTAAACCCATATTAAGATGATAGAGATCTGGTTCAGAAATTAAAGATTTCTTGAAGGCATCGAAGGCTTCAAAAGCTTGAGGAGACAATGAGGTATGATCTGCCCTCTTCTTGATCATGGCAGTAATAGGAGCAACCCAAACAGAAAACAAACAAATACACCTCCTATAATAGTGGCAAAACCAAGGAAACTTTATTTTACCTTAAGATTAGTGGGTAAAACCTAATTAACAATCGCCTGGACTCTGAAAGGGTCCATAGAAAATCCTTCAAAAGAAACTATATGATCAAGGAACGAGGCTTTAGGAACTTAAAATAAGTGATTTTCTCTAACTTTATCAACATGTTGTTGATGTTGGGTTATAGAGGAGGAGTACATAAGAATATTGACCAGCTATACAACTAAAAATATAAAAAGACATAATGTATTAAATCCTGGAAGGCCGCAAGGCACATTACATAAGGCAGCGGCATAACAAAACACTCGTAGTGACCAGAGTGTGTGCTTAAGGCTATGGTAATTTTATTGAGCTCTCTATAATCTATACATGGGTATAGACTGCTAACGTTTTTGGCAAAAAAATCTGATAAAGTCCTTTTGGAGATTTTCTTGTTTATACCCTTCCATGGCTTTAGATTCAGGAGAAAATAAGAAAAGAAAAAGTCTTCTTTGGGTAGTCTGAAACCAGGAATCAAACTATGCTGCCATCATTGCTTATACTGAGGGGAGTTAGTAACACTAGTTTGGATTAAATCATTGGAACTGTTAAGAAAATGCAATGTTTAATACACATCTCACTCCAAAAGATAACTTCTCCAAGTGGCCAATTTATGTGGGGATTTTGTTTAATTAACCATTGACATCTCAATATGGGTGGAAATGTGGGACATGGAATTAAGAAAAAGGATAGCAGCTCAGAGTGCATGCTACCAATAAATAGAGAGATATGATGGGTTTTAATTTAAATTGGACCTCCAAAAGTAGATTGATGTGCGACCCATAGACACTGAAACAGCTGCACTAATGGAATTTTCAATAAATGGACCTCGTATAAATTATCCGCAGTTCCACTATCAATAAAATTGGATCTATTGAGAGAACTAGAGCCAAAAGTTGTTTGGGCAGACAAGGGAATTTATGGAGGACATTAGCTATAAGCCTTGGCGGATCTCCCCCTCATCACTTGGTCGTTTCCTAGTTTGCTGGGGCAACTTTGCGTAATGTGCCCTTCAGCTCCACAGTAAAGACAAAGACCCTGGTTCTATCTCATGGTCTTTTTTTTTTGAGGAAACCTAAATGTACCAATCTGTATATACTGCATAGGCTAAAGTACGTTATAACCTGAATAAAGGAAAACTACAAGAAGCTAAATCCTTTTCCTGCTTTCTTTCTCTAAGAAGACTGTCAATTCAGCTGCATCATTTTTGCTAAAGTGTCAGAAACTGGATACTTTACCAGAGCATTCTTAATCTGTTTAGACAGACCTATCATCTGAAGAGCTGGGTCATTCCATTAACAGTTGTTAGATCAACGGCAGAAATCAGTACAGGTTTCTTCAATTATCCTATTCCCTTGTTTCAGTGAATGCAGATATGTCTCAGTAGAAGATACTGTATCATGATCATCATATAATATACCCACAGCCTCTATAAATGCATCCAAAAGATGGGATTAGAGGAGTTCAAACTGAAATCCCAAATTTGGGGATCTCTTTGTACTAAAGGTATAATTATTCCGACTGATTGCTGCTTGGAACCAGAAGAGTGAGGCCTTAATTTGAAATAAAGTTTGCAAATCTACTTAAAGATGCGGAACAATGCGCATTTTCTGGAAAATCAAACCAGAAAATTTATTATAGACTCTACCGAGACATAATTAGGAAGCTGCTGTATTCTTGGGCCACGCTGTTTGTTGCCTCGATTTTCCTATGACCAGCACTAGGCTGGCAGCAAAAGGGTTATCATTAACTATTTTTTACCCCACATCCACCGCCCAGTGGTGTGGGAAGAGTCATGTGTTAAATGTAATAAGCAGCGGATTCTGCAAGATGCCGATATTCGGCAACTTCGCAGGGGGAATTTAAAACGGCAATGGCTTTCAAGGCAAAACCTTGAAATGCCTTGAAAGCCATTGACATTTTACATTTCTCCTGAAAAATTGGCGGATATTGGCGACTTGCAGAATCCGCTGCATAATACATTTACCCTCTGGTGCTATCAGCATAGGACTGGGTACACCTAGCAAGGGAGCCCACTTTTTTTTTTTTTGCGGCCCCACTCCCAAGAGAATCCAGCCCCATGATGACCAGCCTGGAGCTGGTTGGCATCATAGCAGGGCGACCCATTGCTGCAGGTTGCCCTGCTATAGCGTCACCAGTCTGGGTTGGCTAAGTAGGGCTGATTCAAAGAGAATCGGGGTATCTCATATTGTTTGTCCCGATTTTCCTCAGACTAGCACTAGGCTGGCAACACAAGGGTTAATATAACTGGGGAGAAGAGGGGCACGCATTTTTTTATTACATTTATTTATGTTTGTCACTGTTTATTGCCAGAGGGTCTAGCGACTGTAGTGCCGCTGGATCTGGCATTGGGACTGTCAGCATTTTCACTGTCTGCATTTTATCTGTGTCAGGGCAATTTACATTTCGTCATTTTGTTTGTCTGCATTTTCATGTTGGCAGGATAAGTGTCAATATTTCTTCTGTTGGAGATATAACTACCGCCTTGGAGATTCAACCTTAATTAGATTTAGGATCTCGGCATCAGCAGTAATTGCCTTGCAAGCTCTTCACTCAGATGCTGGGAATCTGATGGGTAATCCAAAAGTCTTTCATAGTCCTTCCTTTTGAGGACACTGCTTTATTGACTATCTCTCAGGCTTCATGAAAGAAAAAGTTCTTTCCTTCCAGTCAATATCCCAGGTCTAGTGCCCAAAGTTTGTTTCCTTTCTTCTCCACTTAGGTTAAAACTTCAGCACTTAAGGACAACCCTTTACTCCACACTGAAGTCTGTACAGGGGATGTCAGGTTTGGGCATCCTAACAAGCAGGGCCTAACTCTACTTAAAATAATAGCAGATGAGGAGATTCTTTCAGTTACAGCTTCCTCTAGGGTGGGAGCCCATCTTTGTTTCTTCCAGGACAATAGAGAATATACTCTACAAACAGGTGGGTGAGACATTTTACAGATGGGCTACATCTAAGACTACCAGGGATGTGGACCACAAAGGTCCTTCTGCTGGCTCCCAAACAAAAAAGGCTTTAATCCGCTGCTTCTTCAGGAGTGATTGTTCCTGTCCCGGAGGTACAGAGGATTAAAGGGGTTTTCTCCAGCTTTTTTCCTTGTGGAGAAGCTGGATATGTCAGTTTGACTGGAACGTGAACACCTTGAATTCTAACCTTAACATGGAAACCGGATACAAGACCATTCGGATGTGACCGAAAGGACTTACTTTGCCACCTGGTCTGGGGGGATCTTATACAGTTTATCTGTGTTGCTAACTGACTGTTACTGACCACTCCTACTGGTGTCACCTGTCACCAGACACTCGCAAATGTCAACTGCGCGATAGTTGTAGGAGGATAGGGCTTCCACAACCAGGCGCTGTCACCAGCACCTGGAACTGCTTTCTTCTGGGTAGCTGGTATCGCTGCTACAGCACATTTTTGCTATGAGCTGACTGGCACCTCCTGACCACTGGGACTGCTAGGTAGCAGGCACAGTGTTAACACAGAAATGCTGGGATCAATGCAGGACAGCAAGGGAACAGATTAGCATTTAAACTCTTATCTGTCAGTCACTGGATACAGCAGGCAATAGGTGTCAGGCAAAATTTTGAAGCAGTGATGGTTTATTTTTCAAGGGTCCTTATAAGGACTGTTACACACTAGTTATAGGGAATAGTGATCATCCAGAAGAACAGATGGTATATATCTGTACATGGATCAAATGGCTATTTTTATACAGGTTTCTGTCCCTTTAACTAATCCCAATCCAGGCTGGTTCATACAGCCTGCATGTGAATCAGCCTGGAGGAGTTTTACACTTATAACATTGTTGCCAGTGGCAGGTGGGAGTGTGCTTCCCCTCTGTCCCTGAGCTGCCAGGAAGAGAAGATCTCATCTTCCTCTCCATCCCTGGTGCCAGCAAGTATAGGGTGGGAGATTTATCTTTAAATCTTCCGCCAAAAAATACTTCCAGAGACTCTGCCTCATGGTCTAGCTCTCTCCTATGGCTGAAAACAGTACCAGAGGGAGAGTAACAAGAATACTATGCCCTGCGTCTCCTGGATTCTGTCAGGATTCACTAGGATGAGTGGGATCGTTCTGGTATCAACTGGTACTCTCCCTCTGGTACTGTTTTCTGCTCCTCTTCCCCTCTCGCTACCCTGATGGGGGCCTTTACCTTTCATCTAGCTGTACTTTGAGCTCTGAGTTACTGTGCTTCTTGTTAACTGTACCGTGCTGTCTCACCCTGTACCGTATTTCTGTCTCTCCCTGTACGGCACTACGGATACCTAGTGGCGCCTTATAAATAAAAAAAATAAATTCATTAATTAACTGGGATTGGCAGTACTCCACCCAGAGGCGCGGAGTCTAACAAGGCGGAAGGTTTTCACCAGCCTTTGCAGCCTGCAGGTCGCGACCCTCTAGTGGAGTTCAAAGTGTGCAGAGATAGAGAACCAACACTACAGGAGAAGGTAGTCACTAGACAGTTACTAAGGAGTGGAAATGGTGAGCGATGCTCTGCAATAGTTCATGAGCGAGGTAGGGAGTAATGATCTGCGGTGGTTGCCACTAAAGAGTGGGACAGGTGAGTGATGCTCTGTGGTATTTGCCACTAGTGAGTGGAGCAGGTAAGTGATGATCGACAGCAGTACACTTAGAGAGATGAGAGTGATGATATGCAGTAGTTACCACTAAAGAGTGGAGCAGATAAGCGATGATCTACGGCAGTACCCTTGGAGAGATGAGTGTGATGATCTGCGGTAGTTATCATTAACATGTGGAGCAGGTAAGCGATGATCTGCAGCAGTACACTTGGAGAGATGAGAGTGATTATCTGCAGTAGTTACC
This sequence comes from Mixophyes fleayi, assembly GCF_038048845.1. NCBI lineage: Eukaryota > Metazoa > Chordata > Amphibia > Anura > Limnodynastidae > Mixophyes > Mixophyes fleayi. Next base: position 94,393,412 of record NC_134404.1, on the reverse strand, counting down.
ACTATTGAGTGCAGCAGGTAAGCGGTGATCTACAACAGTACTCGTGGAGAGATGAGAGTGATGATCTGCGGTAGTTATCATTAACATGTGGAGCAGGTAAGCGATAATCTGCAGCAGTACACTTGGAGAGATGAGAGTGATTATCTGCAGTAGTTACCACTAAAGAGTGGCGCAGGTAAGCGGTGATCTACAGCAGTACTCGTGGAGAGATGAAATACAAACGGAGATACATGAGCTGCTTCTAGGCCAGGAGACTGACGTGAAGAACCAGCACTGAGAGGTGAGGGGAGGAGCCTTATAAAGGGGTGCCAATGAGAGGCAACCAATGGAAGAGCGGAGTAGGTAAGACAAGGTTAGACGGTCACTCGCGCATGCGCACGACCGCTGCCGGCATGACAGCTGGAGGAGAAAGTGGGTAATCTGGAAACGGGTAGGCGCACCGGTTACCGGGCGGCAATGTGCCGCACTGAACAGCGGCACATTGTTTTCCATCCACTGAACACAGGAACAAGAACTGCTGCCTTACAAAGGGAAGTACTTACCCAGCTTATATTTATACGGGGCTTAGTACCTACCTACCTATCATTATGCCAAAGATAGTTATAGAACGCCAGTACATCATTATACTTGTATGATAGTACGCTCAAACTCCTTAAAGCTCCCAGACCATTCACTTAATTTTCCATACCAGTAATTCTTATTTCCCACTTCAACCACTGGTTCTATCAGGCTTTCCTCTTGCCATGTTTTTGTCCCCCTTGTGACCTCTGCTCAAGTATATTTGTCATGGAACTGTAGATTACTAGGGAAGCAGTCACAATCAGTAGACAGGTCCTGGTGCTTTGACCTGCAAATGACCTAGCACTATCCCCCTATTAAAGTGTTGGGCTGGCCGTGACTGACAAGCCCTGCCATTTGCCCAACCTAATCATTCTGTACTTTAATCAGAAATACGTTATCAGAAACATATGATATTACATACAGGAACATCAAAGCAATTCTAAACGCCTTCAGAATAATGCAGATGATACAATAAATTATGTTCATTTGCTTCTAGACATGCTATAGTTAATAACATTTTGGAACATGTAGGAAAGATGACTCAAACACTTTTGCAGTATAGTTATGAAACCTCACATTATGTTGGAATCCAGAAAACAAACACAATAACAATAATATTTTAAAATGTTTGTAAGAGATGTAGTATATGTAGTATCAGGAATATTTGTCACTGAATAATGAGACGATAAGTTCTGGGACAAAAAAAATATTAATAGATTCTCGAATGTCAGTGATAATTTTAAGCTAATCTAGAACGAATGAGTGGAAAAAAAATAAATTATTTTTTACAGTTGTGTAACTTTCAGAATTCTAGTAAACCAAGCTAAAGAAAATATATTTTGCTTTTATTTGACAATCTAAGCAAAGTTTTCAATGCAGTTTAAAAAGGAAAAGAGAAAAACCCCAAAGAAATATTAGGCTTCTATTTGCAATGCATTTTTAGTGTTGTAGATGTTATGGAAAAATGCCAATATAATTTATGTTCATACACTTATGGGTGTTATTTGTTGAGATAATATAACACAACAGAGCAGTGCTCCTATGGCAGAAAGTATTCTAAGGTGTGAGAATACCATTCAGTAATAAATCTTGTAGAAAACATCTACTGTATTTAAAATAAATTAACTTTCAGTGTGATATTGTAGATGAAGGTGTGAGTGCCCCTTTAAGATTGGCCCTCACAGCAGAATAAAGTTTCCATAGCAACTGAATGACTATATTGAATGTAGAATCTGTGCCAATCAGTTGCAGCCAGTTTTCTGTTTTTCAGACTTACTCTGCGATTAAAAAAAACACAGTCAAAATGTCAGAAAATAAAAGCATGGTTTTAGGAAATAATAAATAACACTGACCTGACTGACAAATAAATGAGGTGTTTACCAATTTTGTTTACCCATAAGCACAAATTCATTATTGTTTGTATGTAGTTTACACTATGTACCACATGAATGTTTCATGTATGACAGCTCTTCCGACAATCTGTAGCCTCTTTGGTCCAGATGTACAAGAGTAATGATTACTTCAGAGGAAGAATGGATGACTGTCACAATAACAGTATAAATAATAATGTCTGTTACCTTATTCTGGTGATCGGATCCCCAAGGCTGGAAGTTGACTGGTCAGAAAAGAGTTCCTGATGAAGCTTAGCTGAAAATGATCTGTGAGGCTGTAGAGTCGATGATCCCAGGAAGACCAGACACAGAAACAGACATGAAGAAGGCTGAAGGCTTAATGTCGTGATAATAAAGTCAGTGTCCAGAGTCCCAGCCGGTTTCGCCAATACTGAGGAGACATGGAGAAAGTGGAGCTTGAAGGGGTAATATCCAGAGACTGTATTCCAGGGCTACACAATGCAATACGTGTGTACAGATATATGCAACAGTGGTCAAGTTAGGAGATTCCCAGGAAACAGACTGCAGCGAGACCAGTATGCAAATCACATCAGTAAATGGTAAGCATATGTCAATAAGCAAGTTCCAGAGGATGAAACAAAAGCAAGTCCACTGGTCTTAGCCAGGTCTGTACACGGTAATAGCCAAATTAGGAAGCAGGGTGCCAAAGAAATAAACAAGCGAGTCCAGAATCCAAAGCCAGGTCAATACACGGTATAGCAGGTCAGCAAACAGGATACCAAAGGGTAAGACAAAAGGCAAGTCCAAATTGTCTAAAGCAGGGTCCAAAGCAAGAGGTCAGTGTCAGGTACTTAGGCTGGCTGTTAACACAATCACCTAGCAAAGGCTGTATGTTAGAATGTCCCTTTTATAGTGACTATGGGCGCTTCTTGATAACCTTGGCAGGAAACTTTCAGAATGAATGAAATTGAATAGAAAGTTCTGCGTATGCTCAGAACTGCTTTCCATTGTTACTAGACAACACAGGACGCCAAACCAGACTTCTGATGGAAGAGAGCCTGGGCAAGACATGCGAATGCTGAAGATCCATAGCGACGGACAAGTCGCAGAGAGTGAGTTGCTCTAACAGGTAAGGAGTGGCCTGTCCGGGCCAGGGATGAGCATGCCACTGCTAAAGTCCCTGTTGACGGTACAATTACCAAATATTGTGTATCAGAGACATAGTTGTACATCTAGTATTTATGGCCAAATATAGGTAAACCTTCCAACTGTCCCAATTTAGGTGGGACTGTACCGATTTGAGGCCTCAGTCCCACATTCCCACAGATATCTTTGTCCTACAGGCTGTAAAGTTGGGAGGTATGTCCAGTTCACGCTGCTTTTGTGCTCTATACTGGTGCTTGTGAAAATAAATAGGTGTTTGGAAGGGAATGAGATAAGGAGCAGTCTAGTGCATCAAAAATACTAGGCATGCTATTAGGAGGTCCCTGGGAGGAGCTGCAAAGTTGGATGGTGTGTGTATAGGACTGGTGACCTGCATATGGGAAAATAATAGAATTTGAGCATATACCTCTATAGAAAACAGCGCAGAGTGCCACGTCATGATTGGCACTATAGTTAACACCAAGAGCTGCAAACTGTTTCTGTAATCAGTTCATTGAATCTGCACTAAAATTTAAATATTTGCTAATAAAGTATTTTTATTGAGATCTTTTAGTTACAACTTACAAATAACATATTTAACATCTAATCTAACTAACATCTATCTCTGCCTATGTCGCTATAAACATTATTATCTAGTGAACTTTTAGGGTGATGATGTCATCATAGCATTTTCACTACACTCCAGGTCAGATCAATTGAAAGCTGCACAGGGAAAAAATTTACTGAAAGTTTTCAAAATTTTGATTAAAAACCTATATAATCAGGATTTGACTATCTTTTCCTTACCTGGATTAAAGTTATTCATCAAGATTAGATTTACCTGTAGATCACCAGATTAATGCCAATGTTTGTTCGTTTAGTATGGGATTCCATGTCAACCACATGCAGCATTGAAAGTCCGGCTCATGTAGGTAAAGGCTGGAAAGAAGGGTGGACACCGATTAGTGGTATAGGGAACATAAAGGGAAATAGATGGGCAATATATAATATATAAGGGTGCGTAGATGAAAAACTAAAAGTAAGACTATTGTATCATTTTTATTACAGCAGTGTTGGTAATTTTTTTATTTTTTAAATGTTTATTTTTTGTAATTATTATTGTACTTTATTTGTAATACTAAAAAAGAAATGTTTGTGAGCACGCAAATAGTGTGTTATTATTGATACTTTTATTCGGTGGGGTTAGAGTTGGAGGTAGGGCTTGATGGTTAGCGGAGTGCCATCATGCACTGTCCTCAACTTAATGCATAGAAAATATAGTTCCTGCACCTTTATTTTATGATAAAATCACTATCCCTCACAATCTAATTGACCCACAATCACACTGCACCAACCAACCCCCACATGATCCTGCATAGACCCATATATGCCCGGTTCCCTGACCAGGTTGGATATCATTATCTACAGGCAGTCACATGTGTAGGTGCAGATTTCATTTTAACCATGTAGTTTTAGTGCCAGGAGCCCCCACAAATCTTAACCTGGGCCTGGCAAGAAGTGTTTTTTTAAATATTTACCCTCAGTGCTCAAAGTGTGCCAGTATGAGACGGAATGTCATACCGGCACTTCTAAACTGGCACTGTTCTCTGCAAACTGGAGACGGTTTCTAGTTGTGTCCTAACAATTTATTGCAGGGAAGAAGACGGTAAAGGAGATATGTGAGAAAAGCAGGGGGGAATATGATGCAGGGGGATATGGGAGAGAGGAGAAGATGGTGCAGGGGGATAGGTGAGGGGGACAGGGAAGAAGATGGTGCAAGGGGATATGTGAGAGAGACAGGGTAGAAGATGGTGTATGGGGATTTGGGAAAGGGGAGAAGATGGTACAGGGGGATAGGTGAGGGGGACAGGAGAGAAGATAGTGCAGGGGGATATGTGAGAGAGACGATGATGGTGCAAGGGTATAGATAAAAGTATGTGTGAAAGGAGAGACAGCTTAAGAATGGGAACATCAGTGATGCAGCCACCATAAAACGCAAGTAGCAATGCAGGATGAGAATGCACAGAAGGGACAAGTATTTTCAATACCCCCACTTCTAAATTTTCACTTCGACCACCGCTCTGAATACATTACAGCATTTAGAAGAAGTAGTTGGTGAGTAATCATTACCAATTTGGGATTAACGGGTTATCAGATCACGTTATTATTAAAGCCAAATTATATTTTTTGGTAAGACAATATTTTAAAGTGTGATTTCCTGTTTATACTGTATCTTGCAATTGCATAGAAAAAATACAATTATAATCATCATATTTCTAACTTTGATAAAACATCAAATTTAAATTGCACCTGTGTGACTCAATGTAAACTGTTATACTCTCTAAAGACTTTTTAAAAAAATATTGCACAAAAGGTCAGTATGGTAAAATATGATTTCCTCCAGAAGATACTGCCCACACTGACATGTTTGTATGAGTAAACAGCAGTTTAACGCCGGGAAGCTCCCAAGAGCACTGCCTGTGAGATGAAGCTGAACTTTCTATCACTCCCTATGGATATTATCACAGACAGGTTTATTGGCTGATGGAACAGGAGATTGAAATTTTAAATACACTTTATCCTATTCCTATGTTTTATTTAGAATAGGATATCAATAGGGATACTGAGAGCTGCTGAGTTATTTGGCAACAATCATATTGTGGAAAACTGTTCATAGAATGAAGAAGAGGGTCAGCCCCTAAGGAACAATAAACTAAACTGACAGAAAATGTATTTAGCAAACAGCATCATTTGTTACTGTTAAAAACAGTTTAGGTTAGGGATTTGTGTTTGATATGACATTTTTGTTTTCAAATAAGTATTAAATTGCATGAACTTGAAGATATTGCTGAAGAGAAAGCCATTTTAATTTTGACTTTTATTTCAGTGTTTTGTAAAACATTGTGATACATTTTTCAAGAGTACTTGTTGCCTACATAGAGTATTATGGATTGATATAGTATTCATGTAATTCCATCCTATCACTTTTTTCCTTATGTCAAGTTAATAATGCCTAAAGTAAGTGATAGACTGAACAGACGTTCAACTCACAAAATGGCTGCCTTTACTTTGTGGAGGCAACAGGTACAGTCTAATCATAGAAAAATGCTTTAAGCCTGGGGTTCCACCTCTGCATTAACTAGAATGTGGAGATAATTGAGGCACCAGCCTTCTTAGAGATTTTCCAATATGCATCTCATTTGTATTTAACAGGGAAATGGTTAATGTGAATATACCATGTGGAAATTAATGTCCCTTTGAAGCCTGTTACTGAAAAATGACATTCTTCTCTGCCTTCATTTGCATTATCCCCATTGATAGCATTGGCGGTGTCTTTTGTAAGATCTAGCTGTTACCAGGTCCATTTCTAATATGTTCAGCACCCCGTTTGAAACTTAAAAATGAACCACTCTACTGTGGACTGTTTAGTATTGTGATGCATTTTTGTTAGCATTTTCTTGTAGCACAAGTCAGTTATTGAAGTTGATGTGTTGGATGCAGGAAAAATGGGCAAGCGTAAGGATCTGAGTGACTTTGACAAGGGCCAAATTGTGATGGCTAGACGACTGGGTCAAAGCATCTCCAAAAGGGCAGTTTTGGTGTCCCAATATGCAGTGGTTAGTACCTACCAAAAGTAGTCCAAGTAAGGACAACCAGTGAGCCGGTAACAGGGTCATGGGTTCCCTAGGCTCATTAATGTGGGTGGGGAGCGATGATCCAATTCTTGGTCCAATCCCACAGAAGAGCTGCTGTAACACAAATTGCTGAAAAGGTTAATGCTGGCTATGATAGAAAGGTGTCAGAACACACAATGCATCACAACTTGCTGCGTATGGGGTTGTGTAGCTGCAGACCGGTCAAAGTGCCCATGGTGACCCCTGTCTACCACCAAATGCGCCTACAATGGGCATGTGAGCACCAGTACTGGACCATGGAGCAATGGAATAAGGTGGCCTCGTCTGAGGAATCACGTTTTCTTTTACAAAATGTGGACATCCAGGTGCATGTTTGCGGTTTACCTGGGGAAGAGATGGCACCAGGATACATTATGGGAAGAAGGCAAGCCTACGGAAGAAATGTGATAATCTGGGCAATGTTCTACTGGGAAACCTTGGGTCCTGGCATTGATGATAATTGAATAAAACATGTGATGTTTCTTCAGATCTGCTTGTAATTGAATATGGACGTTCATATGCCCGAATTCTGTGCGTTTCTAAAAACAAAAAGCAATTTAGGTTAATTTCATCATTCTTATTTCTAATTGATATTGCCAAAATCCAAACCTTACACCACCAGACTTCTCACTCCTTTTGGCTAAATGCGCCTGCCTCCTCTCTACACCCTCTTCATTTCCATTGTCTCCCTCTTGCAAAAATGTATATGTATTCCTTTACATCCTAACATCTAGATCCTCTTATGCCCAGCAACTCATCATCAAAAATGTAACTGGAAGACAACACCACCCCAGACATCAATCGACAGGCCATCTAAGGATAGGGGTGAACTTTGAATTTCTTTTTAGTGAAGGGAAGCTATTTTTGCCCTGCCCCAATTTTTGTTAACAGAAGGCCATGCAGTGGCAGCTCACTATACTCATGTTCCCTGCGGCTGACATGCAGACATAGTGTGCCTCTTGGCCATGCTGATTGTGTTAAAACACAAGGAACATGAGTATAATGAGCTTCCACTGGATGTCCACTGCTGCTAGGGGCAGCGATTGCACCGATCACCCCCCCTCTTGGATCTGCCACTGTCTAAGGACCACCTTCAGCGCTCCACGGCTATGATTGGATAGGTATTATTTTTTTCTAGTTTCACTAGGTGGAGGACACTATGGTTTGTAGTGCATACAGACTCCCTCCCTACACAGTCAATATTAGTATAACCACAACTAATGGTAAAGCTATGTGAGAGCTAAGATTAACACTAATAAAGTGCCAAAGTTGATCTTCCTCTCTTGTTGCTCCACATCCTGTGGACCACCCTGCAAATTCTTATATTGGCTCCCCATTACCTCCAAAATTAAATTCAAGCTACTCACCTTCAACACCCTCACAAACTCTTCCACTTTATACATTTCTGACCTCATCACAAGATACACTCCCCTATTCATATTCTTCTGACCTACGTCTCTCCTCCTCTCACTCCCATCTCCAAAATGTCTCCACTTATGGTACTCCCTACCACCTAGCCAGAATTTCTTCCAATTTTACATGTTTCAAATGCTCTTTCTAAACCCTCCTCTTCTATAGCCTATCCTACCCCCTCCTAATGCTACTCCACCTAAATGTTCTACCAGCTACAGTACTATGCCCACTCCGAGTCCCACCAATATTGCCATTTTCCCTCTCTACCCTCCTTCAACCTTGTATCATCATCTTTAGCAATTTATATAGTGCCTATAGTTCCACAGCGCTGTACAGAGAACTCACTCACATCAGTCCCTGCCCCATTGGAGCTTACAGTCTAAATTCCCTAGCATGCACACACACACACACATACACAGGCAGAGAGAGACTAAGGTCAATTTAATAGCGGTCAATTAAACTACTATGTTTTTTGGAATGTGGGAGGAAACCTGAGCACCCATAGGAAACCCACGCAAACGTGGGGAGAACATACAAACTCCACACAGATAAGGCCATGGTCGGGAATCAAACTCATGACCCCAGTGCTATGAGGCAGAAGTGTTAACCACTAAGCCACCATGCTGCCCATGTATGGATCTGTAACGCCCCCCTGTGGGGAAACAGGGACAGACGCAACACAAAAGAACTTACCTTAAAAACGATGGTCACCTCCAGTCCGCCTCCGATATCCCAGCTGCGATCCAATCCCAGCAGATCCGCAGCCGCAACTCCTGTCACCTCCAACCACGTCCCTCTAAGAAAGAGACAGAGATTACGGCCGTGCCTACCAGGTAAGGGCTGTCCGAGAATATGGTAACGAACAAGGACACTCTCAGTCCAAGCCCACTTGCCGCCTCCTCGCTTTGCTCTTGCCAAGACGCGGGGGACTACAGGCACTTAAGACCAAGACTAGTCCGAGGACTAATCCCGCCTCAAGTACCTCACACGCCTGCCGGTGAGGGCCTAACCGAAAGGGGGAATCGAGCGTGATCCTCACCAGGACACTCCCACTTCCGATCCGGTTCTCCTGCACCTTCCCGACTCCTGCGGATGACAAGAACACACAGCCTCCCTCTACGCTCTCAGTGAGACTAAGATGGCACCCACAAACTTAAACTGACTACAACAGCGACCCGACCCTAACAACACTCTAATGGTTCGGCAACGCAACTACGTCAAACAACTATGACTATCTAGGTGTGGTGCACTAACGGAACTGCTCACTACACACTACGGGGAACACCAGCCGGTGTTCACGGACTATACCGGAGGGCGGTTCCTAACCCCCTCATCCAGGTCTAACCAAGGAGACTGTCTCCTTACGATGGGGTCACCCACGGACCCTAAGGACCGGCTGCTTCAAGCCCGGCTGAGGCTCAGTGGAACAGCACACTAACCCGCGGGCCGACTGCCGCACGGAACAGCCGATCGAACTGAACCACCTGACTGCCTGTACTCGGGTATCTCACACGTGTCCTTACGTCCGGAACCACAGGTCCACCTGCACGGAATCGGCCTTGGGGACCCTCAATCAGAACCACGGCCACCCCTGGAACTGCCTCAAGGTGTGCTGCACTGCCACCAACTCACTCAGCCACCCCCTCTGGGAACCAGTGTGACCCCGGGGACCTAAGGGACAGGAAAACTACGTGTGTTCTCCCCTGACTATGTGTATGCTGGTAACTTCACTTGTCCTCCACAGTACGGGTTAGCACAGAACAACACAGGAACAAGAGCCTACCTTTAATGGGGGCCTGACATCTTGCCCCTGGACACAATTACGTAGCACACCCAAAATACCGTAATTCAACAATACCTGCCGCATAGACAGAATACAATATACAGTACTTTGTAAGCTACTTACCAGAGCACACCGCTGCTAGCCAACCAGCCGGCTGCTACAGCACCACAGGAGCCTCCGCTCTACTGTACCTCCTAACTACGTGTGCTCACCTCACACAGGACCGCGCCTACACTCACGAGGCTCCCACGCCTCTATCACACCACCACCAGGGCCTTCTGCCCTTCACACCATGGGCCTCTTGCCCAGTTGCACACAGAGCCTTGTGCTCTGATTAATGGGCCTCAGCCCCCTCTCTATCTCAGGGCTCTGAGCCCACTAACTAGGGCCTTGTGCCCTGCTACCTAGGGTCCTAGCCCCTGCCTACTGAGGCCTGTGGCCTCCCTGACTATCTGCTAGGGCCTTGTGCCCTTTATAGCCTACGGGCTACCAGCCCCTACTCAGGCCCTCTGGCCTTCCTATGGCCTCTAGGCCACTAACTACCTAAGGGCCTTGTGCACCTGGGGCTCTCACGCCCCCTGCCTAACTAACAGGGGCTTGTCCCCTTTACAAAAGTATTATGGCCTACTGGCCCACTAACTCGTAGGGGCCTAGTTCCCACGGGCCTTGTGCCCGACCGTGGCCACGGGCCTAGTGCCCAAATTTAACGTTGAGTATACTTACCTTCTCTGCGCAGGATACTCAACTTGCAACGCCGTCTTCTTCGTTCTCCGGGTCTTCCAGACCCTCCAGCCGGCGGCGCCTCTTCTCCTCTTCGGCGCGGGTCTTCTGCCTTCTCTGGTGGCGGGGGCGCTCTCAGCCCTTACAAGGGCTCCCCGCCGACGATCTCCGCTGCTTCTGTTCTTCTTCCACTCCGGACGTCCCACGACGTCCTTCTCCCTCTGCCGCCGGACTCCTTTTGCCAAAATGGCGCCACCCGGCAACTTATATAGTCGCCGGCGTGACGTCATTAGCCGGCGCGAGCGCGGATTGGCTCGCGTCGGCGCCAATCTTTTGAATGGCCGGGCGCGAGCCGCGATTGGCTCGCGTATCCGGCCGCTGCTTGGCCAGCGGGGAAAGATGAGCCCTGATTGGCTCATCCTTCCTCCGCGGATGGGACCTGCAGGAAAGAAGCCACGATACTCACCGCTGGATCGCTGGACGGGTGAGTACTTCTCTTCTTCCCTCTTCACCCGCTTGTAGGGCACCGCCATCTGGGGAGTCTTCAGCCCCTCCAGGGGCACAGCGACAGCCGGAATCTTCGCCCTCTTCAGGGGCACCGGCTCCGGAGGCATCTTCTGTCCCTCCAGGGACACAGATCTGTTTTTTTTTTATAATATTTATCTTTATTGAAGTTTTTAAGGCAGTTTCAACAGAGATTCACAAGAACAGATAAGTGGGTAACAAAACCACCTCATTAATACAAAATGTCATAATAACACATTCAAATAAATGTTATAATAGAAGAAGAAGAAAGAGAGAAAAAGGAAAAGACAGAGACGGGGATAGGTAAGGGGGGGGGGCAATGTTTCCTAGTACAGATTATGTAAATAAACAATTCAAGTCCCAGCAAGGAGAGTAGGTGAGAGAACTGGTTTGTTTAAATGATTAAATTTATCGGAGTCCTGGAATTCGAGCCATGGGCTCCAAATGGAGTAATATTCAGTAACTTTATCAGCAGATGAAAGTAAAAGCTCATCCATAACTCTATAAAACTCCAATCTCTGGAACCACTCCCGGATGGTTGAGGGGTTAGGAGATCTCCAATGGGTTGGAATCACTGCTTTCGCAGCCAAAATCAGATAACATAAAATGTTTTTTTTAAACCTGGAAATTGGAACGTCGATCTTGTTGAGAAGCCAGAAGGCGGGACTATCAGGAACATCATCTCCCAATATTTCAGCAGAGACCTCCATGACCTTGGACCAGAAAGGTCTGAGTATCTCACAATCCCACCAGATATGCATAGTAGTGCCCCGGGCATTCTGGCATCTCCAACAGGAGTCAGAAACACCCTGGCAAAAGTTTGCTAGTTGGGCTGGGCACCTATACCATCTTGTTAGAACCTTGTAATTAGTTTCTATTATAGAGACACTAGCAGAACAAGCATGTGTGGTCTCAAAAATGGCTAACCAGTCTGCTTCACGGACCTGCTCTCCCAGATCTTGCTGCCAAGCAGTGGTGAATTTGGGTAAGGAGCTAAAAAGGTTTTCTATAAGTAGTTTGTAGATTTTGGAGAGCAGGTGGGTAAGACAGCCATCTGCTAGACACCATGTTTCAAACGCTGTGAGGGCTCTAGTTATATCATTACGAGGTAATCCCGAGGTCAGGAAGTGCTTGATCTGGAGGTATCTCCAAATCTCCAATCCCGGAAGCTCCCACTTGGACTGGATCTCAAGAAAGGAGGACACACCGGTGGAATTTATCAGCTGGCCGACACGTGTAATCCCAGCACGCACCCATGTCTTAAAGGGGCCAGTTTGTACGCCTGGGGGGAAAAGAAGATTATCAAATAAGGGGGTCAGTGGTGAAATAATAGAGGAGAGGTGTGGAAGGATCCGAAGTCTGGACCATACTAAAATGGTAGGACCAATTATGGAGTGTCTGATGATAGGTAGTTTGCTTAACCATGGAGTAAATAGAGGTGAGGAAGGAAGGTATGATCCTTCAATAACGATCCACTGCTTCTCACTATTAGCATTTGACCACTCCAGGATCCTTCCCAGCATCACCGCATTATGGTATGAGGGGAAGTGTGGAAGTTGGAGTCCCCCTATGTGTTTACGTCGATATAAAATGTCATGTTTGAAACGGGGCCTCTTTCCCCTCCAAACAAAGTCTCTCAGCAATTTCTGTAGGTCATTAAACCATTTATTTGGTATGTGAATTGGAAGAGTCTGGAGGAGGTAAAGGATACGTGGGAGAATGTTCATTTTAATAATATTGATACGACCTATCCAGGAAAAGGTCTTGTTATGCCACTCTCCCAGATCCTTACGAAGTTTAGCCATGAGAGGACTAAAGTTAAGGTCGAACAGTTGCGTCAGATCTTTAGAAATAAGTATACTCAGATATTTAATATGTGATGGGTGCCACTGGAATGCTAAAGCCTGCTGGAGCCCTTCAACCACACGAGGAGCTAAAGATAAGTTCAAAGCCACCGATTTTGAATAATTGATTTTGAAATTGGATAGAGAACCAAATCGTTGGAATTCTTTAACCAGATTGGGAATTGAAATGATTGGGTTGGTAACCACAGCTAGGAGATCATCTGCAAAAAGCGCTAATTTATATTCCACTTTACCCACTACCACTCCTGAAATATCAGGATTGGCTCTAATGGCCCTAGCCAGGGCTTCCATACAAAGTACAAAAATCAATGGTGAGAGTGGACACCCCTGTCTAGTGCCATTTCCAATCAAGACTGGATCCGAGAGAGACCCGTTAATTTTTATACGAGCCGTAGGGGTACGGTAGAGAGCTAAAATCTGATGAAGGGCAATTGGTCCTAGGCCCATATGGGATAACATGCAGCCGAGAAATGACCAGTCAATTCGGTCAAAGGCCTTTTTGGCATCCGTGGATAACAACATAGAGGGTGTATTAGAGCTCACTGCCGAATGGACCAGGTCGATAATCTTAGTTGTGTTATCTCTTGCTTCAAGACCAGGAATGAATCCCCCTTGGTCAGAGTGGACTATTCCCGGCAGGATGGGCTTCAAACGGTTAGCTATAAGTTTTGCGTATAATTTAATGTCCACGTTAAGTAGGGAAATTGGCCGATAACTCGGGCACAGAGAGGGGTCCTTGCCATCTTTAGGTATTACTGTGATGTGGGCTTCTAGGGATTGTGTGGAGAAAGGGGTGCTCTCTGAAACAGCGTTGAAGGCTGGCACCATCAAGGGTAGTAGCTTATGTTTGAAAGTCTTGTAGTAAGATATTGAAAAACCATCGGGGCCTGGGCTTTTAGCTGAAGGTGTAAATTTTATTGCTTCAGCCAGTTCATCGTGGGTAAATGGCTGTTCCAGCAAGACTATGTCAACATCTGAGAGAGTGGGAAAGGCGATCTCCTGTAAGAAAGATAGTATCGAGGGACGTCTATTGGGAAAGTCTGTCCTAAACGTCTTGTCTGATATGTTGTAAAGTTTGGAGTAGAAGGAGTGAAAAGCTGCCGCTATGTCTGATGTAAGTTGGCATTCTTTGCCTTTGTCATTTTTAACCATGGCTATGAATGATTTGGCCCTCTGAGCCCGCAAGGCCCTTGCTAACATTGAGCCGGGTTTGTTACCCCATTGGAAGTATCGATTGCGACATTTTTGAAAATCTAGTTTTATTCTATCATATAGGAGTGTATTCAAGGCAGTCCTGGCTTTGGTCAATTCCGCAAGTACTTCGGAGGACAAATCAGCTTTGTGTCTGGCCTCTAAAGCGATAATTTTTTTTGAGAAGCTGGTCTTTCAAAGCTTCTTTCTGTTTTTTCATAAATGAGCCTAGTTGGATCATTTTACCACGAAGGACACACTTATGTGCCTCCCAGATTGATACTGCCGAGACCTCCGGGGTATTATTGAATTCTATGTAGTCGTCAAGGGCTTGTTCGATTTGTGCTTTACAGTAGGAGTCTTGTAAAAGGAGCTCGTTAAGTCTCCATGAACAACCTTTAACCCTTGGTTGAGCTAAGTGTAGAGACAAAGAGATAGCGGCATGATCTGACCAAGTTGCCTGACCTATAGATGTTGAATGAACAAGGGAGAGATGTCTGTGTGAGAGAAATAGGTAGTCAATGCGGGAATAGACTCCGTGTGGGTGGGAGAAAAAAGTGTAGTCTCTAACCGATGGGTGCTGTAGCCTCCACGTGTTGACCAGCTGAGAATCATGTAAAGTGCGCCTTACCTTCCCATGCAGAGATCCACGAAACCTGGCTGCACTATTGGATGTGTCAAGATCAGGATGCAGAGACCAGTTGAGATCACCTCCCACCACCAAGATACCCTCTGCCAGCTCAGCCACCTTCTCCAAAACCTTTTCCAAAAACATAGGTTGACTCTGGTTTGGAGAATATAAATTGACAAAGGTATAAATAGTGTCTTGGAGTTTACACTTTATCATAAGGGCTCTCCCTTCTACAAGCCTACTTTTCTGCAAGATCGTAAATGCAAGTCTTTTAAAAAAATAGGATGGCCACACCAAGAGATTTGCCTGCACTGTTGTTGCTAAAGTATGTATTTGAGTAATAGCGGTCCCGGAAGACTGGTGAGGACCCTTGTTTGAAATGTGTTTCCTGCACAAAAATAACATCAGCGCCTACCGTACGAAACTCACGTAAGGCGCGAGAACGTTTCTCTGGAACATTTAGGCCTTTGGCGTTAACCGAAACTATTTTAAGGACGTCAGTCATGTGGGAAAGCTAAATTCAAGGAACGCTTTATTGAAGGCTGCCAATCTGGACCAAATGAGAAACAATCCCAGGAACACTGATAGGGAGTTGGGGGTACAAAGAATAGAAAGGGAGAAAAGTTAGGAAAGGAAAAGAAGGCATATAGCAAAGAACTAACAAAACGTAATCCAAGAATATTGAAAAAACCACTCCAGTAAGATGAGGGGAAAAAATCCACTCCCATCCTCTGGAATAAATTGTAATGCGGTAGGGGTCAACGGGGTAAGGTGACCAAGGTAACTGCTAGTATTCTAAGGGTCAATGAAATAACTAGGGAAGACTAGCTTCCGAACTTTAAAGGGCTGTTTAACTCTTAACTGAATATGGTAAATTAAACAAGGAGAAATATATATATGGGGGATAGGGGTCTACGGCACTGGGATCAACTGTAGACACCCGGGAAGCCTAAAACAGGTGAAGAGTTGATTGCTAGTAACTCGGGTGTGGTTACGATTCAGTTATTGAAAACTACACAATGGGGGGAATGAGTGGAGTGAACTAGGATACCATTGAGTGAAAAGGATGTACTGAGTAAAACATATTCTAATTAGATTAAACGCAGCTAATAGGGATCGTCAATCTCAGGGTATTGGCTTAACCCTAGTGAGAGGTTTTCTTTGCTTAGCCTGTAATTCAGAAAAACGAACAACACAACCTGCTAACATGACAAAGCTATTCAACATCCAATATGGAAAGAGAGATAGATGCTAGTCAGAAGAGCAGGGAAAAATTAGATAATTAGATAACGATGAAATAATAATTCTCAGTATCACCGTCCACTTAAATCAGGTTTCGGGGTCATCCTGCTTAATCTATCTTCGCTTTGCTGATTTCCCTGGATTTCCGGGCTTCTGCCAAGGTTCAGATGTCGCAGGATGAAGTCTCGCATTGTAATCTAGCCACTCCGGGAGATGTATATTTTGAATGTCTAGAGCAGAGCAAAAGGGGGCCAAATCTGATGGAGAGCACACAGATTCTGTTCGCCCATTGAGTGTGACTTGGAGGCCAAACGGAAAGCTCCATCTGTATTTAATGCTCCGATTGCGAAGCGCATCTGTCAATGGCTTGAACATCCTACGGAGTTGGAGGGTGTTCCAGTAGAGATCTTAGAAGATTTGTATTTTTTGACCATCATAATCGATTCCATCCAGGCCCCTTACTTTTTGAATGATCGCTTCCTTTTGTGTGTAGTAATAAAGACGACATATGACATCTCTCGGGCGGTCCAACTGGCCACCCCTTGGTTTTAGAGCCCTATGTGCTCTATCAAAGTGGATGTGTTCAAGTGGGTCATGGCCTAGAATCTCATTGAAGATCTTTGTGATGAACGGGACCAGGTCTTGGAGGGATATGACCTCTGGGATACCACGGATCCTCAAATTGTTTCTGCGACCCCTGTTATCAAGGTCATCTATTCTGGTATTGAGGAGTTGAAATTCCTGGGCTTGTCGTTCCAAGACTTCCTGAAATCTGTCCTGACATATTTCCGATTGCTCTCTGTGGCTTTCTAGTATAGACAATTTGGAAGCTAGTTGGGCAAATTGAGATTGAAGGTGAGCTACCTCTTTGCGGATTGTCTCATGTAATCTATTTTCTAATATCTGAAAGTCCTTTTTTGTCGGGAGTTCCTCCTTTGTGGGAAGTGATTTTATTAGTTGAAGAATGGCGGCTAGGTCCTGGCCGTTCTGAGCAGCCATTTCAGCTGACGTTGTGTCAGCTGTAGAAAATGATGAATCTGAAGCCGGTGAGTTCGGGGAGGAAGTCACTGGAGGTACAGTCGAGGCAATTATGGGTACTGAGGTTTTCAAGAATTGTCTAATATCAGAGCATTGCGCTGTCTCAGCAGGTTTCTCAGAATTTAGTTTTGGACCCTTTTTGTCTTTACCCATGTGTAGAACGTGGGGTGCCGTAGACAAACTGGAGATAACAGCCTTACTTTACATGAATGAAGCAGATTGTGGAGTCACCTGTGGTCACATCCCCCGCAGAGAGGCCTAGGTAGCCACCAGGCCGGTACCGGAACTCATCTTGTCAATCATATAGTGGGCAATCAGTGGAGTTATGACAGCATGAGCCAGGTATCTTTGAGAAAGTTCTGTTTATAGAAATTAAGGCAGTTACTAAATATTTTCCACCACCAGGTGGAGCCGTTGATACAGACAGGGCCTTAATATAAAATGATGGTTCCCTCTATCACCAGTAGGTGGAGTTATTCACTCCCGAGAACAATAACTGGTACCAATAGCATGGGATAAAACTTTGACCAGATTTATATCAAATAAAGCTCTGTGTCATATGTCATCAGCATACAAAGGTGTCCCAGTGTATATCAGCTATGCAATATCTATTTTACTGCCACAGAAAGAGCTGCACGATTTGTAACTCTGAATGTGAGGTACTGCAGGGATTTGTGGCAACTTACAAATAAAGGATGATGATGATGATGATTGGTTATGTTTAAGATTAATGTTCACTTTATATGACTATTACAGCATGTACATGGACTGGGGTGCAAATACAATACCTGTTAAAAGTATAGACAAAACCTTATACTTTGCTTTTAACCAAGTGTTTCAACTGTGTTCACAATGTCTCCCTGTAGCATAGTGTACTATTTACTAAATGGGTGCTCCCATAAAATTCCATTGCAATGTACCCTCTCCTTAGCTCTGCAACATTGAACTTGATGCAATGTGAGCACTTGTCAGACATTGTGTTTGTACAGGCCCATTTGTTTACATTACTTTTTGGACTGATATAGTCAAAGCACATTTATCATGTTTTAAGAGCATGTATTGAAACCACAACATGGCCTTTAGGATGAGCTAGGCCAATAAAATCCCCTCTTTGAATCAAGGGTTTCTTTTTAATTGGACACCTGTGGGCTGAAATGGAAGCAATTCTACGGCCTCCACTTTGAAGGCTCAATTACTATGAGTTATAATTATTAAAAGGGCCCTATAACCACCCTTCAAAATGTTTATCTATAAGGGGTTGAGTGGTAGGTGCATATACATGCATAAATAGATTTATCTTTGCAAGATGAAATTATTTTAATTACAGAAAACAGAAGAGAAGTCACATGGATGAGTTATTGGACAATTAGGCACTGTGTTTTGCACTTTCTTAAATTACCTTTTAAGAACAGTCACCTGCTGAATTACTAATTTAACGTCCTGATCCAGCATGCAGCAGGTAAATGAACTGTATGTATGAGAAATCTCTGTAGTGAATAAAAGTGTTTTGATGCCATCTGGTGGACACTATGTTCATTTAAGCACGTGAAATTCCTTGAACTGTCAACAGTTCCAATGTATAGCACTCCTTAAAAACTTCTGAACGGTGCTATAGACCTCCTGTGGCACCCTACAAAGGTTAATAATAATAATAATAATAGCAATAATAACAATAATGAAAAATAAAGGACAAAGTAGAGGAGGCAATATACATAAACTCAAACTCAACCTTCATTTCTCAGGCTGCACATTTAACACTCTTGCATTACACAAAGCGCTAAACTTTTAAGATAACACATGAATGTTGTAATAAATGTAATAATTTAATGTTTAAGATTTTATATTACTGCTATTAACTTTCATTGTTCATGTCAATATGTGTTAAAATCCACTGAAATTGTTATGTGTTGCAAATGTTAAATGTATGCTATTATCCGCTTGTCATATCTGAATCTTCATGTGCAGTCTGTTCTGTAAAGTGTAATTAATATATACATATATATATATATATATAAATATATATATATATATATATATATATATATATATACACTATATATATATATATACATTTGTGAACTATATAGACTTGTGCAAATGAGTGGAATTCGGAAAAGACAACCTGATGGGTATTGTATATTGTGTTCCAAGGTTTACTGCGACGGACGGCACACTGGCTTAGTGATGAGAACTTCTGCCTCATAGCACTGGGGTCATGACTTTGATACCCAACCATGGCCTTATCTGTGTGGAGTTTGTATGTTTGCGTGAGTTTCCTCCGGAGTTGGAGTTTCCTCCAACATTCCAAAAACATACGGGTTGGTTAATTGTCTGCTTTCAAATTGACCTTAGTCTCTCTCTCTCTCTTTATGTTAGGGAATTTAGACTGTAAGCTCTCATGGGGCAGGGACTAATGTGAGTGAATTCTCTGTACAGCGCTGTGGAATTAGAGGTGCTATATAAATAGCTGCTGCTGATGAAATTATGTGTGACATGCTAGTATGCTCCTGGGCAAAGTGTGCCTGGAAACTCTTTTACATATGACTATAAACTATAAATGTCTTATTTTGACTTATAATGCACTTTCAATAGGCTTCATGCTTTAAGCACAATCAACACACAGCAAAAAAATCATTTTAGTTGCTAAGGATATTTGAACGAATTTAGGGTATTTTGTGGTTGTTGTATTCAAAATTACAGTATTTTATTTCCAATTGGCTCTAGTTCTTCAGATAATGGATAATTAGTAGGTAACTTTGCAACAATGCCTGCATATGGGAATCTACAAGAACTTTCTAGAAAGTGAGACAAGCTCATATGTAAATATCAAAATGAAGCTCTGCTACCATGAACACAAGTTGTCTACTTGTGTTGATCTAAATATGGTAAACTTACTGAATGGGCCGCAAATTGGATATACAAAATACCTTTGTTTCATCTGCTTATGGGATAGTAGGACGAAGCAAGATCACTAAAAAAGCGTGAAATGGCCTTCAAGAGAAAACATGACTGTAGGTCAGCAAATATCATTAATGAGCCATTGGTTGACAGGGAAAAAATCATTCTCCTACCACTTCATATCAAGCTGGGAATAATGAAACAATTTGCTAAGGCTTCGGGCACAGATCCTGATTGCTTCAAATACAGTTGTAGATCGTTCCCTGGACTAAGTATGGAAAAACTAAAAGCTGGAATCTTTGATGGCCCTCAAATTTTTAAACTTATCAAGGATTCTAATTTCACAAAATTTATGAATGGTGTTGAAGCTTCTGCCTGGTGCAGTTATGACTCAGTTATCAAGAACTTTTTGGGTAACCACAAAGCAGAGAATTATGAAGAACTGGTGCAGAACATGCTCACCAACTTTAAAAATTTGGGTACTAATATGAGCGTAAAGGTACACTTTCACCATAGCCACTTACACAGATTTCTGGAGAATCTTGGTGAATTTATTGAGGAACAAGGGGGAGGTTTCATAAAGATATAAAGGTGATGGATGAAAGGTATCAAGGCAGACTGGACAGACACATGTTGACTGACTACTGCTGGAGCCTCCAACATAATTCTTCTGATAACCCACATAAAAAAGAAAATCGTACAGTGTTTTACTATGCATTAATTGTAGTTATCTGAATCAGCTTACTATGTTTATCTGTTATTATACCGAATAAAATGCCATTATGTAT
Organism: Mixophyes fleayi; assembly: GCF_038048845.1. Lineage (NCBI taxonomy): Eukaryota > Metazoa > Chordata > Amphibia > Anura > Limnodynastidae > Mixophyes > Mixophyes fleayi. The sequence continues at coordinate 94,372,588 of NC_134404.1, read as the reverse complement.
TTTATGTTTACTTTTGTATGATTTGAGACAATTTCAATGTGATTTGTAAGTAGGCTCTGCCTGACCATTACATTTTTTGCATTTTTTATGCTTTTTAATAGAGTACCAATTATCTCAAATATTAGGGCCTATCTAGCAAAACTGATGTCATATTCGGAATTAGCACTACAAAGTTACCCCAAAATCCCTCTATTATGATTGGCAATATAAAACAAGTGTTGACCAGTGTTATTATTGAAACTGGTATTTTGTGGGACCCATACCCACCTATGAGTTGTATAGTTATCTGTAATGCATTGAAACAGAGGCAGATATTTAATGCAATTTCACATGTTTAGACTGTACTTTGTGGCTTCATGCAATAAATGCAATCAGCACTGTGTACTAGCACATTGGTTATTATTGGAACACGTTTTATTGTATTTACAATATGAAAAAAATGCACTAATACTGGTACATGTCCAGTAGGAAGATCAAGGAAACAAGTTGGATTACACAACATACACCTCAATACCCAGCTATGCATTTTACGGACCTGAGTCATTAAGGAGAGAAAAGCAAAAAAAAGGAGTAACTTTGCACCTGGACAAAACCATTTTGCTTTGGAGGGGGAGGTAAACTTAAAATGTGGGGACAGATTTATAGTTGGGGTAGGGCATGTCCTAAATTAACTTTAAATTTTAGAGTGAAAATAAAGTTATCAAGTATTTGTGCTCTACATGGTAAAATAGCCAGTATTTTCTTTATGTGCAAAAAATAAACCAATTTGCACCCCTTGCGTTGTAACATAGTTTGTCCAGGATCAATTTTACTTCTATTTTGCTTTGCTCTCCTTAATGACTCTGGCCCTACATGTTTTTTTTCCCTCATAGTAAATGCATAAAACAGGATTAAGAGTTTCCGCTGGAAAAATTGTGTGTATCTCTGTTCCAACAAATTGGATCTGTTTTCTGCTCCAGTCACTGCATGGTGACTGCAATGTGAATGCATCTGCTCATAGAAACCCTTGATCTCTATGGGAAAAGCACTGCTGCCCATTGTCCTTTTGTTTTATGATGTGCAGACCTTTGCTTGCAGCACTGAGGTACATCTAACGAATTCGGTGCATTTTAGTATTGCTATTCACGCTACTTGCACTTAAGTTTAAGGCTGCATGCTCAGTGCTCTTTTCACAGCGATTAGTAAATTATTATATGATATATGAGTAAGTAAATGCAAGCATTTTCAAGAATGTTTGTTTACCTTGTTTTAATTAGTTTCCATCTTTTGTTAATGTTCCTTTCTGTCAGTTTTATCTTTAGATGCTCGTTATCTTTCCTATAGAATTCTAAGAGAACTGAAATGTAGGAATACTCGTATGATGCGTCACAAGCAAGTCAATGTAGCTTTATTTTAGTTTTCGCAATACACCTGTACTCTAAAGTCTGACTCTGTACATTCTTATGTAATCATAAAAATAAACTGCTAATGATTTGTTGTTAAAACAATAAAAAAAATAATTCCTAAATGCTTATTTTTAAGCACTTCTTAACCACTTGCTCAATAAATGTAGAACAAGCATATAACGAACTCCTTTAAAACGATTTCACAAACTACAACACACAGTTTATATATCATGTGTACACGGCCTTAACTTTTTTCAGTGCAAGATTTGCATTGTTATGATAATTTATTATGCCCTTTTCTTGTGATTTATTTTTCTCTTAGAGCCCATGGAAGGATTGTATTGGTAATCAGCGACATTTTTGAAGTCACGTCTTTACCTTTTGTTGTGTTCCCTATTGTTTCTAACCTCATCCCTGCTTTGATGTATTATTTTATGCAACTATCAACTAGCATCATGCTATAATGTTCTCTTTTTAAGATGGCTAATTGTGAATTATGCACCAAGGCCTTTGAAAAACTAGTTGTGGTCCTCATCAAACCCATTGAAACTCAATAACCTACAAAACTTTAAATGTGTTTATAAATAAATAGACAAAATGAAATATGCCTTACTGAAGAAGTAACCATAGAAATCAGCATACAGTATGAAATAACCTTGGTGGGTGCCCAACTCAGAGACCAGATACAAAGCCTGTAGAAGAATGAGTATACAACGATTGCACTTACACATTTAACACATAATAAACAGTAAAGTAGTATAATCAGTGTGATAAAAAAACCAAATCACAGGGTTGAATAAAATAGATATAAAATTGCATGTTGGGAAATATTAACCAAAAAGTATAAATATGTCATTTGTATAACTATACATAGACAATAAGGCCACTCAAGGAACTTCAGAGTTCCCTAAAGAGCAAAGTGACAAAATAAAGGATAAAGACAGCCACGTTCATAGTATACAAGTATCCTAAACAAGTGGAAATAAACAACCCAGGTTGCGTCCTGATGCCTGTTTCCCCAATGGCTGAGTCTTTCCTTGCTGTCCTGCTGTGCAGTTCTATATATGTTACTGATGTATCTTTTTCTTGAAGTGGTAAGCTGGCTGATGTTTAACTTTGCTCATGTCCTTTGCCATTAATTGTCATGTCCATTGCCATTATTGTTTCCAGTCCTGATTGCTGCTGGCAAAAAATAGGCTTGCTGATTATATTTTTATTGGGGGGCTGATGCAGAGTTGGTCGCAAAATCGGAGTAAATTACTATAAAACAAAAACATGGAAAAATAACGCATTCCTGCCCATCTGCAGAGCCTCTGTATATGGGCTTCTGCATCAGCAGCATATGTGCCTTGCTTATAACAAGTCATTGTCGTCAGCGAGTATTTGCACCTGCAAAATATATGCCTCCTAATAGTAGTATACAGGGGTAGGCTGGCCTGGAGGGCATATGCCCCCCCGGGCTGATCCCATAGTGGGCTACCTTGTTTCTAACTGCTGGGTCGCGTCTGCTGCTGGGTCGAGTCTTCTCCCGTGGGATAAAATTTGCTAGCCCCTCCCCTGGGTGAATATGTGTGCTTCTGCAGGTCAGCATGAGCCATAAGTGGCGTTGTCACTTTCTTCCCCCCATCCTGCCTCTCCATATGCAGGCCAGTGTAAGTGCCGGAATCACTCCACTCTGTGTATGTATATATGAATGTGTCCACCTTATGGGCATGCACAGAGCAATTTCATGCGAAATACGCTACTTTAGCTGGTGTATGACCCACTCAGCACCAGCCCCAAAGTTTGGAAAAAAGGGCTCACATTAAATTACACATGTCAACTCAACCAGGGGCGGGCTGGGCCGGGGAGCAGGGGGGGTATCGCCCCCTTCGGGCCGCTCAGAATAACAGCTATCAGGGCCGGCCTGGACGGCCGCACCCCGCAAGCAATATGACAAATGTGCTGCATATCTGTGATGCGGCCGCATCGCATGTCATGAGATGCGGCCGACTGTGCAGCGTGCGCCCCCCGTGCTTACATCTGCCAGCCCACGCCTGAACTCAACCCCCCTGCAAAATCCTATAGACAGAGTCACCTTATGAATTTAGAGTTCAGAAGAGGCTGTACTCTGGAACCTTTGGGGAAGGAGGGGTCACGGGGAAGAGTCAATATATATTTCATATTAAAAATAAACCTCCAAATACTTCCCCTTTAAGCAATTTATTCATTATGCACTTAAGCTCTGAAGTAAAATATCATGTCAGCCCCCTGCAGTTTTTCTTTAGCTATGTTCCTTATAAATATTCCTTATGAAGATTGAAATGATGCACATGAGGAATTGTTTATACAGAAGAATATGCCAATAATAGCTCTCTGTAATGTAAATATGTATAAATTAGGCATAAAGAATACATCTCTATTGCACCCTCTGTGGGTTGCAGTATTTTAAATATCACCAATTGCAAATTGTATGGGAATTGGGAACATATTTCTACCAAGTTTACAATGACAGAGAGTACAAGATAGCATCATTCTGTACATTTTCAAATGCAATTTTTGCGCTACAGACTACATAATATATTCAATATATTATATTATTTGCTTTCTTAAACCTTCTACTTCTGAGGCCAAGTATGGAGTCTGCATGCTTGCACTTATGAGCACATATGTCCTATGTTTTGCATAGAGGTGAATATTTATATGGAGGCATTCATATACAAAGCATTTGGCCCCAATTTTCCAAACCATTTTCATACTCTCTGTTCCGCAAATCTGTGTTCTTGAAATCTTAAAAATACTGAAGAGATATATACTGTAAAGATAAAGCTACTTCATAAATACTGATTCTGTAGGGAATGTACATGCAGAGATTGCTGAATAAAGCAAGAAGCCGTTCTGTCAAAGAAGGATTCAGACAGTAGAAAGTTGAGATTTGCTCTGCAACCAGAATATCATTTATTCTAGTGGACAGTGTAAGAAGTATGCCAATACTACTGTCACTAATTGCTGAATGTAGTGTCAGAGGGTTATATTGCATGCTGCCTTATCATGAGTTCTGCCTAGAAAGAGTCTTTATTCTAGAATCACTATATGTTCTGTCTAATGAATAAGATGCACCACCCCCATTCGATGCACAGATCTGTGCCGATAAGCACTGAACACAGTGACGAAATTAACATTTTTTTGAACATTGCCAGGCAATACTCGCAGATCCCCAGATGGTTTTACTTGGCTGTGTTTGCCAAACTTCCAGAGACAGAAAAGCACATAACAGCTTATATGATTCCTGCTATATTAATTCAGATTGCGATATTAATTACTGTCTGTTTGTTGAGCTGTCCTTGCCCTTATATTCTGTGAATATACATATGAATTCTGACACAGTAAGTCTTCTACTTCCATAAATTGGTTTTATACTTTTGTTGTATAGCTGGTTTACACCTACAGTAGCCGTAAGTACTACTACTGTAGCAAATGCTAGTCACATTATCTACAGTATTTGTACGCAACATAATAATGCAATGAAGTGATCTTATTGTTAGAAGCCGCGGCGGCCACGGGCACCGTCACGGCTCGCTCCTAACTCCCCCTGGCGTCCCGGCTATCTCCATGATGACTGGGACGTCACTTCCTGTAGTTGAATTGTCAGCGGTGCGCCCTGGCAATACAGGGCAGCCGGGGTGCGTCTCCAAGCCTGCAGGCTGATTAATTTAACCAGCATTAATTTCCCTGAGTGCTGTTACAGGGCAAAGCCCTGATTGGCCAGCATTAGTATTTAAGGCAGGGAGGGCTTAGCCTCCCTGATGGTTATAGCGTGGATTATTCTGTTGCTGACCTGCTTGTGTCCTGGTTCTATTTGCCCTGTGGATACTTTGTCCGTTTGCCTTTGGACCTGCTGTTGTGACTCCTGCTTGTATCTTGGACTCTGCCTGCTTGCCTGTGACCCTGATCCTTTGGCCTGTACCTTGGACTCCGTTGTGTTGCCTGTGACCCTGACCTTTGGCGTGTTATCTGACCATACTGCTTTGCTAGTGACCTCTGACCTCGGCTTACGTCTGACCATCAGCTGCCATCTACTCAGTCTACTGGCCTGCTGCTACGGCTCTGTATTACAAACTTACACTACATCTGGAGTGAAGTCCTGGGGGCATCTGAGTACAGGTGAGCATATAAAGCTCTATGGGAAAGGCGGCTGCTAAAGGTGAAGACCTCCGCCAACTAGTTCTGTAAGTTTGTGAACAGACCGTCAGCCTAACACTTATCAAAAGCAATTACAAGTGTTCTTAAACCACTAAATTTAAAACACATTCAAGTTTGACATGAGGTGTCACTAGCGTTTGAACTTGCATTGCTGAAATACTATTTGGTGCCCGGTCTTAATCTAACTATCTTACATAGAGACCATATTATTGATTCAGTCAGTAGCTAGAAAAGCACCCTTGACAACAAATATACAGAAACTAAGCTCTTTCCGGTGACTCAACTCCTATACTACTTTCATTCTGAATTATGCATCAGTAGTGGAGCCTCTCGGGATGCTACTTTGTGGCGCCATAAGTCTGTCCTTGTCATATGAAGCACAACTTAGTTTGGAGGCTGTCAAAATTCGGATTGTGAACAGCTCAGCGCTTACATTGATTGATCCTGTTTCACCTACACTTGGTACTACTGATGTTTCAGACTATGGTCTTGGCACTGACAACACTTAAAGGTCACATTTGCTTCAAGTACGCTAACAGACACTAAAAGAAAGTACAACAATAGAAAAACAGGCACTACCATGTGTGCATGCTACCGAAAATGGAGAACTTATCTCTGGGGATACAAGCTCATCATGTGCACAGTCCACAGTCCACTGATGACATTGCTCATAACAAAAGGACTGGAAACCAGCTCTACAATGTTTATTGATAGAATACTGTATACGGAATAACGAGTGTTGGAAAATACCGCTGTTGCTTCTTCTCTCAACCACTACACAACAATGTTGCACATAGTTCTTGTGCTGGTAGTGGGCACTGCGATAGTAGCAGTGGATGCAATACACTGGCTTGAAGAAAATTAAAAAAATGTCAACGACACAAGTGCTTCCAGAACTAGTTTATTTGTTAGCTAAGTAAGTTCATTTGACTCAGCATAGTCTCAGGAGGGTTTATTGTGCATTATCTTTATCTTTATAGCAAACACTAGAGAGATGATAATGGAATGTGCAAGACAACAGCTTCAGCAAAATGACAAAACTGGAGTCCTTTCCTATATACAGGAACGGCAGTAGCTCTTCTCCACTCAAGCAGTAAACCCAGACATAACTCAAAACATTTAAAATTGCAATACCAGTACAAAATAAATCTAGTTCCCAATCTGCCCAGAGAGAGTGTTTGGAGTAACAGGGTTACCTTCTCTTGGGTTATGCCTATAATGTTTTAGTTTCATGTACTATTATGGCAATTTAGCTGAGATAAGTGTCGTGCAAAGAAGGAATGGGCACCAGCTTGAAGTTTACAATGCTTTACTACATAAGATGCGAGCTGGGTGTGTGTAGAATCTCCAGTTTGCATCCAGGTATGCTTCTCAAATGAAAGGCTCAGGCTAGACTTTCCCTTCCCTTCCCTTCAAGACTTTCCCTTCTCTCTGTTTTCAGTTCAAGACCAGGGGCCTGATTCATTAAGGATCTTAACTCAAGAAACTTCTTATTTTAGTCTCCTGGACAAAACCATGTTACAATGCAAGGGGTAAAAATTAGTATTCTGTTTTGCACATAAGTTAAATATTGACTGTTTTTTCATGTAGCACACAAATAATTGATAGCTTATTTGCACACTGAAATTTAAAGTTGATATTTGTGTGCTACATGAAAAAACAGTCAGTATTTAACCTATGTGCAAAACAGAATACTAATTTTCACCCCTTGCATTGTAACATGGTTTTGTCCAGGAGACTAAAATAAGAAGTTTCTTGAGTTAAGATCCTTAATGAATCAGGTCCCAGGATTTGAATGACCCCCATTATTTCTACATTTAGCAACTGCTTAAATAGGGATTATTTTTTGGCACAGCCTAATGTACAGGAATATGTGTGATGTGATTGGCGGCAATTTATAATGACACTGGGGGAGTATCCAGATCTGGAAAGGACTTATTATGTCCGTTTTACTGTCCCCAATAAAAATTGTCCGATGCGATTAATATGGCTCCAACACACAAGAGATTTTATAGCAAAATATAACAAATACAATAAAGTACAATAAAGTATAACAAAGTATAATCGATACATTATGCAGTGCACTGGATCCAGTAATCAGCAATCAATCCTGAAGTCTGAGTGATTCTGTCCAGGGGCTTTTTATACAGTGTGAGTTAACAAAAAAACAGTGATGATGTCACAAGGTACACAAAGATAAGTTAAGGTCTTTCTTCATTGGTTCAGGGTATAAGATAGTCCAGTACAATGCAGATCATAGGTCAGTTCAAACAATGCTTCAAAGGTGGGGGCAATTCACTCAAACAGCTGTATAAGTGTCTTGCCTCGAGATCCACCTGAATCCAGTTTAAACTGACCTATTAACATGTGCTGCATACAGTATTATAGAGTATCAATCTTATAATAATCATAACTAGCGATCACAGTGTGCGATCACTTAGCTGCTGATACCGGATTTCTGCTGGGGAAATGAGGATTAATATAACCAATCAGAATACATTTCTTAGGACCTGAGACATAAATACCTTTAATGTAAATTCATCTTTGTATAATTAACCTCTAAGTCTTACTAATAAAATGATGTGAGTTGGAACTTTATTAAAAGTGAACTATTGCATATTTAAAATTCATATGGCGATGCGCACGAATCGCAATCGCACAGAATGTTTATTGATTTAAAATTACTTCTTACGATTATTCGTCTTCAACAGACTGAAAATATAACAGACAGTGGGTAAGGAGGTAGCAGAGTTTGCAGTGCAGAGAGGGATAAAACAATTTCCAGCATAAGCATTTCCATGTGCTAGGCACAATTAAGCAAAGAACATCTTTGAGGTTGCAGTCCCTTTAAGAGTTGAAAATTCTTTATAATTATAGTTTCCAGTTTTCACTGTTTTTTTTGGGAGGGGGACTCTGCATTTGTTATTGCTGGAAGAGGGGCGGGGGGTCATATGAATTTTTTTTTGGGGAGATAACAAAAACACCATAAAGACTAAAATCTCTATATACTTTGGAGTTCATCTTGCTTTTATTTTAAACAAGTAATGGCGATGGGTTTCAGTGAACAGGTTCCCAAAGGAGGTGACAGACATCAAGAGGAGGATCCCAGTGAGAACGTGTCAAGAGACATATTGGTAGGAGAGAGAAAATGGTGACAAGGGAAACGAGTTTTCGAGTTGATAGAGAGGGTCCCAGGGGTGAATGAGAGAGTTCTTTGGGAAAGGGATCAGGCTGCCAGGGGAGAGGATCCAGGGTACCAGGGAAGAGTGGAAGGGTCTTAAAGGAGATGGTGCTAGGTCAGTGATAAGGTGCCTGGTTAGGAGGAAAAGCACATGGCTAAGAGAGATAGAAGGAGCCTAATGGGCTACTTATTGGAGATGCTGAAGGTGTGATTCTGTAGTGATCTCATCCCAAGTACCACAGAATTGTTACCTTGCAGAATGCATAGACTCTGACTGCTAAAAGTGGGGCAGAAAGTTGGCAGTGATGGATGTGAGTGGGGTAGAGGAAGTGTGAGAACAGGTTCAGAGTGTACATTAAATAGGTGCATGTTAAAACTAACATATTTCTGATTATTATGCTTTCTTTTTGGTAACCACGAAGCCACAGGAAACCGTTTAGTGTTGGGTTTTCAGGCAAACACTGTAATCCCTATTTATAATTATTTAGCAAAAATTAAATATTTCCAGAACTGCATGAAATTTGCTCTATCAACATCGAGGCCAGGAGACATTAGTTTTAAAAATGCCCCTCAATAATTTCTATTTTACTCCATCCCTATAGGTGTCACACAGGCCACCTGCTGCATAGGAGAACTACAGCAATGTTTCAAATGGAAAAATGTAATATGATTAGCGTGTGATGAAACAGAGTGAAAATGGCTTTGAAGTCATGTGATCTAGATTTAAGGATAATGAATAGAATATAATGTAAGAGGATTTGCAGACACTTTTCTAATTGTCATATGTGGACTATCAAGCATAGCTTGTTTAGGATAAGTACTTACCTGAAACCTTCCCAATGATGACTTCTAGGTCAAAATGAACCCTTGTTAGAAATGTGTTTTACACCCTGCTCCCACAATGTGTGCAGCAACTTAGACCAGCTAAGAGGACAATAACCCCTTAAGACCTAGCAACAAAGGAGCAGCATTACCAAAGTCCTAATCTTTGTGTATACTGGTACAACGTTATCTGAATCTCACTGCATTAATGTAGCTATCATTATATATCCTATCCTTAGACATGTGAAACTGCATTGGACATATCTTGGGGGAGGGGATTTACATGAGGGAATTTTCAGCAAAGAATGGTAACATTAAAACCAAATGGCTGGAGTGTGCTTGTAAATGTATCAAATTTTCTAAAAAGGAAAAGTGTAGATGTTGCCCACAGCAGCCAATCAGATTCTGTATATCATATATCTAATACTTTCTAGCAAATTATCGCTAGAACCTGATTGGTTGCTATGGGCAACACCTCCACTCTCTTTTTAGAGGGTTTGATAAATCTACCCCATTGATTTAGCTGTGCTTTGATTTTGTTTTTAAGCTTTGAACCTAGTAATGTAATGTACATAAACATGTATGTTGTTTGTTTATTTTGCCTCCCACTAGAACACTTATGGTAACTAGGGGTGTGCACCGGGCACTTTTAGTGTTTTGGGTTCTGATTAGCTTGAGGTTTTGGGTTCTGATTTGTTTTGCCAAAACACCTGACGAAAGGTTTTGGTTCTGATTTAGGGTTTTGGGTTCTGATTTATTTTTAAAAAAGCATAAAAAGGGTTAAAATCAAGTTTTTTGTTTATTTTTCACTCCTACGCTATTATTAACCTCAATAACATTCAATAACAATCATTTCCACTAATTTCCAGTCTATTCGGAACACCTCACACCTCACAATATTGATTTTAGGTACAATATTTGATTTTTTGGTACAGCAGCAGCAGTGAACGTAGTTTGGAATTGCAGTACCTATTTTTTGTACAGAAGCAACAGTGAACGTAGTTTGGAATTGCAGTACCTATTTTTGGGAACAACAGCAACAGTGAATGTAGTTTAATATTTGATACGCATCTATGTGGACTGCGTAGTGGAGTGGCCCCGGTACCCAATTTGGTACCGGGGCCACAATATATCACCCTCAACTGGTCTGAATTCCACTGCACATATGGCTGCTCCTACATCCTCTGCAGCATATAGAAGGTGTAGTTCGAGCGCGTAACTACCTCTTGTTTTTGACGACCATGGTACAGAGCATTCATCATTGAGATCCCATCAAGTATGTCAAAGACAGACAGCGTCGAAGTGTTATTTGTTGACTTTGTGAACAAAAAAACTGTCCCTGTTGCAAATCTTCGTGCAATGAAGAGTGACTTTTTCATTTAAAGGCTCAAGCTTTCAAGTGTAGTGTTTATAACATCATTACACCAACAGGTAAAAATCCATTTAATTGGGATAATGGAGCCACAAAGGAAATTGCACATATGTAATGCCCGCACAATGTTACTGGCGTTGTCTGACACCACAAATCCCCAGGAGAGTCTAAGTGGGTTAAGCCACTGAGAGATTATTTCCCTCAGTTTCTGGACTGATGCACCACTGAACTCAGCGAGGACAGAGCACTGGACTGATGCACCACTGAACTCAGCGAGGACAGAGCACTGGACTGATGCACCACTGGACTCAGCAATGACTTTTTTGTTATTTTTTTTATATTTTTTTAAAAGGATTTTTGTAGAATTTTTCTTTTTTTTTTTCTTTTTATGGAAGAATTTTTAATACTTTTAAAATAAATATGCACTTAGCAGAACAAAGCACAGGACAAAAGCACAGCTGGACTCAGCAAGGACAGAGCACTGGCAAAAGCACCACTGGACTCAGCAGGACAGCACTGGACTGATGCACCACTGGACTCAGCAAGGACAGAGCACTGGACTGATGCACCACTGGACTCAGCAAGGACAGAGCACTGGACTGATGCACCACTGGACTCAGCAGGACAGAGCACAGCACAGCACAGCACAGCACAAGAAATAGCAGGACAGAGGACCACCTAACACACCCTCCCTCTTCCCTGATCAATGCCCGAGTGAAGATGGCGGCGGCAAGCGGGGAATTTAAAGGTTCCGAGTATCGCGAGATCCGACAGCGGGATTATGACTCAGAGCCTCGTTTTAAGTTTCGGAATCGGCGGGAATACCCGGACAGTGCTCGGATCTGACACGGATCCGCACTGTTCGGGGGGCTCGGATTCCAGGAATCCGAGTCCGCTCATCCTTAATGGTGAGTGACTTTGCAAAGATGCAAAAGTAAGCTATATCTGTTTCACCAATTTATATTAACTGAGCAGAGAAATACTAAAAAACTGTCTAAGGGCTTCAAACCTGTAGACAGAGCTGCAGACATCTGTCCTGGGTTCAATGCAAACAAGTACTTCCCCATAGAAACTAACAATGAATTTTCCCCAAGTAGGCAGTGTATGTATATATTTATTTATTTGCATTTGCAGTGTCAAAGTCATTTTCACTAATTGACAAACATGAAAAGCATATTTTCATTTTGTTTCTTTGCTGTAAGAAGAAATTGTTGTGCAGGATTTGTACAGAACTGGGCATATGTGTTATTTCATGTCATGAATCCGGTTCGAGTTCACAGCTAGAAAATTAGTAAATAGCAGCAGAAACATACACACAAGGGAGAAAGCAGATTTCTACAGTAAGCAGTCACTGACAGTTTGTTTCATACTCATTGCAGCCAAGTAAGGTGTAACACCACCAGTGAAATCTGTAATATTTCTGGCAGCCTTGTTCTGCCGTACATATTCTTGCACATAATGGAAGCCGTAAACAAAGCCTGTTTTTCTCAAAAAGAGGTCAGTAATTCTGCATCAACACTTCTTTCCAGTCAGTACAAAAGCTTTTATCCTTTCTTTTTTTCCCCAGTCTTTTTGACTTCTTGGGAAGTGAAGAGCACACAGCTTAATTCAAGTAAATACAAAAGACACTAAATGCCAAGCCTACATTTGAGATTATTAATCAAACATTATAATGAAGGAGGACTGGTCGAGCATTCTAATTGGCTGATCAACATTCCGAAGGGACAGAGAAGTTGATGCAAAACCGCTGTTCAGTATGCCAGAGCAAGCTTGGGCTCCCTTCAGAAATACTAACTTGTTTCAGATGCTGAGTGTTTCTATAGCGTACATATTTTAGAGTATCTGATTAGAATTTCATTTGCACCTATTAAGACACTTGTTGGTTACAGAGTGTATTAGAAAAATAACTATTTAAGTATTTTTAAAACTGCTTTTATGAGGCATGATTGCACATGGCACTAGGATTATGCAATGAACAACAGGAGACAGAAACATTTGTATCCATATTTTTCTATCAGTATTTAATATGGTTTCCTATTTGCATAGTTATCTGTGATTCTTCAATTTATATTTTTGTATATCATGTTTTACATCCATGGATTTGCCTTATTTGTCCATGTACATTTTAAAACTGACAATGGAATATTTTCTAAAAATCATTTCATAAAAGTACACTGAGCATTTGTTCTTTGTAGCTCTATTGCTGCAAAACTATGACTATAGACAAAACCATCTATTTCGTAATGTTTGATTACTGTTAAAATGGTAATTAATATGATCAATTTCCATATATCTGTTTAATGTACAAAGGATGACAAATATATTTAATACCTTTATAAAACGAAACCAAATTTATTGTAGTGCTTATTTTTAACAAGTAGGGGGAGCAGTTTTCCTATATAATCATATGCATTTGACATAACCCAGCTTTATGTGACAATGGTTTCTCTTTCCATATTCATTAAAGGTCCCTGATTTCCATACACTTAAAGAAGTGTCCTCCTTTAGGCATCCCGTACACTTAGGATGTACCGCTGGATCTCACCTACCCAGATACCCATACAAAGTAGGTCCTTTCCCTGAGTCAGCCATCATTAAATTAATATACCCACTAAAGAGTGGAGATGAGCATAAAGAAGTCAACACTACTGTCAGGATGTAAAGTCAGTGTCACATGTCCTCCAGGTCCTTGTTATCCTCCTTTAGTGGAGGATAAAGGGAGTTCTCCACCTAATGCACATATCCAATGCGGTTTTAATTGCATTTTTAAAGCTATTATTATTGTTTGTGGAAACAAGCACCACAAGTAAAAAGAGACAATGGGGTGTACCACAGAGGAGTTCTTCTATTTCATTATGCACCGCCCACAGACATATTTTTTAGTTTCAGGTAGAGATCCCCTTTAACAGACGGAGACCCTTGGTGTCATTTTTAGTAATTAAACACCCAACCCAATTGCTTTACTTTTCAATGAACACTTCTTTCTAGAGTATACCTAACAGATGCTTCTCCCAAATGAACCAATGTTTCCACTTACAGATTGTTCCCCAGTTTCCTGCAATATTTTCACTTATAAGGTTTATTCCTGCTTTTTCTCAGTCTTTCCCGTTCCCTCGTTGTTGTTTTTCCTGTTAAATGTATTATTTTATGTATGTACTAAGGCATTTTAAGAACAAATTCTGAACAGAAAAAAACAGGAAACAACAGGTAAAGACCAGCGGGTAAATGTATTATGGAGCAATTTTTGCAAATCGCAAAAACCGCTCCATAATAGATTTACCACCAGGAGATCTGACATTTTACAGAGGAAACACTGGTCCCCACAATCTTATTAATTGCCCAATGTTTTTCATATTTCCAGCACAGAAAGCTATTCTCGCTATAATGTCAGGCAAAGGAATAAGCCGGTGGTGGCGTACTGTATGCAGTAGGTAAAGATTGTTGTCAAACATAAGGCAGCCATTAGATACACTGCAATAGGTAGTGTAATTTAACAAGCTAATCGGTCAGTTACAGTGTTTAAACAATAAAACCCACCATTAGTGTCATCTCAGTATGTTAAATATATAAACTCCAATAATGGGACTGTTACCATACAAGTTACAGGCAGGTATCACAGTCAAAGACATGCAACTGGATTGGGACTGTTACAGATTTGTCTCAGACAATGCCCCTGTTGTTAATTATGACCAAGGGCACAACTTTTTCTCTGTACTGAGCACACTTCTTATTATCTGTTCTCATTCTGCATTATCTACAAGGAAATTGTTTTAAATAAAACAGAAAATGTTATGTTCTTTTCCAGAGGTCTCATCAGATGATGGGTGGATGAAACTCACTGTGTGTGGCAGAATGATTCTTTACAGTTTACCTGGAAACTGCATAATAATTATCCATCAGTGCCCCCTTTAACCAGCTTTGAAGGCAACCCTATTATAATACAAAGTAGGGGCTCGTTCAATGCACAGCAGAATAAATGAAGACACCCAACAGCCGCACACTGTAGGGTAAAACAGCATGTCAATAAGGAATAAAGTACACAATGTAACAAATGGCATATAGCAACATGAATTAGAGGTATTTTCTCCACAAATCTGATAGCTTTAATGAATCACAGCGCTTTCAATTGTACCCTGTTGCCACTGGCATCAGCTGCAGCCTTGCAAGTGCTAATAAAAGGAAAAATAAGGAGGTGTAATATAGTGTATTTATTCATTCTGTGCCAGGTCTGAGATGTGTAATCCTCCCAGGCTGACAATCTGTACCAGATTTAAGAGGCTTGGCTGTCAAACATCCTACATCGACGCAGCTGCAAGCTGATATCACTGCAATGAACCACGACAAACTTATTTGTGGTGAAACATAAAGATCACTACAATCCTGTTATCTTCATCCATTTTTGAACCCACAGATATACATAGAAATGCAACATGCTCCAGGGTTGCCAAGATTAGGAATATGGATGTGTAGGATTGCTGGATTCTGTACAATTCAACTTAAAACCCATTGCAGCTTCTAATTGGTATTGATACAGTACATGAAAAACATGATTGGCTTGAACTGTTACTATGGTGATTCAGAGATTTTTTATTACAGTAATTACAAAAAAATGTAGCATATGCCACATTACTATTTTTTTTTTAGCAACAAATTACATTGCATTATTCACTTCATGTACACAGCACTATGGACCTAGCAGCATAACTGCAAGCAGTAGGGTGGTTATGTCTGTACAAGAATCAGTTTCAATGTGCTGCTAAAACAAACCTAATTATGAATGCCTTTGTTATAATGACATTCTAGTGCAAAGCAAGTGTACAGAGATTTATGTAACTAACTTCTCCCAGTCCAAATTAACACTCTTCCTAATTGGTTTGTGTTATAAATATTTAAAGATACAGCAGAACATTTTTTTTCCATATAATTAATAATCTCATTTAATATTGATTTGTTATACACAGGGCTCGAAAGTAGAAACCGGTCCCCTATGGGGTGTATCATGCCAATGTGTTTCAAACCAGTAGCATTTAGGAATATAGTTTCAGATGTCAAGCTGTTTTCACTGGAAACAATTTATTATTCTCTACCTCTTGGGGTTTGTCTGTTGGATTTTTACCATATGTCCTGAGGACTAGTGTCTGAGTTTCAAGAAATCATGTTCATTTGGTATAATTAGAAGAAGAAGGAGACACCTTCCAGTCTGTTAATGTAGTATTTCTTACGAGTCTGTATTCTGTGCTGGTGTGATATTTGTTTTTTTTTTAAAAATGGGTCATTTTCTATCAAATTGCAAATTCAATTAAAATAAACACTCCCAGAGAGAGGGGAAGCACTAAGGCTGTTTGCACAATGTTTAACAATACATATGTGCGCTATAAATAAAAATGTATATTAATATATATTCTGACAGTGGACAGTCACCTATTAAAATACACACAAGGAACCTAAGTCATTAAGGAGAGCAAAGCGAAAAAAAGAGTAAGTTTGTTCCTGGACAAGCCATGTTACAATTAGTTTATTATTTTGCACATAAGAAAAATACTGGCTGTAACACACAAATACATGATGGGCCTGATTCATTAATGAACTTAAATTAAGAAGTTTCTTATTTAAGTCTCCTGGACAAAACCATGTTACAATGCAAGGGGTGAAAATTAGTTTTCTGTTTTGCGCATAAGTTAAATACTGACTGTTTTTTTATGTAGCGCACAAATACTTGATAGCTTATTTGTACATTGAAATTTAAAGTTGATATTTGTGTGCTACATGAAAAAACAGTTATGTGCAAAACAGAAAACTAATTTTCACCCCTTGCATTGTAACATGGTTTTGTCCAGGAGACTTAAATAAGAAACTTCTTAATTTAAGTTCCTTAATAAATCAGACCTCATGACTTTATTTTTACACTGAAATGTAAAGTTGATATAGGACATGCCCTACCCAGCTATAAATCTGCACATTTTAAATTTACCTCTCCCTCCAATGCAACATGGTTTTACCCAGGTGCAAAGTTACTCCTTTTTTATGCTTTGCTATCCTTATTGACTCAGGCTCAAGATGTTCCAAACAGGATTACAAAATTTGTAGAGGTATCTGTCATCAAAATAGCTAAAATATACTGTTATAACAGGTGTTCAAAATATTCCTTTTTTCATTAAAATTATTAATACAAATAATTCTAAGCTAACTAGTATTTAGTGGTGAAAAACAGTGTTTTGTTGTTTGAATTTTAGAATTAGAAGTCAGAAAACAAATAGATTTATTTATTTTAAAATGTATTTCAGTTTTTCTAGAGAACGTAATCTTGTGTGGGACAGTGACATCTGTATTAAGTGGGGAAAAACAGGGTGTTTGTGTTTGAGGGTCAACAGTAAAACCCTTCTAGAAAACTCTATATTCTAATTTTTTTTCTATTTTTCAATAGTTGTGAAGTTGGTAATGGTCAGCATGGTGGCTTAGTGGTTAGCACTTCTGTCTTACAACACATCGATTCCCGACCATCATCTTATATGTGTGGAGTTTGTATGTTCTCCTCGTGTCTGCATGGGTTTCCTCTGGGCTCTCCGGTTTCCTCCCACAAACCAAAAACACACTAGTAGGTTAATTGCGTGCTATCAAATTGACCCTAGTATGTGTGTGTTAAGGAATTTAGACTGTAAACTCTATTGGGACAGGGACTGATGTGAGTGCATTCTCTGTACAGCGCTGCGGAATTAGTGACGCTATATAAATAAATTGATGATGATGGTCATTCATTGACGTTTATATTGGGAAAGTGGGAAAAAGGCAGGGGCAAACGCAGGATTTATAGAGGGGGGTTTCCACACCACGCCGCCAGTGGGCATGACTAGCATGCATGGGGGCGTGGCTATAAATTTAGACTTGGCTGCTCTCCAACTCTTCCTATCCCCATAATATACACGGGCAATGCTGCGTGCACTACTGTTAGGTGCAGGCAGCTCTCCCTTTTCAAGCAGAACTGTTTTAAGCAGGGGCAGGGTCCAGCCACCTCAATCATACAGTGACCTAGGCTTGGAGGTGGGTTTCCAGGCACTAGGACCCCCCCCCCCTCGGTTTGCCTATGAAAGGGTGTTTGCTGGTGAGCATCACTGCAGCTGCATACCCCCCCAAAAATCTATATCCTTAAAGATATTCTATTTTTCAATACTTGTGAAGTTAAGAGTCATTCAGTAACATCTATATTTCATGGAAAGAGATGGGTGTTTATGTGTGTGGGTCAGCAGCAGAATATCTTAAAAGACTCAACTATTCTATTTTTTGTTGTTATTCAATACTTGTGAAGTTGTTAAGGATCATTCACTGACATCTATGTTAAAAAACTGTGTTTGAGTAAGAGCCTCACTGCAGCTGCACACACCCCAAAAAAAAAAATCTATATTCTAACTGTTTTCTATTGTTCAATACTTGTGAAGTTGTTAAGGGTCATTCAGTGACATCTATATTAAGTGGGAAAAAAGGGTGTTTGCATGTGAGCATCACTGCTGCTGTGCACCCCCAAAAAACGGTATATTCTAAAAAATGTTCTCTTTTTCAATGCTTGTGAAGTTGTTATGGGTCATTCAGTGACATTTATATTATAAAAAGGGTGTTTGCTTGTGAACGTCACTGCAGCTGCAAACCCTAAATGAAATCTATATTCTATTTTATTTTCTATTTTTCAATACTTGTGAAGTTGTTAAGGGTCTTTCAGTGACATCTATATTAAGTGGGAAAAAAGGGTGTTTGCGTGTGAGCATCAGTTCAGCCGCACACCCCAAAAAGTAAACAGGGTGTTCTTGTCAGTGCAGCACAACTCCCCAATAAAATATAAAATTTGTCAACAAAAAAGAAAACGATTTCTAAAATTGAAGAATTGTAAGATAACATCCCATCCTTTCTTTATGTCATTGTGCATTTCCCTGGTGTGGTGCCAGGCAGCTGCAAGCTGCTCCAACTTCTTCAAGTAGCATTATTCCTCTTGGCGACCATAGATCACTGTACAGACCAGAAGCATACCGGTACAAATACTGGTACAGTAGCAGTACTTTTACAGTATGACCTCTCCTAGTAAAAAAGGTAATGCGGCAAGAAAGTTGACAAAACCGTCCTCAAATCCAAACACTATTTATCAATTTTAATCTCAAGTAAAACATCAGCAGTTGATGTAAGGAGATGTAATAGAGAAATTTCTGATAATTGTGTTGATTTGTCCAAATAAAGGAAAATAGCTAACATTCCATACACCACCTGCTTTGGCAATACAAGAATCAGAGTATGCCCACTTTTGCTAGTAGGGGTCCTGCCCAACACGGTCATGCATCTTCCTAACTTCCAATGCCCCACATTGTTGTTCAGAAGTTTAGGTCAATGCCACCTACAAAACAGCAAAATCATTGCTTGAAAATAATAGGCTGAAGAACAACTTGGGCTCAGAATCCTGAAGTGAGTCTAATTTATTTAATTTAAAAAAATATCCATAAGTGATATATGTGAGTCTGAGGTTTCAGATCCTGGCACTGTTACTATAGAGCAGCTTCCTTCCAAAATTGCTCAACCATTTGGAAATGTGAGGATGAGTAATATTAGTACTTAAGCTGTCCACCCTTCAGTGTGTATTCGGAAATAGTGTTTATTGCAGCCGAGAACATTGTGAGTAATCGTCGGAGGAAACTTCCCAAAGATGTAGAAAGACTGGTATTCTTCAAAATTAACGACAAATTGTATGAGGAATACCGTTCTTGCCGATAATGACAAACAGACAAAATCCGTAGATTCCAGTGGGGAAGAATTAATATTGTGTGAGGATGATGATGATCATGACATCAGTAATGAGGATGATGAAATTGTCAACATAGATGAAGATGACCACTGTTAAATCAAATGCCCATTAGCAATTTGTTTAAATCACTATCTATTCTTTCCAGTTCAGCAACCAGCAGTCAAAATGTTTTCTTTTGTGGGGGCCCAAACAAATCAAGGACTTCAACCACAGTCCATGTCACTGAAATGCTTGGTTTGTTAAACTATGTGCATGTCCTTTATAACATTTGGGTGGGTGGGCCCAAGGAAAATGTCATATTGCACTATTTGGCATTTTGGCCTTGGTCTATTACAGTTCAGGTGGCAACAGTATTGTTAGGTCACCAATTCACTTGTTGGACAGTATGATTAGGTGAACAATTCAAATGCAGACAGTATTATTATAGGATAAAGGATAGGGACAAGGTTAGGGATAGCAACATGTTTAGGGAAAGGAATAGGGACAGGGTTAGGATTAGTGATAATACTGTCTACATTTGAATTGTTCACCTAATAAATACTGCCTACATTTCAATTGTCATGCAAATAATACTGTCAATGTCATTATTGTCAACATTCCAACCGTGTCTACTAGGGTGCCCAACATTATTATGTCAATCATGTAACTGTCAAACACATGTATGTATCAAACCCAAGTGGGTGGGCCCTAGAACAATTCCATTTTGCACCATTTAACATGGTGCCCTTAGTTGGTTAAATGTCTACTGATGGCGCAGCTAATGGCGCAGCTGTCCATCTAATGAGCTCTTATAAAACCGCTGCTTTCCCTCTTCACTGTGTTGTTATTTATCCTCTCCAATGTGTTGCTGCTGAACCTTTCCAATGTATTGCTGTTGACCTTCTTCAATGTATTGCTGCTAACCCTCTCCAATGTGGTATACATGCTGCCTAACGGTTACCTACATAGTGTATATTATTTTATTAAAATGAAAATGTAATTGATGTAGACATCTTTGATGAGGATGAGGATGAGGGCGATGATAAAATTGTCTTTTGTCACCATTGAAGAAGATTACCAGTGACCACTGTTATCCAAATGTCCATGATTCATTTGTTAACATCCTTATTCAGTTCCACAACCAACAACCAAAATATTGGCTTTTGTGGGGGCCCAAACAAATCATTCTTAAATCAGCCACAAAAGTGTCACTCTCACTGAGGTGCAAAGTTTTTTAAACTATGTGCATGTCCTTTTCAACAACGACAAGAACAACGCCATCTTGAGTTGCACCATTTAACATTGTGCCCTTGGTCTCTCGTCATCTGTTAAATGTCTACTAAAACTGCTGTCCTTAGTTGAGGTCTTGTGTCCACTCTCAACTAATGATGCATTTTGTAACTCCGTCACATAGTGTAAATCAGGGGTGGCCAACCCGCAGCTCTTTCAGCTGTCACATGTAGCTCTGATGCTGACAGGGGCAGATCAGTCCCCTGCCAGATCACCGTTGCTCCAGGTGCCGGCAGGGGCAGTTTGGTCCCCAGCCAGCGCACCTCTCCAGTCATCTGACCTCCTCTGCACAATGCAAGGAGGTCACAGGGTGTAATCAGTCCAATCAGGGAAGGAGGAGGAGACAGTGGAGAGTGCTATCCCTCCTTCCTTTTTTCTCAGGATCCAGGCTGTGTCTACTGTGTGTGCTGTGTGTAAGATAAGTAAGGGGTAGTAATGTTAGATTTGATAAAATTTGAAGAGGATGATGGGCATGTGGGGATCTTATGTCATATGTAGGGTGGTCTGATGGGCATCTAGTGAGGTCTGATGGTATACAAGGGGCATGTGGGGTGGTCTCATGGGCATCTGGTGAGGACTAATTGTATATAAGGGGCATCTGGTGAGGTCTGATGGTATACCAGGTGATGTGATATATGAGGAATGCGGGTAGATCTCATGGTATGTGGGAGACTGAGTGGCATGTATGGAGCATATGAGAAGGCTGGGTGGCATGTATGGGGCATGTGGGGAGGCTCAGAGGCATGTGGGGAGGCTGAGTGGCATGTATGGGGCATGTGGGGAGACTGAGAAGCATGTGGGGAGGCTGAGTGACATGTATGGGGAATGTGAGGAGGCTGATTGGCATGTTCGGGGCATGTAGGGAGGCTGATTGCCATGTATGGGGCATGTGGGGAGACTGAATGGCATGTATGGGGAATGTGAGGAGGCTGAATGGCATGTATGGGGAATGTGAGGAGGCTGAGTGGCATGAATGATGCATGTGGGGAGGCTGTGTGGCATGAATGGGACATGTGGGGAGACTGAGTGGTATGTATATGGCATGTGGGGAGGATTAAAAGCATGTGGGGAGGCTGAGTGGCATGTATGGGGCATGTGGGGAGGCTGAGAAGCATGTAGTGAGGCTGAGTGACATGTATGTGGAATGTGAGGAAGCTGATTGGCATGTATGGTGCATGTGGGGAGGCTGAGTGGCATTTATGGGGCATATGGGGAGGCTGAATGGCATGTATGGGGAATGTGAGGGTGCTGATTGGCATGTATGGGGCATGTGGGTAGTTCTCATGGCATGTGGAGAGGCTGATGTGTTGGTATGGGGCATGTGGTGAGCTCTGGTGGGATTGTGAAGAGGTCTGAGGGACAAGTTGACTATTTATGTCTTTTTTTATTCCCACTTCAATAGTTCCCTTCACAGCGATTGTCAATACAGAAGCAGCGTGAGTTGCTGTGGAGAGACTGTAAGTACCATTTGAACCCTCCTCTGCTGGACACAGCAGCAAGGTAAGCGCTGAGTTGATTATTATTATTATTATTATTATTATTACTCTGATCATTTTGGCAATGTTGAATATCTTATTTTTCACTTAGCGAGATATTGTAAATTACGTTATATTTTCAATGTATGTGTGTGTGTATGTTTATACTGTGTATATGTAATGCACACATATATAAAAGTAGTCTCTTTGTCGTTTCTATGGGTATTTTTTAGCTCTTAGGCTCAGACTGGTTGGCTACCCCTGGTGTAAATCATCAGCCATCATATTTCCATGAAATTGCATATGTTTTTGTATACATTACATATTTATAAATTTGATTTACATTACATATTTATATAAATTAAATATTTACAAATTTTCTATACATGAGTCTTAAGCACCACTTCTGCCGCAAGTACCCTTCACCCCGAGGATGGCAGAATGGTTCTTCTGCCTTCCTCATAAGGACGGAGCCTCCGACAACAAGGGGAATGAGTACCTCATAAAGATGCAGTGCCCAAACCCTGTTAAAGGAAACAAAAAATAAAACAAACTGGAATTTGTGCACAAGCAGCTTGTGCTCCAAACACTACTGGCTTTCCGGCAACAGACCAAGATGACCTGCCCATTCAGGGGATCCCATACCAACCGTATTAGGTCATATACTACTTAAGCTTAGCCAAAAGGACAAATCAAGATTGACAATTTAATCTCAAACTGGACATAAATTAGTTATATAAACAACTTTCTCAAAAAACTATGCTGCAAATCTGATATTAACAAATAACAACCTTTCAGTAGAAAATCTAGGATGTAAAAATGTTTACATGGTAACTGAGAAGCATATAAAAGTGACGAGTCCCTTTGTTTGATTCACAAGGGCAGCATTACGATCTACTTGTTGAATTACAAATCTACCTATGTCACTGTCTATCTAATGAACTCTGCTTCTTACTGCCTCTTCACTCTCCATGATGTATACTGTCTAACGTTCAATATATAGTGTGCATAGCTGTTGAATTTTTTATTATGGGTGCAGGCCACCTTTGTCTATTTACTTTTATAAATGTTTCCAACTCTATTCATACCATGGTCCATCCAGTGACCTCTGCCTGTTTCTGTAGCATGAGTGTCTATGGTGGATGCCCTATTATGTTCAAAATGTATTGTGTGTGTAGTCTTTCTACATTTCATCTCTTGCCCCTAACACTCTTAACACTACTGTTGTTTTGTTGTTTAACATAATTAAAGTAACTGTATCCGTATACACTCCATACACTGCACCCCACCCTACATAAACCATACAGACTACACTACAAAACACACAGCAAATAAATATATATATATATATATATATATATATATATATATACACACACTATATGGACAAAAGAATTTGGCCACACCTGTTAATTATTGAATTGAGGTGTTTCAATTAGACGCATTGCCAGAGGTGTATAAAATCATGCACCTAGCCATACAATCTTCATTTGCAAACATTTGTGATACAAAATGGGTCATTCTGAAGAGATCAGTTACTTCCAACGTGCTATGGTAATAGGATGCCACCTTTGCAATAAAACGGTTCATGAAATTTCATCCCTGCTGGATATTCCACGGTCAACTGTAAAGGATATTATAAGAAAGTTGAAGCATTTAGGAGCAACAACAACTCAGCCACAATGTGGAAGGCCAGGTTAAAATCACAGAGCGCGGTCAACGACTGCTAAGACGCATGGTGCGTAAAAAGTGGTGCGTAAAAGTCACCAACGCTCTGCTGATTCCATAGCTGAGGAGTTCAGAATTTATTGGCATTAATGTAAGCACAGAAACTGTGTGGTGGGATCTTAATGGAATAGGTTTCCGTGGCCGAGCAGCTGCATGCAAGCTTCACATCACCAAGATCAATGCCAAGCGTCGGATGGAGTGGTGTAAAGCATCCTGACACTGGACTGTGGAGTAGTGGAAACGTGTACTGTGGAGTGACGAATCACGCTTCTCTGTTTGGCAGTCAGATTGGCGAATCTGGGTTTGGCCAGTAGAACGTTACCTGCCTGACTGCATTATGTCAACTGTGAAGTTTGGTGGAGGAAGGATAATGGTATGGGTCTGTTTTTCAGAGTTTGGTGGAGGCCCCTTATCTCCAGTGAAGGGCAATCTTAATGCTTCAGCAAACCAAGTCATTTTGGACGATGCCATGCTTCCAACTTTGTGGCAGTAGCTTGAAGAAGGCCCTTTTCTATTCCAACATGACTGTGCCCCAGTGCACAAAGCAAAGCCTACAAAAACATAGTTTGATGTGTTCAGTATGAAAGATCTTGCCTCCTCATCCACCATCAGTGCCAGTCCTCATAAATGCTCTACAGGATGAATGGGTACAAATTACCACTGCAATCTACACTGTCATCATCCTCACCCTCATCAGTGTGTACATCATCCTCACACAATACTAATTCATCCCCGCTGGAATCCACCATTACAGAAGTCTCTGTACTTTGATGTAGTTGCCGATAATGGCCATTCTCATGGAATTTGTAGTTCATTTTACAACAGAGCTGTCACAATGTTTGAGCAATTCTTTTACACCAGACCAAATGTCAAAATGTTGTGCTGACTCATCTGCATCACCACTGGGTGTCTTGGGAAAGCTAAGGTTTTTCCTAGCAGCAGTTGACAAAGAAACTGAGGGAGAATGAGTCGTCGTGTCATGTACAACTTCTTGCTGACCAGAAGCTCATTGCATCTCTTGAGATCTGGGTGAGCTGGAAAAAAAGAGAAGGCATAGCTTTTAACCTAGGTTCATGCACAGTTGCCAAAATGTAGTGATCTGATTTCAAGATGTTGTCCTGGCGAACCGAATAAAGTACTTAATCTACAAGTTCTATATAGTTAGTGGAATTGCTTAGTTTTATCTTCTCCAATTTCTCTAGCTACTTTTCCAAAAGTCTAATTAGTGGAATCACTTGTCTCAAGCTAACAGTGTTTGAACTCACTTCACAGATTAATACTTAGAGTGGTTTCAGCACCTTGCACTACATAGAAAGTATTCTTTACTGCGCTGGACTCAAGAACATTCCCCCTCAAATTTGATTCTTCATGCAGCAGCCCCAATCTCCTAAATGCTGTTGCAGAATACTGAAAATGACCCAAATGATTTCTGGACACATCTCCTGCATGTCACTGGTATTTTTTTTAAAAAGCTTGGTACCACCAAGTTGATTGTGTGAGCAAAACAAGGAATGTGATGGAATATATAGATAGATAGATAGATAGATAGATAGATAGATAGATAGATAGATAGATAGATAGATAGATAGATAGATAGGTAGAATACAGCAATGCATGCAAAATCAGTCAAACATAGATGCTATAGATAAATAGTGAATGAACAAATAGACCAAACAAAATACTGTATAGAGACTATCAATAGAAAAACACTGAATGAAAAATAAATAAGTTGATGAAGGATAACAAAGAATTTAAGTATAAATAAAGAAAAATAAGAGTGGAAATTAGAAGAAACAATAAATGGTAATTATAGAAATGAACTATAGAGAAAAGGGAAGAGAAAAGGATGAAAATAGAAAACACAATAAACAAACCAAAAAACACAAAAAACAAAGAAAATAAAAAAAGGTTTAAGGATAAGAAAAAATAAAAACTGAATGTGATAAGTGAATAAACTGTTAGGAGTATATGTAGGTTCCAAACATCGAGCATGCAAAAAAATGAAAGTGTTAATATGCAGTTATTCACAAATATAGAGAATTACATCCACCAGAACAAGATCATGCTGTGCAGTTTTCCAGATATGCACAGTAAGACAAGCATACAGAATAGCAATAGTAATACCATGTAATCCATAAATACAGAATAAAATTGGATACAGGGAATTATATCCAGCAGAACAAAAGAAGTGATAATGTATAGTCGATACCACTCTTCTCCAAAACCTACAGGGGGAAGTTTACTAAACAGTGGTTTAGTATGCGGTTTGCACACTGCCACACTTCAGATGCTGGCTACAGATTCAAACCTCAGAATTAACCCCTATGGCTTAGAGGGTGAAAACTCAAACCCCATCTGATGTGTGGATGTTTACATACCCCTTAGCTGCACGTGGTTTAGGCCAAACCTCATGACAAAACCAGATGTGAAGCATCCCATTTTACTTTACCTATGTGAAGTGACTGGCAAGGTGCATACCAAGCTCACCAGTATAATCACGTCAACTTAAATCAAGTTTTTAAAAAAACATCATCTACCTTACATTCTTAGCCCATACTTGCCAACATTTGTTTTCTGGCTTCCGGGAGATGCCGGCTGGGACGTGGGCGTACAGGGAACGGGGCGCCGAGATCGCGTCATTTTGGCCCGCCCCCTTGACGTGATGATGCAAATCGCGTCATTTTAAAGTGGGGGCGGGGCTAAACACCGCGATTCTGGGTGAATCGCGGCGTTTAAACCGAATTTTGCCGATCAGGGAGATTGCCACACTCGCCCGGGAGTCCGGGACACTCTCGCAAAATGCGGGAGTCTCCCGGACATTTCGGGAGAGTTGGCAAGTATGTCTTAGCCCTACCTACTCAGAATCGGGCCTGGTCCTATGGGAGGGGGGAGGCTTTGAACCTAGAAAGTTCTGGCCCAGTGTTCAATAGCACTGGGTCCCTCCTGGTAACCCTGGTCATTATGTGCCAGGGTAGAAATGTCAAAATATAGACCATCCTCTTGTGGCACTGCAAGTGCCAGCATGCACATGGGTGCATGTGCAAACTTGCACTTATAGCGCCACAAGTGAGCGCTAGGTAGGATGTGGAACACCCCTGTTAGTCACATTCTATTGCACAGGCTTTTTATGTGACAGGCAGTGTAGAAATCCAATATGAAAGAAGACTCATGATTGCAATGAAAGCCCTGGTGGTTTCAGCTGTGAATTCATGTGTAGGAGGCTCCAGTGATTCTCAGAATAGTGTCAGTGGTGTCTAAGACATTGTAGGAAACATTGTGAGTGCATTTATAACATTCATAGACATAGAAGATGGTCACAGGCCATAAAAGGTGGCAACTTAGACAGTCCTGTTTTAGGAGATCTCAGTATAGTAATTGACACTGGTATCAGTCACAGCCAATGAAAAGTGGAAGTGGACCATTTAAACTGTAAAACAATCGTTATAATTTTCCTTTGATTCTAATGCATGTTGCTGCGTGTTCTCTAGGTATCAATTTTATCTGCAAGTGTGGCAGAAAGGGCTATTTGGTGTGGGCAAAGGTGTAAATAGCTTAAGGAAAAGTGTGAAAAGGGTCAGCATAAATAACAAGCAATCTAGGAAGATCATAATAAATAGGGAAAGTATATGACCCCACATTTCCCATAATTCATAAACACTGACCAGAAAGCTTCTGGGTGCTTCTGTATGAGTCTATGATGAAAGGTTGCCAGGGGCTGTGTAGCTGTGTTCTACTGAAGGATTGCTAGAGGCTTATGGCTAGTGGCAATATCCAAAGGCCTTCTTCCGATACCTGAACCTAGGAATGTACTGAGGCCTAGCCTGAGCTCCTGTATATGATAAATGGAATTAGAGGCATTCTGGAGATTAACCCATTCCTCACCCAACTTGCAGAAAATTTAAGCTTTTAAAAAAAACAAGATGTGCCCTATAGAAAGGCCTTGGATTTGTATTGGTGCACCTAGTTGGCCTTCAGGTTGCATGCCTGCTGCTTGTTCTTAGGGGCAGGCAGGAAAATCTGAAAGGCACACTGTGCAAAAGTGTAAAATTACAATCACCCACTTCAGAAAATAAAACGTCCCCATATTTATAATAAAATCCTGCCCAGGTAAGCTTTAATTATTGCTTAAATTAATAATGTAATTGTTTTTATTACATGTTGCACTTTTGTTTGTTTGAGGTTTTTCTTTACTGAACAAAGTACACATAGAAATGAGATTAAGAGCATCCGGAGGAGGCAGCATCCAGCTCATTAAAAGTAAGAATGTGACCAAATGTTCACCATCTGTGAACAGTTGCCAAAGGTAAGCAAATTGAAATGCTAAGTGAATGTCCTCACTCTAGCCAACTCCCTTTAGCAGTGCAAACTTCTGCTCCCAGGTAAATGCTGCCATCTTGCGGTGTGGTGGGAATCTAGCGGCACACAGCATAACTAATGCACGCCGTAAATGAAGCCCTAAGAGATTTAATCACTCGTCATCCTCCTGCTGATTGTCATCTTGTTGGTGTCTCGCTGAAGAATTCTGTATCTTTTTTGAGAACAGCTGTACCCAACACAAGCGTCCCACTTTTCACATTGACCTTTACAAATTTGTGTTTGTTTTTTTAGCTTTCAAAGTGCTTCATGTGCTGCAAGTCAGGTTTCCTTCCATTCCATAGTTCACATAGAGGATTTTCAGTGGCCTTTCTAAGTAAACAGTTTTGAAGATAGCAGACTGTCAAAACTGCTTCCCTCCAGTATGTGGTTGATATATCCGCATCAAAGAGCATTCTTCTTCCAGATTCTCAGAGAATACGGTTCATTCTCTCTGCATTACTATTTTGTTCTGGGCTGTATGGTACAGTGAAGTGGAATATAATTCCATATTGTCTCCTTGTTGCTTGTGTCTGCCCTGTTTCTTTGGCATTCTGTTGCACGTATTACTTATTTGGGCATGTAGTTATTTAACGCATTGTAATTTAGCATGTGCATTATTTACAAGTCAGGAATATTGGCACCTTTGCTCTTTTTACAAATAACTAACAATTTCCTCTAAACATAAGTTTAAATTAACATCAATCGCTGGTCTCCACAATTATCTCTGTTAATATTACAGAACTTTTGTTTTTTTCTGAATGCAATACTGTATATTTTTTTTAAATCAGAATATGAAAATAACTGTCATTAACAAAATTATTGGCACCCTAGACTTAATATTTGATAGCACAGCCTTTGGTCAAAATAACTTCAACAGCTTCCTTTAGCCATGAATGAGCATCATGCACCTCTTTCCTGGCAGCTGGTCCACTCTTATGGTGCAAATTGCTCCAGTTGTCCCAGATTTGAAGGGTGACTTCTCCTAACTGCTGCTTTTAGATCTTTACACAGGTGGTCGATGGGATTTGGATCTGGACTCATTGCTGTCCGTTTCAGAACAATACAATATTGGACTCTACAATGGCCTAGAAATATCCAGATTTTGTGATGCCATGCACACGTTCAAGATTCTCAGTGCCAGATGTAACCCCAAAACATTACTGAACCCGCTCCATGATTGACTGTAAGGAAGGTGTTCTTTTCTTTCAAAATTTCATTTTGCTTTCTGTAAACATAGGAATGAGCTGCTTTGCCAAAAAGCTCTAATTTGGTGTCATGTGTCCACAGGACATTCTCCCAGAAGGAATTTGGCTTGTGCATGTGTCCATTCAAGCTCTCTTATGTCTCTCTCTCAACAGTGGGACCCCCTGGGTCTCCTACCATATAATCCTTTGAGTTGCAATGGATTGTATGAGTTGAAATAGTCATACCTTGTGTCTGAAGGCAGCTTGAATACGTTTGGCAGTTGATCATGGTACTTTTTTGTAACCATGTAAACAATCCTGCCTTGCAATCTGCAATCAAGTTTCCTCTCACAGCTAGGTTACAGGAATGTTGGTTACAGTGCCATGGGCCTTAAACTTCCTGAGAGACATCAAGGTGTCTGGAGACTGATGTATAGCCTTTAGATCATCTATGCTTGGCTACAATCTCCTGGTCGACCTCCACAGACAATTATCTGGCTTTCTTTTTCATCTCCTTGCTCATTGCAGTACACGGAATGACACAAAACAGGAGGATGAGTCCTTTTCTCTATTCAAGCTCATTTAATGAGTGATTTTTATATAGCAGGCACCTGCTACTTATCACAGGTAAGTTCAGTTCCAAAGTGAAGGAGAATCATCTGCTTGAAATTTAATTATTTCTTACTGATTTTAAAAGGTCTGCCTGGTGTCTGCCGACATGCACATGACTGTATTGTGCGGCTGTCAAAAAAAAAGGGTACTCACCAGCATGCACCTGCTAGGGGTGTGATCCAACATCCCCCATATCTGCTGGTGCTCCAAGATTTTCATACTTAACTATCTAATCCAATGGAACAAGAAGACAGGACCTGAGAACATCAGGAAGTAACCACTTGGACCGTCTGGGGCTGCAGAGCTTTAACATTAGAATGGTGGAGAAGATAGCAATGGTCTGTGGGCTGCAGAGTATTACTACTGGAATACTGAAGAGGAAAGCAATGATCTGCTGGCTGTAGAATACTACTTCTGGATTGGAGGTTTTGCAATGGACTGCAGCTGCAGAGCTTACCACTGGAATGATGGAGAGGAGAGCGATGGTCTGTGGGCTGTAGAGTATTACCACTGGAATGGCAAAGAAGAAAGCGATGGTCTGTGGGCTGCAGAGTACTACCACTGGAATGGAGGCTGTGCGATGGTCTGTGACTGCAGAGCTTTACCACTGAAATGGTGGAGAGGAGAGAGATGTTCTGCAGCTGCAGAATATTACCACTGGAATGGTGGAGAGGTCAGAAATACACAACCTACTCAGGGTAGTTAGAAGACCTAAAGAACAGGCACTGGGAGAAAGGAGGAGGTGCCTAAATAATAGGAGACCTAATTGAGAGCCAATAGGAACTTAGGTAAGGTTTAAAGAGAAATTAAGTCTGCACATGTGCAGAACCGCAACAAAGATTGCCCGTGGCCGGAGCAGGGAGAGGACGCCGGCGGCCAGGTAAGTGAGTTGGGTCTCGGTTTAGCGAGACCGAAAATCTGGAGTCCGACAGTACCCCCCCTTTAAAGGTGGACACTGGACACTTTGGACCTGGTTTATCAGGAAACTTGGTGTGAAATTTCTTCAACAAAGTGGGTGCATTGATATCAGAAGCACGGATCCAGGAGCTCTCTTCAGGACCAAAGACATTTCAATCGACTAGGTACCTGATACATCTCCTGGAGTTTTTAGAATCAAGAATCTGGGAAATTAAAACTTCGCTTCTTGCTGAAGTTGAATGGGAGGAGAGGTGAAGTAGGAGGAAACAGAAAACCGATTGATAACTAGAGGTTTTAACAAGAAGACATGAAAGGAATTTGAGATGTGAAGGTTGCTTGGTAACTGAAATTTAAAACAGGCTGGATTAATAATTCGCAGAACTCTCTACGGTCTGATGAACCAAGGAGAAAATTTCATGCAAGGTACTTTAAGACGAATATTATTGGTGGATAACCAAACTCGATCTCCAATCTCGAAGTTAGGAACTTTTCTTGTCAGCGAAAAACTTGTATTGAGCTGATGATTTCTTAAAGAAGGTCCAAATTTGGGTCCAGATGGATGAAAATCTGTGGCGCAAAGAGTTAACTGCCGGAACATTCGGAAAATTCTGGGAGGGAAGGATGGAGCCCATATACAATTGAGAATAGGGTGGCAGAGGTGGATTCATGGAAGTCATTGTTGTAGGCAAACTCTGTCCATGGCAGAAGATCCACCCAGTTATCCTGGTTCGCTGAAGAAAATATTCTCAGAAAAGTCTCTAAGTCTTGATTGATTTACGGTGATAAGAAGAAGAAAGGTTCAAGCGAATATAATGACCGCTAGCTGTGTGATGATCAGCTTTACCACTGGAATGGTGGAGAGGTAAGAAATACACAACCAAGGGTAGGTAAAAGACCTAAAGAACAGGTACTGGGGGAGAGAGGAGGTGCCTCAAATAATAGGAGATGTAATTGAATAAGATATTAGACAAAGTTTAAAGAGAAATTGCAGCGAAGATGTGTAAGGTACAGGTTTCAAAACCCCAGAATAAATGGGGGGCTGGTTTAAGCCTATACATTAGGCAGTAAATAGATTTGAAAAATTTCCAATATTCCCCGTAAAATTTATTTAAATGGTACTGTTGTGATTTTAAATTCCATTAAAGTTAGATAGCAACTCTGTTAGAAGTACTAGATGTTAAGTAATGAAAATCACGTCTATACAATGAATCATTTTTTCCCTTACCAAATGCTAGGTACATTTTAAAGGTAACTCTGATAGAGGATAATGTAGTTTATCTACCAGGAACAGGGGGAGGGACAATGGACCATAAGAAAAAAGATATTTTTAATGTATTAACCTTCGGTTGTTCAGGTGCTATTTACAAATTAAAGGAGTATTGAATACACAGATCCACTGCCCAGCAAAGGTAGCAAAACATAACATTTCTAAAAGTCACAGTTTTAATGGAAGGTTACTACAAAGTTGTTTAAAATCATTTACTGTTTAAGAAAAGTTACCCCAGTGGGACTTTTATGTAAAAAGTAAATGAGTAAATTTTCAAACACAGTGGGACTGATTCATTAAGGAAAGTAAAGCAAAAAAAAGGAGTAACTT
Source organism: Mixophyes fleayi (assembly GCF_038048845.1). Classification (NCBI taxonomy): domain Eukaryota; kingdom Metazoa; phylum Chordata; class Amphibia; order Anura; family Limnodynastidae; genus Mixophyes; species Mixophyes fleayi. The sequence continues at coordinate 94,339,728 of NC_134404.1, read as the reverse complement.
TGTAATTTTGCACCTTGTCAAAATCATGTTGCATTGGAGAGGGGGGGGGGGTTAATTTAAAATGTGATAAAAGATTTATATTTGGCGTGGGGCATGTCCTAGATCAACTTTAAATTTTAGTGTAAAAATAATGCTATCAAGTATTTGTGTACTACATGAAAAAACAGTCATCATTTAACTTATGTGCAAAATAATAAACTAATTTGCACACCTTGTATTGTAACATGGTTTGTCCAGGAGAAAACGCACTCTTTTTTTTTTTTGCCTTTGCTTGTAATGTAAGATGCAAGAGATAACAATGGTGAAGGGCTACGTATGCACTAAATTTGGAACATTGCACAGCATGCATCATGGAGAGTGAAGAGACAGATATTTAGACAATTAGATACCCAATTGTAAAGAGCTTCCTAATTTGCTGTAACTATATAAATAAATGAAGATGCTGAGAGACATAGGTGACCTGTAGCCATACTACAAGAATTCAAAGATTAGGCACACAACACATTGCCAGAGTATTTATCGGTTGCCCTGAGCCGTAATACTGCCCTTCTGAATTAAACCAGGGGAGTCCTGTGTATATATATATATATATATATATTCCAGTGGAAACTTCATCCAAGCTCGGGCTAATGGGGACCGCCCAAGACTTTCAGCGGAGGTGGTCCCCATGACCCATGAATATAAATATGGAACACATTGTCGAAGTCAGCAAATTGGATAAAGTCATTTCAATTAAAGTCTAGCAAACTTGGTTGTCTTTGTCTGAAAAGATGCGTACGGTACGCTATGACGTACAAGGGCACGCTACGGCGTGAAAGGGCGTACGCATCCACTACACGTGGCAGCAACAGTAATTGGTCTTTTACCATACATTTGCTCAAACACGCATACTTATAAAATAGTACACATTATTGGTAGTTGCAACACATAGTCAGTTATGTCGAAATATAGTAGTATTTATATGTTATATCAGAGTTACATGCATATTAGTGAAATACACAGAACGGGTTAAAGGAATAACATCATGAGTGGTATCATAATGAACCTTGTTACATATCCTACTGTTTGGTGCGCTCTGCGAAGGAATCGCAGAGTGCATACGCAAGTTATGAATGATAGGGAATTATGAACTACTTAAGAGTAAGGAATTCTGGCGGGAAGAGCAGAGCATACCCCCTGCAGAGATGACCCCCTCCTTTGGATTCCTTAGGATGAACCAGCCAATGATTGACGACCCCTTGGACATTCCTGAGACCCGGACCAATAGATGCAAGCCATACCATCTTTATTGTATTACTGTACTTGATTGTGTATATAAGCAGCAGCTTGTGATCCAGAGTGCAGACTTCTTGTCCCCAGACTTCAGGATTGAATGACTGCACTGGATCCAGAGCGCCTGCGTTAAGTAACGGCTGTATTTACTATTACATCGCTTGAGCATATTTTTTCCACTTATTGCGAATAAATCTTTGTGCGTTGGAAACATAAATCGAGGTTCGACAATCGTTATTGGTTAGCGACAATACGCACATTACAATTTGGGGGCTCGTGAGCTTTGGAGGTTTCGTTGCCGATGATACGCAAGACCAACGGATTTCGGTTCCTCAACAAAGGGTGGAGACGCGTCATAAACGGGTAAGAACGCATTGTGTTCAAAACCTGAATTTTACTCTGTGTTGTGAAACCGAATGTCCGTTTTGCATTATCTAGGGCACGCTAACTAGAACCTAGGGACAAAAGAGAAAACTGTTTCTTTTTTCTGTCATTGTGCGTTTTAACTGTATTGCATTGTTTAGCGTATGTGTACTTCCTGCTGTGTGTACGCGAACTTCCGGTAAACTTGCCACGTGGTTAAACAATCGTTTTGATAGTTATTATACATGCATAGTATAATTACTTGTGAAAGCCTCTGAGACATTATTACTATTGTTGGGAACTTTTGATTTTCTGCGCAGAAAAGGTGTATAGTGTGTGATGTTGTAACGTAGATACACTGTTTTATTGTTGAGGTGCTCAGTTGCTGTCTGACGAGGCGGATTGCCCAACTGAAGGACGGTATACAGGGCAGGTATACCGAATGCGAAAACTGGGTTTTCGCAAAGCGCTACCAATAGATCGCAAGGTTTGCTAATAATTAGTATTGGTAGGCAGTGCGATCCGGTCGCACCGTTAGTGCGAATTGGTGAAGCAGCTAGGAGGAATTATACTGGAAAGGCAGGTTGATTGTATCGACTTTGCGCTCCCAGCGATAATAAACTCAGCAGATTTTGTGGTTTAGCCAGGGTATCGAGGAGCTGATAGCCCTTGGGGCCCACAGTGATATTTCTGTATTAGGGATCCTCGCCAGGGGCGAGAAAAGCGAGTGAACGCGGCTAAAGGAAATACGTTCACCGAGGATTATAGATCTCTAGCGGTGAGTATAGCAACAGAGTTGAAATTATTAGGTGGAAAGAACAGAGCATTGCGGTGTGTCTGTGTTTCACATTTGGCCGGAAGGAACAGAGCATTGCGGTGTGTCTGTGTTCCGGGTAGAAGGTATATTGTTCAACATGGGTGCTAAGCATACGCTAGAGATGGTCAGTGTACTGCCTAAGGAAGGCCCTATTGGTTCAGCGAGGTTTCTCATGTGTAAGAAATATGGTGCATATGCAACTGTGTATTGTGACACGTGGGTCGGGATGACCAAAGCTTGTGATAGGCCTTTCCCAACAATAGGGAGTTTTAATGCAGAGGTACTGAATACTGTAAAAGATAGAATATGGTTGATCAAGTCAACGAAAAAGAGAAATAGACATAATGATTGTTTAAAATTGTGGCAAATGGAAGGTAACACGTGGCAGAGCAGCGAATACAAACCGGAAATAGGCGTGGCGAAAAGCGCGCGCAAGGCGGATGTAACCATTGAGAAGCGTGGCGAATTCAGCGCAAGCGCGCCCCCGCCACCTTATGTGGCGGGAGGGGTAAGTACAGCCGTTGTTAAAACTGAAAATAGAAAAATTACTAAGTTGTACCCTGTTTTAAATCAGTTTCAATCAAGTGTATCTGAAAACGAAGATGAACCCACTGTGATTTCGGCCATTGCCCATGCTGTTAATGTACTAGAGGCTCAGCGCAAGTATGAGAAAATGGCTGAGATAGGTGAGAGTAGCGTGATCACTAGGAGTGAAAGTGTTCTAAATCTAGGGCCTGTAAATCCTGTAGCGTCCCCTGAAGTTAGTGTACCAGAGGGTGTGTTCCCGGTCCGCACAATATCAGTTCCCAATGGGAAACCAGATAAGGATGGTATAGTTCCTTTAAGAAATGTTACAATGCATTGTCCCTGGACTAGATCAGAATTACGTTCCATTATGACTGAATTCCCAGATCCTAGAAAAGAGTTAGCTAAATGTCAAAAATTTGTTAAAGACTTAGGGAATGCTCATGAACCAACCAGTAAGGATTGGCGGGTAGTGTTGAGGGCGTGTCTTCCTCCCAATACTAACATACAAAAATTTATTGGAGATTGTTTGTTGGAGGAAGATGACACCCTGACTGATGAGATTAACCAACGGAATATAGAACAAATTGTCAAACACTTAGCCATCTGTTTTCCAGTAGTAGTAAATTGGAGTAAGATTTTCACCATTAAACAAAAGGATGGTGAAACTGCCTCAGATTACTTTGCTAGAGCTATAACAGCAATTGCACGATTTACTGGGATATCCAACATAAGTGAGGACCCACATCACAGAGAGGTAGCTGTAGGGGTACTGATGGATGGCCTTAGGGAAAATTTAAAGACGAGAGTACAAACCACATTACCTAATTGGAGAGGCGTCACGGTAGACTTCCTTAGGGAGTCTGCTGTGGAGCATGACAAGAACCTTTTTAGAAAAAGGGAAGAGAAAAGTGATAGGTTAATGACGGTAAGTATACAGGCTCTAGAAGGGGTGCATACACGACCACCAGCATACAACCCATATAACAGGAAACCTAAAGTGATCAGGTGTTTTCACTGTAACGAGGAAGGACATTACGCTAGAGATTGTAATAAAGAAAGACTCAATACACATAGGGGTGGGTCACATAGATATCCTCCAAGAAAGGATTCACATAGACTAGAAGACTCACATCTACCCGCGCATATTACGGCAGCAAATGCTGCGCGGGAAATCACTAGTCAGCGCTAGGGGTCAGGTCATACCTGTAGTCTACAGCCAGTGAGGTTAACTGAGAGTCAGAGTGAAGAACCAACAATGATAGTTGACATAGCTGGCAGGAAACAAACTTTTCTTGTAGATACAGGGGCGGCCCGATCTGTGATAACCTCTCCTTTCAATCTACAGGTGACCAGCAAAACTATTCCAGCTATGGGGGTGACGGGAAAAGTGTTACATTATCCTCTAACTAAACCCGCCGAAGTTACTATCGGGCCTCTGCATACTAAGCATTCGTTTCTCTTGGCTGCAGCGGCTCCTACTAACTTGCTAGGGAGAGACTTGTTATGTAAAATGGGATGTGTCATATACTGTACTTCAGATGGTGTGTTCCTAGATATACCCGAGAAGGTTGCACATGAGGTACAGGACATATTGGACACCCCTCCAAGGTTAATGTTACACTCTCCTGTTATAGAACAAAGTCCATCTCAAGTAAAGGGGATGTTGCTGGAAATACCAGGTTCCCTATGGACCAGAGATGGACAGGACACTGGACTGATGGCAAACGTAGCCCCTGTCATGGTCAATCTAAAAAGTGGTAGGATAGCTCCAAAAATCCCACAGTATCCATTAAAACCGGAGGTGGAACTAGGGGTATATCCTGTTATTGAGAGGCTGTTACAACAAGGGATTTTAATTCGTACAGCCAGTACAGCAAATAGTCCCATTTTCCCTGTGAAGAAGAGTGGGGGGAGGGGCTATAGATTAGTCCAGGACTTAAGGGGAATTAACAAAGTTGTTGAGAGCCAATTCCCCGTAGTGCCGAATCCAGCTGTCATCCTCATGCAGATTCCACCGTCTGCCAGTCATTTTACTGTCATTGATCTATGTTCTGCTTTCTTTTCAGTCCCTCTTCACCCTGACTGCCAATACCTTTTTGCATTCTCCTACAGGGGAGTGCAATACACATGGACCAGACTACCCCAGGGGTTCATTGACAGCCCCAGTATTTTCTCCCAAGCCTTACATGACTGTTTGCAATCCTTTCAACCCCACAATGGGTCTGTTCTAATTCAATATGTGGACGATTTGTTGTTGTGCTCTGATTCTTTTATGTCATGTTTACATGATACTAAATTGTTGTTGCTTCATCTTTCACAAACAGGGCACAAGGTGGCAAAGGATAAATTACAGCCATGTCAGACTAAGGTCAAATACTTAGGACACTGCCTCACTAAGGGGCTAAGACACCTGACAACCGACAGAATTGAGGCCATACAACACATGACCCTGCCGCAGAGCCAGAAGCAGATTCGTACTTTCTTGGGGATGTGTGGATACTGTAGGTCCTGGATCCCAGGTTTTTCTATTCTGGCATTACCATTGCAGGAGCTAGTCTCTTCCTCAAAACCAGAACGTGTCGTACACACAGAAGAGTCGGAGCAAGCGTTCTTTAATCTTAAAGATAGTCTGACAAGAGCACCTGCATTGGGAATACCTGATTATGAAAAGCCTTTTGAGCTATTTTGTACAGAAGCTGATGGCTGTGCAGCAGGTGTCCTCACACAGAAACATGGTGACGCTAGCAGACCGGTAGCATACTACAGTGCACAATTAGACAATGTGGCAAGGTCACTCCCAACATGTCTCAGAAGTGTAGCAGCAACGGCCCTTCTAGTAAGTAAGAGCGAGGATGTAGTATTAGGACATAATTCAACCATCTATACACCCCATGCTGTATCAGCTCTGTTAAATTCAGCCCAAACCAGACATGTTTCCTCAGCTAGATTCACAAAGTGGGAACTAGCCCTGATGGCACCCTCAAACATCACCATCAAACGATGTAGCACCCTAAATCCAGCTACATACCTTCCGTATGTGTCTCAAGAGACACAAAGGGTGGGAGGTGAGGAGACCCTGGTTGATGATGAGTTAGGCAAGAATACTGACACGCATGACTGTATGGAACACCTGAATCAGACCTTTACTGCAAGGCCCGACATACGTGACACCCCCTTAGAAAATGTAGATTTTACGTTTTATACAGACGGAAGTTGCCATAGACAGACAGAGACAGGAGAGCTATGTACTGGTTACGCTGTTGTAGACGATCAGGATGTGGTAGAAGCTGAACCCCTTGGTCCACCTCACTCAGCCCAGGTGGCGGAACTAGTAGCACTAAGGAGAGCGTGTGAATTGGCAGAGGGTAAATCAGCCAACATATATACTGACTCCAGGTACGCCTTCGGGGTAGTGCATGATTTTGGGGCCCTTTGGCGTCTTAGAAACTTTACGACAGCAGCAGGTACACCAGTGGCACACTCACAACACATAAAAGGACTTCTGACAGCGATACAGTTACCCAGAACAGTAGCCGTCATAAAGTGCAAAGCCCATACCTTTGAAGAAGACCCAGTGTCATTGGGCAACAACAGGGCAGACGAAGCTGCTAAATGGGCAGCAGGGCAACCTATGACTGTATCGACCGAGACTATGATGGTTTTTCAGACATTAGACACGCAGAAATTAATTGAAATGCAAGATTTGTGTTCCCTGCAGGAGAAGGCGGTCTGGAAGGCGAAGGGATGTGGTCAAGAGTCCTCAAGACTCTGGAGGGATGGACAAGGTAAGCCTGTAGCTCCCCGAACATACTATCCAAGCCTGGCTGAAGCAGCACACGGCCTGACTCACCTGGGTAAAGAAGGTATGTGCAAACTGGTGAGAGCATACTGGTGTGCTCCCGGATTTTCCTCTCAAGCTGGTAAGAAAGCAATGTCATGTCTTACTTGTTTGAGGAAAAATGTTGGGAAAACTATTCCAACTGAGCCATCCCACATCCCTCCTACAGACGGACCTTTTCAGGTAATACAAATTGACTATATCCAACTACCACCGTGCAGGAATCTGAAGTATGTGTTAGTGTGTATTGATGTGTTTTCCGGTTGGGTAGAAGCATATCCGGCAGCCACTAATACTGCTGTGTTCACTGCAAAGAAAATTGTACAAGACTTTGTGTGTAGGTTCGGTATCCCTAGAATCATTGAAAGTGATAGGGGTACCCATTTTACTGGTGATGTCTTCCAAAATATGTGTAAACTCATGGGAATCAGTAGCAGACTTCACACCCCTTACCGACCACAAGCCAGTGGTAAGGTGGAGAGAGTAAACGGTACTATCAAGAACAAACTAGGTAAGATAATGGCTGAAACTGGGTTGGCATGGCCTGAGGCTTTGCCGTTGGTCCTCCACAGCATTCGAACCACTCCTAGACCTCCTCTTAATCTGTCCCCCTTTGAGATACTGTTCGGACGACAACCTCATTTGATCGTGAGTCCACAAGACGACTTAAAGTGTAATAATGAAGTGACTGTACAATATCTTATAAGAATGAGTAGACAGCTGAAACAACAACAACAAAAACTAAAAATGCTGTCACCTGGTATGCCAGAAACGAACTGTCATGATGTTGAACCTGGAGACTATGTTATGATCCGCAATTTCTTACGTTCAGGTTGTTTAACAGACCGTTGGGAAGGCCCGTACCAAGTGCTGCTGACCAGTACTACATCACTGAAGGTTGCAGAGAGAGACACTTGGGTCCATTCCACCCACTGCAGGAGAGTCCATAATCCGGAGAAAGTGCAAGACAAGACTCAGACCGACGACATAGAGCTGTCACTTGTGAGCCTGTTCCGGGAGACCTAAAGCCTGCAGTTAAGACACCTGAACCAGAGACGTTGCCTCAGAATTATCTTTCCAGCGATGGAGTGGCGGTTTTTGTTTTTCTTTTGTTCCAGGATTTTCCTTATTTTTACTTTTTCTAGGACATTCTATTTTTGTGAAGGAGAATGGAGGATGGAGGAGAGTTCTGGGAGTGATACGGATGAAATGGAGGCCGAAGAAAAGTTAATAGGATATCCTGAGCAGCCCATTATCAAACTTGGTCCAGGGGTTATGAAAAGGTCTGCTAGCTCAGGAACTCGGAGGCAGTGTGAGGGGCTATTGTCTGATGAGTATTGTATCTGCAAGTTCTGCAACTCCCTAGTTGACGAGAGATGCATCCAACGATGCCAGTCCCCCAGTACTCTGAATATAGGCGGGCATCCATTGGAGGATTATCACTCCCTGGTGGGTAAGGTGCTAAACCAAACTGAGTGTTGGGTGTGCTCTCACGTGCCTCAAGGGCAGCATAACATAGGACTAGTGCCATTCCCGCTAAACATATCCGAAGTACTCGAATTAAGGGGTGGGAGGCCCATAGAAGGGAGGTACAATAACACTAGGTCCCCTAGTCTGACGCTTCGACAATACTCCATAGGCAGATCGTTGCTGTGCCTAAACATATCTCATGCAAAGCGCCTGGAGAATTGGGAGGCTGACCTATCAGATCAGACAATGGCTCGCCACACTCATTTTAGAGAGAGACTCACAAGGTCACTACTAGGCAGGAATGCTGATGGAAGTCACAAGTTAGGGCGTATAACCAAACATAAGAAGGTATCTATTGGAAAAGTCTCTACAGATAAATGTGAAAATATCATTAATGCCGACACGTGTCTAGAGCAGATGGAGACACTAGGCATGGGTAGTTTTATCAAAACTCTGTGTGATATAATTCATGGGCATACTGTTCCTTATGTTCTCCCTGATGATGTGTATTTTGTTTGTGGGAGGAAAGCTTATTCCTGGGTGACTCCGAGTTCCAAGGGCTTGTGTTTCTTAGCTAAACTGGTTCCTGAAATCATGACTATTACTCATGAAGAAATGGTAGATATTCACAAGACTACATCACCACCATACATACACACACAGTATGAACACCGTGGCAAGAGAAATATGATTCCTGGTGAGGAGCCCATAGCTACAAAATTGATTAGTGAAACTGCTGGTTTCCAAGTTATGGTTGCTCTAGATCTCACCAGGACCGCTCGGGGAACATTAAACTTTAAGTATATCCAAGACCTAGCTAAACTAATAGATAATATCACCGAGATGTATGATGACACTTTCAGGTATACTGGAAGGGAGCTACAAGCGTACAAGAAGGAGTTGGTGCAACATAGACTGGTACTAAATTATCTCACCTCTATTACTGGTGGGTACTGTGTGACACTGGCCACCCAGTTCGGTGTCAAATGTTGCACGTACATTACTAATAATACGGAAGACCCTAAAGAGGTTATAGACCGGAAGATGGATGAAATTTTGCAGCTGAAATGGGAATTTCGAAAGAGCCATAATTCTTCGTTATATGAGGTCGGGGAAAAGGTGGCGGGTTGGTTCTCATGGTTGAACCCAGCAAAATGGTTCTCCGGTCTGGGGGAGTGGGTACAGGAAATGATTGCGAGTGTAGGTAAGCTCCTTCTCCTTATACTGGGTGTCATCTTAGCAATTGGTTTAGTTGTCAAATGTGTTCCTACTGTGTTGAAGTGTGGAAAACGGTCCCATAAGAGTAACACTGAGAAAGAGACTGAAAGGGTGGTACCAGATACCGAGATCATGGTCTGTGAAGAAGTATTGTATAATCCTGAACTTGAAACGGTGATTGGGTGATAGTTTATTACACTATCAAAGGGTGGAACTGTCGAAGTCAGCAAATTGGATAAAGTCATTTCAATTAAAGTCTAGCAAACTTGGTTGTCTTTGTCTGAAAAGATGCGTACGGTACGCTATGACGTACAAGGGCACGCTACGGCGTGAAAGGGCGTACGCATCCACTACACGTGGCAGCAACAGTAATTGGTCTTTTACCATACATTTGCTCAAACACGCATACTTATAAAATAGTACACATTATTGGTAGTTGCAACACATAGTCAGTTATGTCGAAATATAGTAGTATTTATATGTTATATCAGAGTTACATGCATATTAGTGAAATACACAGAACGGGTTAAAGGAATAACATCATGAGTGGTATCATAATGAACCTTGTTACATATCCTACTGTTTGGTGCGCTCTGCGAAGGAATCGCAGAGTGCATACGCAAGTTATGAATGATAGGGAATTATGAACTACTTAAGAGTAAGGAATTCTGGCGGGAAGAGCAGAGCATACCCCCTGCAGAGATGACCCCCTCCTTTGGATTCCTTAGGATGAACCAGCCAATGATTGACGACCCCTTGGACATTCCTGAGACCCGGACCAATAGATGCAAGCCATACCATCTTCATTGTATTACTGTACTTGATTGTGTATATAAGCAGCAGCTTGTGATCCAGAGTGCAGACTTCTTGTCCCCAGACTTCAGGATTGAATGACTGCACTGGATCCAGAGCGCCTGCGTTAAGTAACGGCTGTATTTACTATTACATCGCTTGAGCATATTTTTTCCACTTATTGCGAATAAATCTTTGTGCGTTGGAAACACAAATCGAGGTTCGACAATCGTTATTGGTTAGCGACAATACGCACATTACAACATATAAATAATATTTATGTTATGTTGTTATATTTATTGTTATCCTTTGGCGCCTTGCAAATCTATGATAATAATAATAATAATAATAATAATAATAATAATAATAATAATAATAATAGTTAAGTATAAGAAATATGTAAAAGAGACTGATTAGATTCAGATAGTCCAATAGTTGCTATTCCCACACATGTAAGTATGTATAATACTTACATTGATGCAGATTTGGTTGCTCAAAATATGTCTTGACAATACAATTGAAAGTTCACATTCTGAGAAATTAGGACAGATTTTGGCCCTGGCAAAGAATACATGTACAGATGGATATATGATAGCTGATGATTTATGCTAAGTGATGGAGTTAGAGAACTGTAAAGTATGGTAAATTATTTTTTTAATTGAATCAGAGAAAGCAAATGTACCAATGGCAGATTTATAAAATTCTTCAATAAGATGATAAAGGCCAACAACGGACAGCGGCATTAGCGACATTTAAGAGATAATGAGAGGGCACAATGTTAAATGGTGGAATTCAAGATGGCATTGTCCTTAGAGTGAGGTAGATCTGTGCCATAATGCTGCCCTTCTGAATCAAACCAGTGGACTCGTATATATTTATGGGGTGGGAGGGCTGAAAAATCATACCCACAGGGGAAGCTTCATCCAACTCTGGGGTAAAGGAGACTGCAGCAGAGGCCGTCCACAAGAAGGAGTGTATTCACTAGAGATTCTCAGGCTCGGTTCCCCGAGAACCGAACACACCTGAACTTACCAGATTTGAGTACCGAGCCGAGCTGGCTCGGTAATTTTGCGCTCTCGGAAATGAAGATGAGGAAAAATGTCATTGTTACGTCATCGGATCTCAGATCTCACGAGTTTTGGATTCTATAAGTACCGCCCTCTATGGCGATCCAGAGCCATCTCCAGTGCAGTTGGGCAGCGTCATAGGTAGAAAAGAAAGAGGAGGGGTAGCAGTGTTCTTCAAAGTCTCCAGTGACATTCAGGAGAGCTCCATTGCTAATTGTCATTGCTGAAATAGAAATAATACATCTGGCAGGCTTGGTCTTCTAAATATGCAGACACATTGTACTGTGTTATATAGGTAACATACAAAGAGGAGAGCTCCATTGTTCCATTGCTAATTGTCATTGCTGAAATACAAATAATAGGTCTGGCAGGCCTGGTCTTCTAAATCTGCAGTCACATTGTACTGTGTTATATAGGTAACATACAAAGAGGAGAGCTCCATTGTTCCATTGCTAATTGTCATTGCTGAAATACAAATAATAGGTCTGGCAGGCCTGGTCTTCTAAATCTGCAGTCACATTGTACTGTGTTATATAGGTAACATACAAAGAGGAGAGCTCCATTGTTCCATTGCTAATTGTCATTGCTGAAATACAAATAATAGGTCTGGCAGGCCTGGTCTTCTAAATCTGCAGTCACATTGTACTGTGTTATATAGGTAAAACACAAAGAGGAGAGCTGCTTTGCTATTTGTCATTGCTGAAATAGAAATAATAGGGCTGGCAGTGTTGTTCTTAATCTGCAGTCACATTGTACTGTGTTATCAAAATGGATTCACAGCAGTACACAGAAGACTAGGAGCAGCAAGCAGCTGCTGGCACCAGTTATGATGATAGTAACCCCTCTACGTCATCTGCTAAAGCCTATGTTAAAGTGCATAGTGTTTTTAAGTCAGGGAAAAAAAAATGTAAAAAAACACTTTTTACCTTGGTCAAGAAAAAAAGACCTGTAATTCAGGCAAAGTTATCTGCAGAAAAAAATAAAATTGCCAACATGCCATTCTATGAGTGCTAGTTCTGCAACTGTCACTGAGGCATCTTCTTGTAAGATCAGTCATGACAAAGCAAGACCTTGTCATTCGGACTCCAAAAGTGGTGTCCAAATACTTTTACGTGTAAAAGCCGAGCTGGAAGAAAACAGTAAGGTATTAGAGGAAAATGTATGTTCAAAATCAGAAATGACACAAATCCCTGAGAAGAGTCTATCCACGAGTGCTCTGTGTAATCCTGACCTGTCTGATAGTGTACCCATAAAGAAGGCCCCTTACAGCATTTCTGCAGATGTGTGCATGAACAGCCCAAGTGTAGCCAGTGATACACAAATTGAGGATGCCATTTTGGAATTGCAAGAAGATGAGGGGCATATTTGTGTAGCTGATGAGGGCGCTAATGAGGATGTTGATGAGCTTGAAGTTGTTTGTGTACAAACTGCACCAGTGGAAGCAGTTCTTGCATGTGATAAGAAGAAGGCCATTGTCATGCCTGAGCATAAGACCAAAATATCCACCTCTAATGTGTGGAATTATTTTTACCCAAATCCTGACAACAGTTGTCTAGCCATTTGTAGCGTTTGAAAAGCCACAGTAATGTAAGCATAAATAGACGTGTATATGTATTACCTTCTACTTTACTGCTGTTGCATCAATATTGCACAAAGTGTTTGTAATCTGCACTTTTACGTCACAGGTACCTAACTATATTAAAATTTTTTGGGGAATTGGGGCTGATTCGAAGCTCAGTGATGAACTTGCTTTTTGCTGTTAATTACAATGGCTTTTTTTAGCGCATTGTCTGGCACCCTGGATTGGTCTGGGTCTCATAAAAGTACATATTCCGGGGAGGGGGCCAGCACTCGTTGCCATCTATTAGCTGTAGAATTACCACAGTTATCCAAGGAACAGGTGAAGCGTTCAAATGAACCATAACTGATTTCATGATCCAAGGACAATTCCATCTTGCACCACTTTTCTTTTTTGCCAATGCTGTGTGGCAATGTTTCCTAGATGTGCTAGGAACTGCCGTGTGTTTGAGTCATTGCTCTGTCGCTTAGCATCCAGCCAGGTCGCTGCAGTTTTTGTTTGAAAGTGTATAGAAATAATATTGTGACCTGTGAGATGGTCAAAATTGACTGCAAATGACTTGAAATTAGTGTTATTGAGGTTAATAATTATGTAGGGGAAAGAAAAGCAAAATTACATGGTTTTAGAAATGAGGGATTTTAGAAAAAAATAGGGGTCCAAAACCAAAACACGCAAGGGCAGTTTTGCCAAAACCAAAACCAAAACACGAATTTAATCCAGATCGAAAACCAAAACCAAAACCAGAACACGGGGGTCAGAGAACATCTCTAGTATTCACTCTAATGCAAAGGCAACCGGGATACTTCACATTGCTGCTGTGTCCCGACTATTAACAGGCAGTCGGGGCACACGGCTCTAATTAAATTACTGCTAAATTATTCATAAAATATTTTGTCCCCACCATAAGAAAATGAATAATCATTTTTTCCCCTCTACAACAAAAAACATTCTTTATTTAAACTTTCATTGTGCTTCCTGTTATATTAACATTGACTAGATAGCTTAAACTACATGCTTTTATTTCTGTTCAATCTTTTTATTTTTCGGCAAGTTTGACTACAACATGGAAGATATAGGTGTTTTAAAATCAACACAAATTGCCAGAGATTGGATTTTGGAAAGTCAAAATCGCAGGTTAATACATATGGCGATTTTGCACTTACAATTGCCAGTTATCTGTCGTGATTTGCGACTATTTTAAATCGCTGAAAAAATCGCAGCTTGAAACGATTAGCCCCTGGAATAAATTCCTAAACCATCATAGGACAGAGTGGGGTAGTTATTCACTCTCAGAAGAGAATAGTCCCAGAAGAGTTTCTTGCTTTCCTCCCTATATTAGAAATCAAGAAATGGGAACTACAGAATATCAAAAGCATTCTAGAAGCAGAGCAGACAGAGAAGACGACAGTTGGGTAGGAGCAAAGAAAACATTCAAATGTACTGACTTCTTTTGTTTTCATCCTAGGTGCAGATCTCAAGATGGCATCCAGCTGTAGCAGATGATAGGATGGATCCTAACACTGCAGGACATGGACATAGTTGAGACTTGAGCCAAATGTCTAATCTTGATATACAAGACCCTCATCATACCTTACGAAGAGGATGATATCACAGAGAAGCCACACCAAGAAGACATCGAAATAGAGACTGGTATTTTAAATTTAATTGTAGAGGGATCATTTAAAAAGGGGCTTGCTCTGACATTTGTGGATTTATCAGTAAAGAAAATAACAATAATAACAACAAAAAGACAAAAACAAACTAAAAATGAATTAAAACAACAGTTTTTTCATCCTGTCGGCTGATGCAATTTGAGGACCATTAGCTTCTTTCCCATTTGAAAATTGCATTGCTATAGTTATTTCAAACTGAATGCCTTGCGACCTGTTCACATACATGTGCTCACACATTCTGAAACACTATTACATTAAGATGGAAAATTAATGAATATTTATCAGTTTTACTGTAATTTCAGACACTGACAGACGGGAACTGGAGAAGATTAAATATATAATTAAATATAATCTATTATTATATATTCAATTTTCCTTCCAAAGATTCACACAAGTGATAGCTAGCTGGTTTCACTCCTCCACCACCTTTACTAAAGAAACACGTTTTAGCCTTTGAAGCTGCCTACATTTACATAGCAAATATTGGGATCCAACATCCCGTGTGCCCCTCACCTTAGGTTGGCGACTCTATTCATTTACTCCCTGGACACTGCTCTCACAGACACTCACCTTTCCCCCACTCTGATCAAGGAAAAGTGGAGTATTTCATGGACCCTTCTGGGCTGTAGTAATAATTGCATGTGAGGGAATAGATAGTGGCTAAATATATTTAATATGGTTATTGTTTATTGCCATAGTGTCTTATGTGTTTAGTGGCAGTGTTATTAGTGGTAAAGTGTTTATCACCATCATCATCATCAACATTTAATTATATAGTGCCAGCAAATTCCGTAGCGCTTTACAATTGGAAACAAACATTGATAAGACAATACTGGGTAATACATACAGACAGAGAGGTAAGTGAACCCTGCTCGCAAGCTTACAATCTATAGTTTATCATTGGAAGTTAGTAGAATGTGTGGTGTTGGTGGAAGTGATTGGAAATTGTAACAAGAGATGAATTAGGAAGTTTATACTGTGTATTTGAATGGATTGTGGAATGTGGAATGATGGAAGTTTGCAATGTGAAATGTTTGAAGTAATGTAGTTTAGTGCTGGAAAAATTGAGTGGACAACATGGCTCCTGTATGAGCCATGTGAGATTGGTAGAATGAGAATAGTGTATAATGACTATTGCAATACATAATGACGTTTACACGAACATGGCTTAGATTTACATTGCTTGTAAGGGATTGAAATTGTAAGTGAATATATTTGTACTAAACAGTAAGTGGGCAGATGTTAGAATATGGCAGAGATTTACATTGTTTGTAAGGCATTGAAATTGTAAGTGATTTAAGTGTTTGGAGATTGTTAGAAAATGGGTGTTTTGTCTAAGGGAGCTTGTGGGACATGCGTAAAGAGGACAATGTGTAGATAAAGAAATGTTTGTGGTGGACTTGTAAGTATTGTAGCGTGTTATTGTAGTTTTAATAAGAATATTGCTGGTACTGATTATATAGACTGTATTGTGTAATGTACTTGCTACATGTTTTTGTGTTAATAAGAAGTTATACAGAACTTATTTTATAGCCACATACCTTGAGTGGTATAAAACAGGTGATTAGAAAGATGACTACCATAGAGCAAGTTGCTTTGTTACCATGCGCTCTCAAACTGGCTGTTCTCATACAATGCTTTGTGACTTTGCACAGGGAAATATAATTTAGCAGTAATATTGCACTGGCAAATTATTGTGTGTAAGATAAGTTTTACCGGAGCAATGATTAACACCGATGCGGGTAGGGATAATGGTTTGATAACCATCTCTAATTTTGTATTAGACCTGCCTATAGTTGATTTGGTCTGCCTGCATGAGGCCACTTCTTAAACGGGTCATTTTACGTTACCAATCCGCCCTTTTCTATGGTCCTTAGTTTTTTCATGAAAAGGGGTTTGTCCTCACTTCAAATTGGAATGAAAAAATTGAAAAATTAGCATTGCATTTTGAATATTAATTGGAAATAATCAATGCACATGGTTGTGCGAATTAGAGCATGGTTGGGTATATTGAGGGCATGGTCCAATCATGTTGTGTGACATAATTTGTCCCAATGGTATGGTCCCACTATTTATCACACTATCTGTCTTGAAAAACACCTGCTTGCAGTCACTAGTTAGTGTTTATACTAGTGTGGTGCCCTGGAGTGATATTGGAGCAAATCTAGAACTGCATTGCAACATTTGTCTCAAACTCATTCCTTCTGCATAGTGCAATGTTAAGAAGTACACTGTAAATTAATACAGAACATATAGGTTTTTAATTATTTATATTTGTATTTAAAACCAATAGATTTAATTAATAAATAAAAGTACATGCAAACAAATATAGCAGAATGCCGCAAATAACCTAAAATAAGCTTCAACGTGCATGTAAAGGAGACATTGAATTGTAGGATTTGTTTATATTTTACTATTAGAACTAAGTGCTCTTTTCACTTGTTTATTTCCAATTAATATTCAAAATACAATGCATAAAAAAATAAAAAAACATATAACATCAAATCACCTGTCAATAAAAATAATTTATCAATAATAATAGCTTATGTAGCGCAAAATAAAAATAGATATTACCATTACTACAATTTTAATATTTGTGGTCCATCTACATTTCTGTCAGTGGTCGAAGCAAAAATTTAGAAGTGCTGGTATGGAAAATGTAAGTAAATGGAATTTGATAGTTTTCCAATCAGAGTAGGATTGGAGAAGTGGTGGTATGGCATACCACCGTATACCAGACCATGTCGACCACTGATTTCTGTCATAGTACTGTGCCTACAAGAAGTCTCTTTTTTCAATTCAGATATTAATGGCTTTGTGTCAAGTTTATTTGAACACATTCTAGAATCATCTGAAGAACAAATCACTATGCATAATGTGCTTTAGATTATCTATCTTATTTTGGGTTGCTTTCCTTGCAGTATTGGGCTATGAACAAAATACAACAATATGTTATGTGTATGTTTAAAGTGGATTTTCCTTTTATGCACACTAAATTAGATAAATAAAAATTAGAGGTGCTAGGTCAGACATATTGATTTAAATATAAATAAATGCTGATGTGCTACCATTTCTAGTATTGGGTTTGCACTCTTTGCAGGGCAGAATAATTTGCATAGTTTTCCACAGCAGTATCTATATATAATGTGCACTCTATATACTGGAAGTCAGATATAAAGTGCCCAGCTGCAGTGTAAAAGCTACTTTGGACCCACCATCCATTTTGGCTTTTTTTTTTTTATTGAGATCTGTTTTGTGCCTTCATGTTGCACTCAGAAGAGAAACACATTACCAGGCAGACTCTGAGCAATGTGTCATCATCACCATGTTTTTTAAAGGGCGCCATAGATTCCGTAGAGCTGTACAATCATCTTACAGATATGACATGCATCATCATCATCATCATCATCAGCTATTTATATAGCGCCACTAATTCTGCAGCGCTGTACAGAGAACTCCCATTGGAGCTTACAGTCTAGATTATCTAACATACACACACAGACAGACAGAGAGACTAGGGTCAATTTGATAGCAGCCAATTATCTACTTGTATGTTTTTGGAGTGTGGGAGGAAATCGGAGCACCCGGAGGAAACCCACGCAAACACGGGGAGAGGATACAAACTCCACATGCTTGAAAACAATAAATATAATAACAGATACAGACAAAGATAATAACTAGAGATGCTCAGGCTCGGTTCTTCGGAAACCGAACACACCCCAACTTAGGGTATCCGACTCGGCTCGGTACTTTCACGCTTTTTCGGATTCCAAAACGAGGCAAAATATCATTGTGACATCGTCGAATCTCGGATCTCGTGAGTTTTGGAATCTATAAATACCGCCCTCCACGGTGATCTAGCGCCATTTGAGAGAGGGATACAGAAGGAGTAGGAAAGAGTGTAGAGCAGTTGGGCAGGCAAACTTAGAGAATTGAAAGAGGAGGGTGGTAGCAGTATTAAAGAAAGCTCCATTGCTAACTGTCATTGCTGAAATACAAATATACTAGTCCTTGCAGGCGTTTCTTCTGAATTTACACCAAAAATGTATGGTGTTATATACACCCAAAGACAAGAGCTCCATTGCTAATTGTCATTGCTGGAATACAAATATACTAGTTCTTGCAGGCGTTTCTTCTGAATTTGCACCAAAAAGTGTATGGTATTATATACACCCGAAGACAAGAACTCCATTGCTCCATTGATAATTGTCATTGCTGTAATACAAATACTAGTCCTTGCAGATTTTTCTTCTGAATTTGCAGGCAAATTCAGAAGTGTTATATAGGTAAAAGACAAAGAGGAGTGCTCCATTGCTAAGAGTCATTGCTGAAATAGAAATTATAGGGCTGGCTGGCTTGGTCTACAGTTACATTTTACTGTACCATAGCTCACTCAGAAACAGGAGGGGTGGCAGGGATCAGTGCTGAAACAGAAATTGTAATAATAGGGCTGTCAGTGTTCTTTAAAGTCTCCAGTGACATTTTATTGTGCCATAGCTCATACAGAAAAAGAAGGGGTGACATTGTTGTTGTCACTCTCCAGTCTCAGTCATGATGATACTAATCCTTCTACCTCATGTGCTAAGGCCTGTGTTCAAGTGCATAGTGGTTTTAAGTCAGGGAAACAAAAATGTAAATAAAAAGTTTGTACCTTTTTAAAGAAAAAAAAACCTCTCTAAAAAGGGTGAAAGTTTACTGTAGAAGAGCATAAAAGTGCCAAGATACCATTCTACCCAAAATATTACCAGGCATACCAGCATCAGGTAGCTCCCTTCTCTCAGCTAGATTTCAGCACCTGCAATCTACACTGTCATCATATTCACTCTCATCATTGTTTACATCTTCTTCATACAATACTAATTCATCCCCACTGGAATCCACCATCACAGAAGTCTGTGTACTTTGATGTAATTACCGATAATGGCCTTCCTCATGGAATTTGTAGTTCATTTTATGACAGAGCTATCACAATTTTTGGGCAATTCTTTTAGAACAGAGCAAATGTCAAAATGTTGTGCTGACTCATCTGCCTCACCACTGGGTGTCTTGAGAGAGCTAATTTTTTCCAGAGAAGCAGTTGCCAGAGAAACTGAAGGAGGATATGTAATTACAAGATGTTGATAACTCTTGGATCCTGGCGAAGCGAATTAAGTCCCAGATCTACAATTACAATATAGTTAGCGGATTTGCTTAGCTTAATTTCATCCTTCAATTTCTCTAGCTGCTTCTCAAAAAGTATAATTCAGACAATCACTTGACTCAAGCTAACCGTGTCTGCACTCTCTTCACAGGTGACTACTTTGCTGGTCTTAAGTACATTCCCCCTCAAATTCTAGTCATCCTGCAGCTGCTGCATTCTCCTACATGCTGTTACATGACTAAATTTTTCGGGACACAAGCAGCATCTTCTGCATGTCATTGGCATTTTTTTTAAAAAGCTCTGTAACACCAAGTTGATTGTTTGAGCAAAAGAGGAAATGTGATGGAATTCCCCCCGCTGTAATGCTCTTACAATATTGGTGAAATTATCAGAAATCACATATTCTCAGGAGAGTCCATGCAGCATTTGCCATGTTGCAATGACATCACTTAGTTTTTGTAACAGATTGTCAGCTGTATGCCTCTTAGTGAAGCCGCTGATACACAGAGTAGCCTACATCTGAAAAATGTGACGTACTTGGGTAAATGCTGCTGCTGTTCCTGATGGTGAAGGCGTATCACCAACCCAGTGGGCTGTGATATTCATATAATCTTTAGTTTGCCCAGTGCCGCTTGTCCCCATATTTGTGGTTAAGTGTACAGTGGGTAGAATGGCATTTTGTAGCCCAATAATTAAATTTTTTACGAACTTTCTGCTAGAGGTGAGGAATAGCTTTTCTAGTAAAATGATATTGTGATGGAATTTGGGAATAGGGACAGAAGACCTCAAGTAACTGTCTAAAACCAGCAGGATTTGTGTAAAAATAATTGCACACACAAAAGGTGGATTTTTGGTCTTATAATCAAGCATAATAACACATACATGGTTAGTCATGAGTTAGCA
Organism: Mixophyes fleayi; assembly: GCF_038048845.1. Lineage (NCBI taxonomy): Eukaryota > Metazoa > Chordata > Amphibia > Anura > Limnodynastidae > Mixophyes > Mixophyes fleayi. The sequence continues at coordinate 94,319,068 of NC_134404.1, read as the reverse complement.
AATATTGCTAGCACAGATACACGTACAAATCCATACATGTGAATGAACATACAAAGAAAGATTTGGCTTCAGACATGACAACAGGATTGTACAAGGGAGACAAATATGAGATACATGGTGAAGTGGACACTGCCTATGAAAGTTTACATTCTAAAGAAAGGAGGTAATGAGACAGTAGGTTCAAATGAGGTGCGAGTGGATGTTGTGGAAGGAGGATGTAGAGGAAGTGGACATAAGGGTCTCGGAGGCGGTACATTGGGCATACATGCAGAGGTGAGTTTTGAGGAAATGTTTTGAAAGTTGGGGGAGAGTCTGATAGGGTCAGAGGTGGTTATGAGGAGGAAAGGGAGTTGAAGATCAGAGGCAGAGTGGAATGGTCAAGGGAAAGAAAGGGCTGGTGATGGTCTTGAATCTGAGGGTGAGCAGCTTGAACTTAATTCTGGAAGCAATGGGGAGCCAGTGAAGGCATTTACAGAGTGGAGCAGCAGGAGAGGAAGATTAGTTTTTGGGTCTTAGTCCCCCCTATGATCCATTCAGAATGGTTTGTAGGGGGGAAAGGCAGCTGAAGGGGAAGGCCAGTGAGGAGGAGGAAGTTACAGTAGTCAAGATGGGAAATAATAAGCAAGCAGACCAGGGTTTTAATTATTTCCTGGATGAGGAAGGGGTGTATTTTGGCAATAAACACAGTCACCATGTCCCCACATTCTCATGATCATTGTAAGCCATACATGTATCTAAATGAAGTAGTATTTTCTAAATGATGTTTCTGGTTTTGCACAGTGCACCTCTTTAGAATTTCCAACCTCTCTACACACCAAGATGCATTGTTAGGTTGCAGATGCATCTCATGCATACTTGCCTACTTTCCTGATATTTCCAGGAGACTTCAGAATTTCAGGATGTCAGCCCGGATTAGGTCACCCTCCCAGATCTTGCTTCACTTTATTCTGAAGAGAATGGGACCTGGGTAATGTGATTCAATGCAAATTTTGTCATCATGACCAGTTCATCTGCTGCATGATGAAGCAAATAGTGTTGTCACACCCCCCGCACTGTCCCTTGGTCCTCACTACCGAGTTTTCATGAGACCAAACTATGAAAATATGATCTCATGAGATTGGAAGCGTGCACCATGATGTGTGCTTGGCCAAAAATAAACCATGGTGGTTTTATATAGTTTATATTTTTATAAGGTCAAGATGTAATCCCTCCTATCAAATATGTACATTTGCTCTAGATTCTAGCTTAACACTGCAACGAACATTAAAAAGTAAATAAAAACAGTATCAAGTGAGTCTAAACCAAGCAGTACTTTTGGTGAAAAATACAAAGGTTGAAATTAATTAAGGTGATCTTTGACTCCACTATGTGCATTATCCCCAAATGTGCAATTGTAGGGGATTCCACTGTGAGCAAAATCCTGTGTAGAGGATAGATCTACAGCTTACTCTCATTCTTATATTCTGTGTGCAGGACAGTCTCACAAGCCTGTTATCCTGAGGAAACACTGGGGAGAAGCTTTTTAAAATCATAGTTGCCTTCTCTCCCGGGATGTCAGGCAGACTACTGAATTTGTGGACTACTGAGAGAGCAGAGCAACTTCCAGCTTCCTGCCCTCTTCATTGGCAAAGTGGGTGGGGGCGGAGATAATCACGGCAACCTGGCCCCAACCCTGCTGTAATTGACCAACATTGGTATACTTTGACGGGGACGTGGCCAGGATAACGTGATCCGTGTGGCCATGCCCCTAGGATCCAACTGCTTTGGTGATCTCTCAGATGGATGCTTGATTTTGTGTGACACACATGAATTTTACATATGAAAATGACAGCATCTGCAGGGGTACAGCATTTAGCTTGTTCTGATGGTAGGAGCTGGGTTGACCAGCACATTGAAAACAAAATGTGCCCCCCATGTTACATAGACATGTAAAACAAATTTGCTTTCCAGAAAGAGATATTAAAATTATATTTAAGTGTATTTATGAGGGCGGATGCAAAGCATTTTTCCTGGTGTGCAAATGGAGTGGGATGGGGTTGGAAGGTGGCCTAGACATGCCTTCTCCTAGCTTAGTGATTCACTCATAGCCGGATTAAGGGGGGGGCACAGGGGGCTCGTGATCCGGGCCCCCCTCTCTCCGAGGGCCCCCCGCCGCCGCGCGCATAACTTGTACTTGTTTTTTTTATTAAAAAAAAATGTAACTCTTTTTTTTTTTTTAACAGCGCCAGCGGCGGCGCCGGCGGGAGGGGGGGGGTTTGGGGCTCCCTTCGTTGGTGGGGGGAGCCGGGTAGTAGAAAAAAAAAAAAGATACACTACTCACCTCACCGCGGCGCTGGCGTCCCTCCTCCTCCCTCCTCTCTGCACTGTTGATGCTGAATGACAGGCGTGACGTTATCAAGTCACGCCTGTCATTCAGTGAGGAGCAGCGCGGAGAGGACCAGGAAAGAAAAAAGAAGACAGAAGAGAGGAGAAGAATTAAGCTAACAGAAAGGTAAGCAAAAAAAAAAGGGAATAACGCAGAAAGGCACTATGGAGGAGATAGGAAAGAAGAGAGGCACAGTATGGAGGAGATAGGAAAGAAGAGACGCACAGTATGGAGGAGATAGGAAAGAAGAGAGGCACAGTATGGAGGTAAAAGGAAAGAAGAGAGGCACAGTATGGAGGTAAAAGGGGAGAAGAGAGGCACAGTATGGAGGTAAAAGGGGGAGAAGAGAGGCACAGTATGGAGGTAAAAGGGGGAGAAGAGAGGCACAGTATGGAGGTAAAGGGGGGAGAAGAGAGTCACAGTATGGAGGTAAAAGGGGGAGAAGAGAGGCACAGTATGGAGGAAAAAGGGGGAGAAGAGAGGCACACTATGGAGGAAACAGGGGGAGAGGAGAGGCACACTATGGGGGAAAAAACGGGAGAAGAGAAGCACAGTAAGGAAAAAGGGGGAGAGGCACAGCATGAGAAAAAATGGTTAGAGACACAGCATGAGGAAAAAGGGGGGGGGAGACACAATAGTGGGGACAATTAATTTAAGATAGGGTGGTTTGGGGAGAATGAGGTCCCTTTATTAAATGTGCCTATGAATTATTTAATGGCAGTGATGGTTGCGGGAAATAGGTATATTTCTGAAATGTAAATACTATTAATTTATTGCTGGGGCTGTTTGTAGGGAGGGAAATAGGTTTATTTATTAAATGTGAATACTATTATTTTAATGCTGGGGCTGGAGGAAGGCCTAATTATTAATCATGGGTGGTACTGATTTAACGCCGGGGGTTGCTGTAATTTTCTAAATGTACCCATTTTTTTTTCCAAATAGGGCCCCTAACATTCCAGGATCCAGACAAGCCGCAACTAAAGAAACCTGCATCACAGGTGGTGAAAGTGAGAAGAACAGGTAGGAGAGAGCAGCAAAGTCTGTGAAATGTTGTGATTCTAGTGGGACAATCCCAATTTTTGGTGACCGTTCAATGGTGTACACAACAATGCAGTTTTTTTGTCTGTAGGAGGGTGGCCTGGCCATGCCCAGTGATGCATTATCAATGGTATTTTAATTTGCGGTATAATTGCTAGTTTTAATGTGCATTATAAATTTTATTTTTAAAGTGCGGTATCATTGCTAGTTTTAGCGTGCGGTATCATTGCTAGTTTTAGTGTACATTATCAATGGTATTTTTAATGTGTGATATCATTGCTAGTTTTAATGTGTGGTGTCAATACCCATTTTAATGTGGTGTTTTGATGATTGTTTTAATGTACAGTATTTTAGTTTGTGGAAGCAATGATTTTTCTTATGCAGACAACCTAAGCGAGCCCTCTGGGAGAGCTGTAAGTGTCATACTGTGGGCTGTAGGTGATGTAATGCAGGATGTGTCACTATGCCCTTAATTTTAGATCTTAGGGGCCCCCCTGTCTTAAGTGCCCCGGGCCCCCCGAAGCCTTAATCCAGCTCTGGATTCACTCTATGACATTGGAACAAACTGGACTACTCAGTTACACTGTCCCCTCAGGCTAAAAGTTTCCAGCCAAAGCCTGATCATGTGGTTTGTGGACCTGTGACGATTCTTCCCCAAACCACACAAGATTATTGGTGCTCTGTTGTAAAGCAGCACTTGGTTTACCAAATAAGCTTCAGGTTTCAAAAGCTGGACAGAAATGTATATAAGATACCTGCAGAGCCGTGCCTGACAAGCAATGACACTATGGAAGATACTGCCGAGCGACAGCCTGGGGGTTATTCAATACTGCCTTACATTGTGAGGGTATAGGCATGGCTTCCTAAAGTCTGTTAGTCTAAAATACTGTATATGTTTGACCTATTGAAAATTATTAAAATGACAATGTACATACACAATATTAAGTATGACAGATAGAGGCAACTAAAAGTCATTACACATTTAAGCATCATTGCTATAGATTTTATGATTTACACTAGTGCTTTCGATTTATGCAAGATGCTGAATGTACTAATCATCCACTTTAAATTCTCTTTCAGCTACAATAGATGCAAACAGCTTGGCAGAGAGCAGTGACCCAGCTGATGCTCTTATAGCATTGGGACCAACAGGCAGCAAATCTCCTTCTGTGGTGACCAAGTGGAGTGGTAATACTTGATGCGACAAGTGACTTGCTAACTCAGGCTTGAAGACAGCAGAAAAGTGAACCAGTCAAGCAGATTGTATGTCAGTGTCCTCCTTGCTGAAAAGAATTCATATATAGAAAGATTTTATCATATTTCCATTTTTTCAGTTAAAAGGAACTGAATTATATTTTTATTAGCAGGTACATAATGTAATACTTTTTGAACAATATAGATATTGTAAAAACAAGGCTTACTCACTGTAATGTAATAAAAAACAAATACACAATTAGGCATGTGAGAAGCTGGCACACATAATTCCAATATATTTATTCTTTTATAAAACACAGGATGATTAACAAATAACATAATTGTAGGGTATAAGCCTAATCATAACTCCAGTGTATATTGCATATCAAATGAATCAACTGGTAATGTGATCCTCTCTGTGAGCTAAAGTGTAAAATGTAAAGCCAGAGGTTCTGCTGTGTGTCTACTTGGTGGCTCTGCTCACCTCTGTGTTAAAAGATAACAGCGTCACCTTTAGGGGAAACTGAGCAACTTTAAAGCCCCCCCCCCCGGGCTGAGCTATGTCATACAAGAGTTTTTTGACACTTAAAAAGATGTGGGACAGACGGGGGGAGGTGGAGTCTCACACAAAGAGACATGTGCTGTGTAACCATGGCCTGAAATATTGTATATACATAAATATAATTCGTTTGTCAAAAATACCCCTTTTTATCAATACAATTGGCGATCAACCACATATTCATAAATAGCATGATGAAGGGCAGACCACAGGTCAAATAAAGCTGTCTGTCAGGCAGAGAATGTGAGGGAATCTGTACCAGCTCATCTAATACACTAGACCTATGCTATTTGTTAACTATAAATTTGTAAATTTGAATTGGATTTATTATTAATAAAATTGGGTCTGTGCGACACTCCACAGGAAAGTTAAGTCACATTTTAGAATTTGGTATTAAATCAGGGAAGATGCAAATTGTGGTTGCAAACGGTGTCACAGGTCCCCTCTGAAGAACGCAAGATGTATAAAAGTGTAATTGTGTCTATAAAAGATGAAACCAGTTACAAGAAATTTACAGTCTTTTGAGAAATCAATCATCGTTGATAAGCTGTCCATCTTCTAAGCCAATTTCCTTTGATGTAGAGTATACAAATCATATGTAACTTCATATTCTGAATTTTATCTTTATTGTACATGTTTTGCTGTGTATGTCATGTCATCTTAATTGTTTAACCTGTAAGCATTGTACTTTTTTGTATATTAAATCTAAAATTTAACAAGTGCTGTCCTTGTTGCTCTAAACAAATTAACTGCCTGTTTAGAAGATATAGATTGCTAAGCTGTTTTAACCCTTTAGATACTAGTGTGTGAAGTGTTAACTGTTTTTCCTACCAGAGCACAGAGTGTGCGCAATTGGATAATTAAGTCATAGGCGTTCTACGGGCCCTATACGTAGATGGTGGCAGAACCGAAGTGTGTGAGAATTGTGGCAGCAAGTGCCTGTATTGGGGAGGGACCAGTTAAATCTGTAACCTTAGGTAGATAGGTCGAGGTTCTGGAGTGGATAGTAGATCTAAGTTATTGAAGGTTTCGGATAAGGCATTGGCCCAAGATTTTTTGGAACCTGGGTGGTAGGTAAGCAAGTATTAAATTAAAGTGCTGAAAAAAGGATGCCCAAACGAGCCTGGCAAGGATTCAAGCACTGGGCCTCTCGCAAGTAAATGAGATTTTTATGGACGGTGAAGACTGTAACCAGATGAACGGCACCCTCGAGAAAGTGACGCCACTTCTCTAGAGCAGATTTAATAGCTAGGAGTTCTTTGTCACCTATTCCATAGCTTTTTTCACATCAAGACAATTTCCTAGAAAAGAATCCACAAGGAAACCCTAAGAAGATTTTTGAAACAGCATAGCTCCAATCCCGACAGAAAAGCCATCAACCTCTAACAAAAAAAGGTTTTTGCTGATCAGGTTGAGAGAGAACGGGAGCAGAAGAATAGGCATATTTCAGAGAAGCAAAAGTGGAGATCAACTCTAATACACAGCGAGTTAAGAGCATCCTGGTCGGAGGATAATTTTCTGGAGACAAGTTCATGTTTAATGCGGTCCGTGAGACTCTGCCAGAAGATAGCCGCTAGCGCCTAGTTATTCCATTTTAATTCCGAGGCCAGGGTACGGAACTGAACAGTGTATTGGCGTATGGGGAGAGAACCTTGGCGCAGGTTAAGGAGAGTGGCAGCTGTGGAAGAAACTCCCCCAAGCTCATCAAAAATCTTCCAAAAAGTTTTAATAAAGGAAGCTGAATTCTGATATAATGCTATAATAAATGGCACCTTTCTTTGTTCAGAAGTTAAGGCACCAGGATTGCACTCAAACTGGATGGCACATTGATTTAGGAAACCTCTGTATGTCTTTGGCTCACTGCCATATTTGTCAGGCAGAGGAATTCGTAGTGTGGAAGTGTGGACCTACCTGTGTGGGAGGGCTGAGCTTGGTCATTTGACTGACATTTGCCAAAGCGGGATTGGTAGCAGCAGGGAGCTACTCAAGTCTTTGAAGGTAGTAAAAACAAATATTGTTTTTGCAGCTGTGATTTCTAATGTCTGACTGCTATCATGACAAGCAACTGTATTTCCTCTATGTACTATTTGTGTCGCCTTATAAATGAAGGATAATAATAATTTCAAAACATGGGAAAACATCTGGCAAGCAGTTGACAGCGCACTGTGGATTCTGGCTTTGCAATGTGCTTTAATCTACCACTCAATCTATTTAACAGAACTAGATCTGACAGTGTTGTAAATGCTATAATTGAATGTATTTCTCACTATATTATATATAATAAAATGACAGATTATGGAAGTTTCATAAACTCAGTCTTTTCTATATGAAACTCTGTGGTGTATTGTGTTATTATTATTTGCACTACAATACTTTCAAAAGTGGAAGTAACTTTTATTTCCTTTTACTTGCTTCATATTTGATCTTTTAAAAGTAATTTTATGATGACAAATAAGTCATAATCTTGAATATATCTAGAAGTTTATGTCTCAATTTGGTTTGTTTTCTAATAGGCTAAAAGAACTGGAGAAAATCTGCCAATTCTCTCTGTATGGCAAGTGATAAGCAACAAACCTATTTTTTCTTCTGATAAAGAGGATATTCCAGGGTCTACATGTTGTCATTTTGTTCCCCTTCTTTGTTCCTTCTGAAGTATTCAATTACATTTCTTATCTTTATTTCCAGACATTATAACTATACTGCAGTGAAAAAAGTGGCTTTTAAAATCTGCCGCCTTGAAAGCTTGATGCCAAGAGAAGCTACTTAAAAAATAGCTTGAAGCAGAACTGAGTAAATTGGCTGGTCATATTGAAAATTATTTTACAGGACAGCACTGCGGGTGTTGCATCTCTTGGTTCATTTTTTTTATTTGTTTTCCTAACAGTCTTTTGCCTTTTAGCCGCATTTGGCCACAGGGTTCCTTTCTTTGTGAGTATTAACTATTCACATCTAAATATGAGACACTTAAGCCAGCAGCAGAGATAGGTTACATTATATTCTCTATTGATAAACATAGCTCCATTAGGGCTGGACAATCGACTAGGCAACTTAGAATTTTGTAAAGGGCCCACTGGCTATAGGAGTGCCAGTGTGCCCACTTTATTTATTGTCCTGCATTCCGAAGCTGCTCACTGTATTAAAGCCTGTAACAGTGGAAGTGCCTCTGTAATCATGCAGAATTCAATGTTTTATCATCTTAATAAAATAAAATACCAATTAAAATTATCATTATGCACATTTGTTTCGGACAGCAGTTGGACCTAAATAGTTGTAGTGACTGATTAGGTGCAGAAAAGTATATATTCTATGTTGCTTTTTTGAAACCAAACTCAATTTTACAGTCCAGAGAAAGTTCTTAAAAAGAGCTCATTCCATATAGTAGGAGTGAACAAGGTGCTTTCTGAACATTAAAGTCCCTCCTGTTTAATGGGATAAATTGTGACAGGTAAATATAATCTCACCTCTCCAGCTGTGTAAATGTCTTGCTTCATAAATGCTCCAAGATAGAATGTTACAAAATCCATCAAAGCAAGTAGCCACATGAAGGTCTTAATGGTACAAGTTGTCCAAATGCTATTTGTATGCAGCAAAGATTTCACTTCCTTGATGCGATTCTGTGCAATGTTTTTTCTTCAGAAGGATATTTTCTTATCCATGTGATCCCAGTATTTAAATATCTGATCAGTTTCCAGAGTTCATTAGGCATCTCTATGTCATAAGCTTTCTTCAAACTACACATGAAAACAATCTGCAATATAATAAACTATTAACAATATACTGTATAATATTACAGATATGCAAAACACTCTTTGATTTTAGACTTTTATGTTGATTTTTTATAGCTTTTAGATAATTGATCTGACTTGTATAGCAATTGGTAACTTGCTCCATTTTCAACACCTAAGTATTAAATTAAACATTAAGAGCAGCTTTTTACAGGTTGTTCTATTAAACATCTAATACATCATAAATAGAGTGTACCAGCCTAACCTACATAAATTTATGTGCTTAGCGGGTTCTTGGTTTTAAATGTAATTAGACCTGATATAACTCATTTTGTTAGAAACCAGCATATGCATCACAAATGTGAATTTCATTCAAATCACTTCATAATTTTTATATAGCAGTCAACTAATTAGCTGTTGGAAAAATTATATGATGATATAGAAATAGTATGAATCAATTTGTGTATTGTTTAGAATATCAAAAAATAGCAACTGTGCCCCTTGATTCTGGATAACATGAGGCATTTTATATGTTAACAATTCTGACCAAAGGACTATTACCATTAAGATGAATAGTCTCCAACTATCTAAGAGATATACTATATTACATTTATAATACATGAATTGTGTGTGCATACCTTAAACAGAAAGTTTGTAAATTTCAAGAGGCTATCAGCTTTCAATTTAGAACAATTCAACCATATCCAGCTCCTACGATAGAATATTGTTACATTTGTCCTTTAGTTAGAATTGCCCATTATAGAAGTGAACCAAAATCTCTCATATGTTAGGTAGAGATACCATTACTAAGCTATCTACATGCTGTGACAAATGTGTGGTGATACTAAACATAAAAAGGAAAACATTTTTTTAAAAAATTGACACCTATTCTTTTCAGATATAAAGTATTTGTTAACTAACTAGGATAAATGTATGTTATAAATATTACCCAAAACCTAGATCATTTGTTTCAATAAGATCATCATAGTGCAGGATTTTTAATATTTGTATCCAATATGATTCTCTGCTGCTCAATCTGATTATGTTCCTTATTTGACTAGAACTATTATATCTAGAAACAAATGTCAGAATTTTTGGATTTGATGTCTAATTATACCTATCTATTTAAAAAGTGTCAATGGGTAATTTCTTTTCTTTAAAGACTTCCAGGAGTGCAGTTGCTTGCTCCAAAAAGTTTTATTTAACAGAACAGTTTCTCTTTAGAGCTTTTTCAGTCATCCATTAAATATGTTTTATCCATCTTTTATGGTGGTTTCTCTTATAATATAAAAAATAGTGTGTACATCTTTGCAATATATCGATGTATGAATTGTATCATCCATAGCTGTGAGGATGATATACAGGACATTAATATGAGGAGTGAAATGTGCTGGAGAAAGTGAGATTAAAAAAATTGACGTTTAAATAATTAATTAAATTGATGAACAAATGTGTGCCCCCATTCCAAATGAAAAATAAATATTTTATGTAGCATCCAAAGATGACCAGGTTCACCCCAAACCCACCAATACAAATTATTTGGACCCATGTAGATGTTGGCAAAGTTTGTAGCAAACCTGGTGCCATAGCAGTGCCCAAAATCTGAACTTAATATGTGATTAAATAGAATATAAATCTGCAATAGAATTAAATCAACAGAGTGTAAAAATAAACCCTTGTTGGTCCCAACAATCTGTCAAAAGACCAAGGGAAACAGCCTGTAGTTGTAATAAGTGATCTATATAGTTATGAGATATTAAATGTAAGGTAGCCAATGCCAGAAATTATGGGACACCTGGGTGGATTATTGAGTTCTTTCTGAATTTTGAGAAGGTGATAGTAGATGGCTATAATAGGGCATTGAGAAAATAAAGTTATTTACTTCCCTGTATATCACCCCCTGTACAAAAGCTTGATCTAATAGTTGTTTTAAGTCCTTTTAAAAATTTAAAGGCTGATAAAGTGGTAAGGTTCTTACCACCACTGGTAGTCATTTACTTGGCACTCACAATACTGGCACACTTTACAACAATGAAAAAATACTGATGCATATAACAGCGTCAACCTGAAAATATCGACTTACCATCCAACAGGCATGTTTAATTACCTTCACATCTAAAAGGTGACTTTCACAAATATCTACAGTAACAAATGACATCACTTGTAATAGCCAGGAGTGAAAATGGCGTTTTTAAAGCAGCAATGGCCGGACCCATCCCCTGGATTACATTATACAGGTGCTGAGTCCGCCCATTACCGCTTTAAAAGTGCCATTTTCACTCTGGCCATAATAAGTTTTAGATGTGGAGGTAATTAAACGTGCCAGAAATACTGCCTGTCTGATAGATGGTGATTTCATATTTTCAGGTTGTCGCTGTTATATGCATCGGTATTTTTTCGTCGCTGAAAAGTGTGTCGGAATTGTTAATGCCGATAAATCCTACCACACCCCTTAACACTTTATCTGTGAGTCTACAATTGAATTCTGCTAAATAATATTCAGTATCTTGTATGAAAAATATACCTCCTTTATCTGCAGGTTTGTTTAAAATATTACTATCTACAGACTGTTTTAAGTGCTGTTTGTTCTTGTAAGGTCAGATTGTTTTGTAAAATGTATTTTTATTTTTCCTTTTACATAATTTCTAAAATCTTCTAGTGTGGTCTTATAGAAAGTGCCACACTTTTGAATTTTAAAGAATAAAACATGATGACTTTAAGTTTGAAAATTGAAAACTTTGGATCCTCTTGTTGTTAGAGATGCTTGCTTATTCTCTAATAATATCTCTAATTATAAGAATAATTATAATCATTATTAGTTATTCAAATAGCGCTTTTCTTCCAATATGATTTAAAGCACTTAAATTGTTGCAGAGGGTGAGGCAGCCATCTTGGACCTACAAAGCTGCTATCCTATATAAGCATTCACATCAGTCACTGTCCCGTTGGCGCTTACAGCCTAAATTTACTACTACACATACAGAGTAGAGTAATTTTTTAATCAGAAGCCAATAAAACTACCAGTCTGTTTTTGTACCGTGTGGGAGGAAATGAGAGACCTGGAGAAAACTCGCACAAACACAAGGAGAACATACAAACTCCCCAAAGATAGGGCCATAATAGGAATTGAACCAATGACCACTGTGAGGCAGCAATGCTAAACACTGTTCTGCCATGTTGCTCCAATTTTCTTGCAACAAACTTTTCAAGATTAGATACAGCTTTGATCAAAGAATGTACTACGCCTAAAACACAGTGGCTGAATAGTTGGTATTGGATGGAGGCTTTTCAGAGAACTGGATTGATTTTTGCCTTAGCTACAGACTCTACAGTAGGGATGGGCAGCATCTCACTGGGGAAGGATAACTGTCCTGTGAGACAAGATGTCCTCTGAAACAGATTTTACACTAGGATCTGGTTGGGGGAGTTGAAGACAGAAAGACAGTGTGACATAGTTTGGCCAGGGAACAGTGCTTGGTTGAGGGAAATGGGGGAGGTGTTAGGAGAGAACATACATAGTTGTATACAATTAAATTCTGCAGTAAAATATGTGATGTATAATAACAAATGTTAGGAGTCTTCCAAACAAAATAAGTAAAGTAGTATTAACTATGTTCAAGCATAATTATTATAAGGTGGTTATAAATCTGACTTGTCTGGACTAACAACATAAGTTGACAAAATATTTGGAAATATACAACATATTTAGTAGAAGGTAAGGAATTTGTCTGTATCTAAAAATCTGTCTGTTTGTCTATATGTAAGATCCACACTTAGTATAGAACACCCTATTGCTGCCAAACTCCTCCAATTGGGAAGTGCAAACTTTCACATCTCAGCAGACACCACTATTCTGTCCCACAAACACACATGCTTCACGTAAAACTAGGTGAACTTGTGCAAGATTAGACAGGTGTCATAACAGAAGAGCATTTGTGCTTCAATTTTGTTCTTGTGCTTTTCATAAATAACCTTTTATAGAGAAGTTGTATACAAGTTATAATGCATCTTGTTAAATGCCATTAAAACTGGCGTAAAAGACAAAGGAAGAGATATTAGTCACTCTTGAGAACTGAGCAGATGTAGACTTGAGACAGCAGAATGTTTGAACTAAGTAAGTAACTCATACATAGTAAATGTAGAATCACAATGACATTTAAAATGTACAAAAATAGTTAATAGTTTCACACTTCTCATGCCCCCACAATGTATTATTTTTTATCATATCATTCATTTTTAGAAATTTCTCTCAAACTATACATTCCTCATTCCTTACCTCTCAAGAATCTAGTTTAACAGATAACATGAGATGTATAAAGTACAAGCTATTTGCACAAAAAACAATTTGGATTTATGAATTTAATTTCATATAGAGTGGGTGTGTTGCAAATGTGCACAGATTTTTCATGTGCTGAGAAGGATTTCAGATCAAATGCAATGGGTGCAAACACAGCAGAGCAACACACCTAACCCCACCTAAGTTATGGGGTCTGTTAAGAAGCAGATATATTCCAAAACACCAATATAAACAGTATTGTTATCTTTGGTTGCTTTCCTAAGATCATGGTAAGCTGATTACTTCACCAATCATCATCTAAACCCAGTAAATCCCCTTCTGAAAAATTTTATCTCCTAGTTTGGTAGAGACTCATGGAGCGCACACTCAGTGGTCTGTATTTGGTTTCTGATTTCAGCCTAAAAATTTAATTAAAAAAGTAAATAAATGTGTAGGACATGATCCTAATGATGTTCAGCAGCTATCATGCAATGGTAAAACTAACTAATTTACCCAGATAAACCATACCAAATACCATAAATGAAGCCCTTCAAGATAGAGCTCTGATGAGCTAAGTTGTTCATTTATAATATTAGCCAATATATTTGTTCAAAATGTGTTCATCTATTACATTTTCATATTGTCAGATAACCTATTTATGGTTTGATATTCGGGTAAGGGAAAAATGACATGATAAAAGAGGTAATAATGAGGCATGGCACCAATGCTAACCTGCACAAAAATAACGATTGCCTATTGACTGCTAGCAATAGCCACCCACCCTTTCCCCACCAGTTGTGTTTCTGCTACCTTCTGTACATAATATGTTCCCCACACCTCTTAGATGTAAGCTCATTTGGGCAGGGCCATATTTACATTTCATTTTATTGTATGTAATGTGTATCATGTCATTATGCACTCAATGTTCAGTGCTGTATAATGTGTCTGCACATTATAAATAAAAAGATAGTAGCAATAATGGTGCAGCATAGTATTTATCCTCCATATTATTAATGTTTTCTCTCCTCGCTTTGAAAGTGTATTGAGTCTTCTTAGTGAAGCCAGCAAAACAGATAGTAGCTTCTCTGTGTTTGACTCTGAGCAGCACCCCCACCTCCCAAAGAAAATATTTCTTTATTTAAAAATCCAAGTGTTAGGGGCAGTATCACATCTGTTCTAGTAAGTGGCCAAAAGACAGACTGCTGTATTTGATAATACAAACCAAATAAAACAACATTTTTAAATAAAAACAATTTGAATGATATTGTGGAGCAGTGTATGCATTGCAAGGTACTCCTGTTGTCAATAATGGAGCAGTCTATAGATCAGGAGCATTGCAGTACTAGTACTGTCAGTAGTAATATTTTTTCAACTTCTACAAGTAAAAAAGGACATGTGGGAAGAAAGTGTAAGAAAGGCACCCCAAATCCACATAATGTTTGTCAATCTCAAAGAAAATATCAGCTCTTGATGCAAGTATTAAGGGAAAAGTTACTGATGAATGTGGTTATTTGCCTATAAAAATAAAAATTGCTTACATTCCATACATCAGAAACAGTGTGTCACTCACCGGACTGTGAGTGCTTCTTCCTGGACATTTAGGAACCGTGGCCGTCCTCCATCCTGAGGGACTGCGCATGCGCAGCCCTTTCTAATCCTTCAGTGTTTGTTCCTTTAACTTAATTGGCAGATCAGGCAACACTTCCTATATTAAGCACCTGTGGTCAACACCACGTTGCCTGATCTTGGAGTCTCATTCCCCATGAGTCTCTGAAGGTGTTTCCTCGTTTATTCAGCGCTGCTGATTCCTGTGGTTGCAAACCACTTCTACCTCTGTGGTTTCCAAACCACTTCTACTACTGTGGTTCCCATACCACTTCTACCCTTCTGTGTATCATCGTGACTGTGAGCTGATTCCTATCCGCTGCCTCCGTGCACTACAGTCTTCTAACCACTTCAACTCTACCATGTATTATTGGGACTGTTAGCTGATTCCTATCCGCTGCCTCCGTGCACTACAGTCTTCAATCCAGATCCACTCACCTGTTCATCATCGTGACTGTTAGCTGATTCCTATCCGCTGCCTCCGTGCACTACAGTCTTCAACCTGCAACTCGTCTGTGTTTCATCGTGACTGTTAGCTGATTCCTATCCGCTGCCTCCGTGCACTACAGTCTTCAACCTGCAACTCGTCTGTGTTTCATCGTGACTGTTAGCTGATTCCTATCCGCTGCCTCCGTGCACTACAGTCTTCAACCTGCAACTCGTCTGTGTTTCATCGTGACTGTTTGGCTGATTCCTATCCGCTGCCTCTGTGCGCTTCAGTCTTCAGTTCATCTCAACTCTCCCGTGTTTCCTCTAGACTGCTGCCACTATTGCTATCCGCTACTCTCCGTGATCAACAGTTCCAGTTCAACTCTGCTCTCCCGTGTGCCATCATTACTGCACCTGCTGGTTGCTATTGGCTACCTCCGTGTGTCCGCAGAGACCTGCTGCTGCTACTCCTCAGCTCTACTCATCCATCTACTGCTGATCTGCTCTCCACGCTTTCCTGTGTTCCTGCTGGTCTCTACCCGCCTGTCAGCATTGGATTCGTGTCTCTCTACTTACCCCTCTGCTAGACCATCGCCATTCTCCAGGGTCCTCCAGGAGTCCAGTTCCACGCTCTACTGATTCCTGTATGTTTGTTTCCCTGCTGGTCTACCTACCTGTGCGCTGCACCTACTAGACCCCCGCTTCACCCATCCAGGGACTTTGTATCCTGCCGGCCTCCGGCCGTTCAGGTATCTCTGCACTCCTGTCTGACTGCCTGCTTCTGAACCACGGTATGCATACTTCTCATTGACTGTGCTGGTGTATTGCATATCTTGCTGGACTGTGTTGGTTCTCCTCTGGAGTTTGCTATCCGCTGAGTCTATTGCCATCATTGACTGTGTTATCTCGTGCCGGATTACTTCAAGAGACTTTCTATTATTGCAGTGCTGTTCAGTCATATATATATATATATTGTGCATATTACTGTGGATCAAGTTTAAGGTGCCCGTGTATATCTTGTGTTGCAGTCTCTCCCCGTGCACCTCCTCACATATATATTTCAGTGGTACAACTTGCTAGTGGCAGACCACTGATCCCTGTTTCCAGTATCACCTGTTCCAGTATCCTCTCACATAGCAGTGGTACAACTTGCTAAACGCAGACCACTGACTCCCCGGATACCTCCACTTGGATTCCATTCCTTCACTCAGACAGCGGTACAACTTGCTATCCGCAGACCGCTGACTCTCATCACCTCCTCGTTTCTGTTGGACATTCCTCCTCACTATAGCAGTGGTACAACTTGCTACCGCAGACCACTGACTACCTTCACGTGTCCTTTGTCCATACAGTTCCTCGTGTATTATTACCTCCATATTGCCAGTGCTGCTAGTCATAGACTTTCCTGAGCATCTCATCATCTGCTATTTCCTGTTCCGTGATCACCCTGCTACCAGAGTACCATATTACCACCTATACTGCTCTGGTAAGCTTATCACCTGGTGATCCCTGGGTAAAGACTCCTAGTGCCCGTGACACAGTGGCAAGAGAAGACTTGGACCATGACCACATTTTCTTAGTAGTGGTCCTGCTACTGCTTTTACACATATTGAATGCACATCGCAAAAGCAAGTGCCAAACATGGTCATGAATCTTCTGTAACTTCACATGCACCGCCTTCTCGTCTGAGTTTAGGTCTGTCACCTCCAAAGCAGCCACATAAGTGCAAAGAATACTGAGGCTGAAGAACAAAATGGCCATTCACAGGGTGTCCATGAGTGTTGTATGAGTGCTGTATGTGAGTCTGACGTGTTATGTTCGTATTGTCACTATCAATAAATATTGTCCAATACAAGTAGTGTGGTTCCAAAGCACAAAAGAGATTTAATAGCAAAATTTAGCAGAACACACTAATAGTACAAAGTACAACCGATACATACACAGCGCAGCCCTGGATCCAGGAACAGTCCGTCAATCCTGGTGTCTATTGGCAAAGAGAGACCGTTCCTGAATCAGAGGTTGTGTCACGGCTATGAATAATTATGGATCCCCAGCCTCTACTTAGATGGTGATAGTAGAGGGTGGTGGAGACAGAACACGATGGAATTTGAAGTTCTTAACTTGAGAGCATCACAGGGAACAATAACACAAACGATGATGGTAGTATTGCAACTTGGTATATTAATAGATGGTACAACAGCAGTAGTAATAAAAGGTATGTACAACTCAGCAGAGCTGAGCACACGACAGTTTATAAAATACAGTAATAATCACAGAAGTTACTTCAGTTGGTAACCAATGGCAACAGCATGAGAAATAGGCAATATAACAGTTCAACGCTGAGATGGTAATTAGAACACTTGGATCCTACACAAAACACACAGCAGATGAAGGTGAACCACTGATACAGCTAAAAGTCCAATGAGAGTAGTATGTAGACTTGGCTGATCCAAACAGATAATATGATTCACTTTAGCAGGTGGTTATAGGTATCACAATAGTTCATATTAGCGGAACAGAAAACATTATATGTTGTCCAAGAACTTGGATATAACTGGTGACATGCAATAAGGTGTTGCCTAGAAGTAGCATCGTGATAAACGAAATCCAAACTGAGCGTGGAACTACAGGTCACAGATGATCCGGTTAACAGATAAGCGTGAGTTCATCACCAATAGACAACAGCTGATAATACACACAACTTGAGTTGAGGAAATGGCTCCCGGCTTGGCAATATATTCATATTAACAGTCCAGAAATAATAATCAGCAGAGTAATAATAGCCGTGCCAGACATAGAACCACAGATGACAAGAAAACTTGATTGTAGTTCAATATAGAATACCGCAACATAGACAGCCGAGTAGAGTGGTACTTGAGCCAATCAATATGAGCGCAGGTGTAGCAGACAACTCACGAATAGTTCTGTGTGCAGATGAACAACGACAAGTAACTTCAGCTTGTAGATGAACCACGAACTGGCATACAGCGGAGCCGATGGAGAGCAATGATGACAGGTAACTTCGGCAACCGATAGTATCCAGGAGATATACAGAAAGTCAGATATGCAGCCAGAACCCACAGCAGTGTGAGTAACACGAAGCTCAGGCAATGAGTTCATGATCACAGGAGATTGAAATAGTCCTCTGGGACAAATAGGCTTCGGAAGGAGGTCCCAATCAACATAACAAGGAACACCTATGGAAAGGTAGTGACTCTGAAGCAAAAGCAAGCACCAACATAGTTCTTAAAGTGCAAGTCATAACGCCAGCACCTAGCTATGGGACCGACGTGTGACAGGTTGCTTAAATGCTGTTAAGCTTAGAAAAAACACTGAAGATGTTGCAAAATATAAACATATAATACTAAGAGAGTTCTTCATTGGTCCAGGGTTTACGATGTTCCAGTAGACTAGATTATAGGTCAGTTCATTTGATCTTCTTACAAAGGAGGGGGCAACTTACTCCAACTGTTGCCTACATGTCTTTCCGCCGAAGACCTGGTTTAAACTGACCCATAGGAAGAGTACTTTTGAGTATTAATCGCATATTGCTCATAACTTGCGACTGCTAGATGCGATTGCTACTCTGTCGAAAACTGGTTAACGTTCGTGAAATATGAATTAATATGAGACCAAACTCTATATATTTTGGAGGACCTGAACCATAAATACCTTTACTATAATATTATTTGTATAAATAACCTTTAATTAATTTGTTAAATGATCGAGTGTGGAAGTTTTAGAAAATGTGTACTATTTACAAGTGTAAGTGTGAATGTAAGTGTGGGTGTTGCTTATATATGCAATTGCATCATTAGATGTGGTGTACTAATCACAATCGCATGGTAAAGGAATATTAATTAATTTAGCCGACTTCATCCAATTATTTGACTTCCACAGACGTTTCAGATTTTGACACTGTAATTATAGGGCAGTCTCCTTTCAGAATTTCACAACCATTTGGAAATATAAGAATGGCTAGTAATGATGATTATTTAGAAATTGAGGATGCTACCTTGGAACTTGCTTATGTGCAACAGGGTTAAGGGGTTATTGTGGATCTGAAAATATTGGACATTGTCATGGCTGGGAAAAAGATCAAAAATTCTACCTCTTGTATGTGGAAATATTTTTATCCCAACCCAGACAACATTTGGCAAGGTATCTGTAGAATTTGCAATGTCACAATAAGCAGAGATAGGGACGTTGACCATCTAGACAGCTCCCCCCTTCATCATCATCATCATCATCATCATTTATTTAAATAGCACCAGCAAATTCCATAGTGCTTTACAATGGAGAACAAACACAATAATAAAACAATACTGGAAAATACAGACAAAGGGAGAGGTAAGAAGGCCCTGCTCACAAGCTTACAATCTCTCTGTTACATTATTTAATTCAAGTAGTTTATCAAAAGATGTAAAATGATGTATAGTAACAAGCAGTGCAGCAAGAAGTGTAAGCATCATTTTAAACAACAATTGTCGGTGAAGTAAGCGTTTAGTTGAAATCATGCTACAAATTCTTAATTCCATTTATCCCGACAGTATTTCCTCAAAAAATCATTCAGTCCCTAGAAAATGCCATTGTACCAACTATCCACCGTTTGTCCACTTATGTGGACATACGGTGCTGGTCAAACAAAAGACTACATGACCGTGACCGCCCACTTGGTAGGTGTATTGCCTTTATCAGTAGCAGCACCTGTAGCATCAACTTCATCCTCCTAATCCCTTCAACATGGTAGTGCTAGTCAGGGCCTGATCAACCACTAGGCTGATCAGGCTGCAGCCTGGGGCGCTGAGTTCTGGGGGGCGCAGCGCGGCACACTAACAAGCTGTTTTGTTTTTTGGGTTTTTTTTTTCTTCAAGTGCCGGCGATCGGCTTCTTTCTCCTTCATGTTCCTGTACCCAATCACGCAGCTAACAGCATCCGACGCTGTTAGCTGCCCTATCAGTGTATTGCTTAGTGTGTTCACGTGAGATCTCACATCTCACGTGACCACACTAATCACACAGAGCGCGCCCGCAGTGACAGTGCTGCTAACAGCGTCGGATGCTGTGAGCTGCGTGTGAAGATGACAGAAGCGCCGGAGTCTGGAGAGAGGAGGAACAGCAAGGTAAGTGCATCTTGTTAAATATCAGTGGTGTGTGTGACACATCGGATGTGGAAGGGGGAGATGACTGGGGGGGGGGATTAATGAACTGGCCAAAGTGGGGGAGGGAGCTTATAAATTGGATATGGGGGATTTTATTATTGTGCGGCATGGTTTCACCATAAGATCCTGTTGATCCATCTGTTTTTATACGTGATTTGATTTTGACAGTTATATTTATTTGTTCAGTTATGTTATGGGTGACATTTATTGTCGTTAAATGTTGACTCCATTTACTTAAACATCACATTGTAATTATTCTCCTTCTAACTTTACCCTTATAACACCATCCATATAATTGTATACCCAGACTTTAGCACTGTTCTTATTTATTTTATTATTTAGCGAGTGGACTCTCCCTCGTCTTTTTGTCCTAGTTTGGTTAGCTGGACACATTAGCATATATCAATCAAACTCTTACAACTCAATTCTGCTGTGCGCACCCACCTTTCTTTGTGGATTAATGATCTGGCTAGTATGGATTGGATTAATGGAGTGAAAATGGGGAGGTAATGAACTGACTAGAGGAGGGGGGCTTATGAATTGGATGGGGGGGATTAATGAAATGGCTAGAGGGGGGATTAATGAAGTGAAAATGGGGATTAATAAACTGGCTAGAGGGGGGGGCATATGAATTGGATGGGGGGTTAATGAAATGGCTAGAGGGGGGGATTAATGAAGTGAAAATGGGGAGGTAACGAACTGGCTAGAGGGGGGGGTTAATGAATTGGATAGGGGGGATTAAGGAAAAAGCAATGGGGAGGTAATGAACTGGCTACAGGGGGGGTTAATGAATTGGATAGGGGGGTCATAAACTGTCTGGTGCGGGTTGATATAAAGGACAGGGGGATGAATTGACTGGTGGGGGAGGTGATGAAATAGCTTGTAGGGGGCAGGATCTCTGTATTGTGTGGCGGTGATGTGGATGCTCACTGTGGTTTCAGCGGTCACTAGAATACTAAATACTAGATAGACAGGGCTGGTAGATGTTATTATAGGAGTGTAAATAATTTTCAGATATTTTATTGTCTGTCTGTACTAGGGGGTTGTTTTGTATTATTTAAGGTTTGTTAACATTTTGCACTATAATACAATTTTTGCAATTTTAAATACAGGACTCCCAAGTTTCCAGAAGCCAGCCAACGGACAACGCTCCAAGAACAAGCAAAAGAGAACACCAGGTAGTCTAAGCTGCAAGATCAGGTAAGAGAGGAAGTGTATAATGAAGTGTGTTTTATGTATTTATTAATGTTTTACAAATAAATATATATATATATATATATATATATATATTTATTTTTTTTGCACACACATTGGGGGGGGCAGCAACTAGTGTAGTAGCCTAGGGTGGCTGTGACCCTTAATCAGGCCCTGGTGCTAGTACACAATACCAAGTCATTCAAAGCACCCTGACTTTTGGCCGCTTACTTGTATAGATGTGATACTACTCCTCACACAATTGCCTTGTCAGTCAAACACTTGGATTTTAAAAGCAAGAAATAGATGTATATATTTTTTGAATGTGCTGTTTAAAGCCAAACAGCACCTTGCGTTTTGGCCACTCAGTAGTACAGATGTCACTGATACTGCCCCTCACACAATTGCCTTCAGATTTAAACACTTGGGATTTTAAAAACAAGAAATATATATGTTTTTATTGGGATGGGGTGTGCTGCTCACATTCCAACAGCACCCTGTTCTTTTCTCCACTACACAGTTTAGATGTTACTGATACTGCCTCTCAAATATTTTTTGAATGCAGATTTTAAACACAAGAAATATATTATTTTTCAGGGGGTGTGCTGCTCACAGTCACAGATTATTCTGTTTTTTCAACACTAAATAGTTCAGATGACACTAATGCTTTGCACAGTGTTTTCTGATTGAAACACTTTGATTTCAAAACCAGAAAGAATATTTTTGTCCACTCCTAACTAGTTTACTAATACTTTATTACTACCAGTAGCTACTGATAGTCTATTCTTCACTCTCTCACACCCGATTTATCAACATACATTTCCAGCAGACTGATCAGTACATAAAGTGCTGAGATTTGTACAATAAAATCACAGCTTTTTCAATATGCATTGCCTCTTTCACCCTGTCCCACCTTCTACAACCCACTTTATGAGCACAGAATTGCAGCAAACGTTCTACCCACAAGCTATCACCTCTAAAATGGCAGCTAAGAACACTAGGGAGGGATAAATAGAAGCTATTAATCCAAAACTCACAAGATCAGACATTTTACTGGTTTGAGACTGTACCCCAATATTCGCGTTTGTCGGATTTCTTCTAATCCAACCCGCTTACCTCTAGTAAACAGTTCTCTTTACTCAATGAATGCACCTGATATTTAGTCAATTTGAAGTTGTCTTGTAGTTTAGTCAACTTAAAAGATGCATTTTAAAGATAACTGGTCTCTACAATAACAAGCATTCTAACTGGGTCCCCCATGTAGTTGATACCTATAAATAAACAGCAGGTAAAATGCTCTTATAACCTGGAATCCTGTGCTTGACTTTACTTAAAGGTATATTTGAATATTTAATCTTCAATACATTTTATTTCCAACTAAGATGCATTGTAAAAAGACATAATTATAGTTACCAACATTTTAGAATAGTATCCCGGGCAGCTGACCCATTGCACATCAGCAGACTTTAGACAACTGCAATACCCATTGTGAGATGTTTTAGTAATATCATGCTTTTTGGCATTTTAAATACATCTCAATAGATATTGACTTATAAACCCTACAGAATAACATTGGATGGTAAGAATTGCATTTAACATGCAGAACAACAGGAATTTTATTGTGTAGTTTATTGGTTTACTGATGCAACAGAGCTACACAAAAGTAATGTAATTACTTCCACATGGGCCAAAACAAATACAGAATAAATAAAAATAAATGTGTGTCCCTTAGCTGAAATGATGGAGTTTAAGACCATTGCAGGATGAAGGAGAATGATGACAAATTATGAGCCCTAACAGAGTAAACATATGCTTTGATTTATGTGGAAAGTAAAATTTTAGAAAACTGCAATAGAGCAATGATATATCAAGAAGCATTCACTGTAAATCCATACATGCCAACATTCTCATTTTCCCCTCCAGGAGATCCTGGGGTCAAGTGTGAGGGGCGTGGCTGCACAAAATGCATCACTACACCCCTCTGCTGCTCAATACCGCAATTCATGGCATAATATAGTGGAGGGGTGGGGCTAGGATGGCTTGGTTTGCTTTATTAAGTCCAGTCCCTACCCAGTTCACCAGGAAAGTGGGCAGAATGCAGGATTTTTCACTGCTCTCCAGAGAGTCTGGGAGAGCCTACACAGTGCTGATATTCGAAGGAACCTATTCACTAAAATGTTCAAAATCATAATAGACATCATAAAACTCTGAAGGTCCTGTATGAAGCACAGCACAAAATCCTGTTTGATTCCGCTGTGCACCCGAAATTTCCGCATGTTCATCTAGGTATCTGCCAAAATGCATTGCAGAGGAAAGTTAACACCGATTGATGGGAGGAGCTGAGTAGAGTGAGAACAATTCTTTCTAGTGTGAATAGTTAGCAAATGAAATTTCATTTTACAGTGTGAAATTATTTAAAATAAATGAAAAGAGGGGGCACATTGTTAGCGGCATCCTGGTGTGAACGGGAGCACAACCATTTCCACTTTTCAAATGGCTTCATATTTTACCAGCTCGGCGCTGCCAGAAATTGGGTCTCGTCCTATACTTTTATTGAAATGCATTTTGCCCATTACAAGTGCACTCTGGTAGAGAAGTGCATTTCTAGGTGCACTTCACCCAACTGTAGAAAACCTAAAAGTTACACATAAATACAGCCCCTTTGTCCCCTTACTCTCATGATTAACCTAACTGTGCAATGTTCTAGGAGAACCATGGAAATTTCATTTAATGAAATGGGTGCTATTAAAGTGGTAGGAGATTGGATTTCGATGTGATAATGTGTTCTGTTATGTCTACGGCTAACAGGGCCTGCTGGGACTTGTAGTACAATAACAGCTGGAGGACCATAGGTGACTTAAAGTGGTCCTGTCACTAACATAGAGTGGAGGTATCCATGTTGAGGACTGAGCCATTATACAGTATATTAATTTGCTAGAAACCAGTGACATCATTAAGGCACTGTCTGACTAATATTTATGGTTATAGTACTTGAAGTACAATTAATATTAAATTACCTGAAAAAAATGTGTGTAGCCCTCCACTGTGTGCAGGGGGCATATTTTTTATGCCTTTGTTAAATGAAGAATAAATAGATTGGCATTTTTAATTAAAAAAAAAGATAAACGCAATACCTTGTTACTGGCATTGGATGAATACGTTTCATATTCAATGATAGACCAAAAATATAGCACAAAACATAATGCAGTCTCAAGCAACATTTCTGAACTTGCATCCTAAAGATAATCCAGAACAAACAGTTAGCAATGTGATAGCAGTGCAAATCATTTATACAGGCATCTTTAGCACAGTAAGCATCAGACAAGAGATGAACTGTGTACTAATATAACAAACACTGCCTATGGTAAATACAGGAGAATGATGGAAAGGTCAAATATTTGCATACACGTAGACACAATTCAGTGCTTATATCAATTCCATATTAAGGTTTATAGAACTTGGTTATTATATGACAAGCTTGTAAATAATTAGAAGATTTTGCATTATAATCAAACAATGATTACCTCTGGGAAGCATGTAATCTTATAATCCACTTGATTTTGTCACAGCAGTACTGTGAGGAAAAGCCTGTCAAGCACAGTACTACAATCAAGGTAATCACTCTCATTAGGGATCAGGATTAGAGGGTTTCAGCTAGTATGGGAGAAAAATATTGCATAATCACTGTTTGTTTCCTAAAATGTTCACCATAATGGTCTCCTCTACAAGCTGTGGTTCATCATATTACACCTTATAACTATGGGATACTGAGGACACTAGGAACATTAGGGGAGTTGTTGTTTGACAACAGTTGAAGGCAGATATCAACAACTATATATTTAGCTCCCTCTGTTTTCAAGCACAATCAAGTTATTAACTTTTTGCCTGATAATGTTCTTAGGAACATTTGAATTCCCCTCTTGTGTTCACTTCAGGGAATGCATGTAAATGGAACATGTATTGTAGAAGAGATGCCTCTGCACCGTCACTGCTCAGGCCCTGGCACATGCAGAAGTAGGTATGAAGTGAATGGGACTATCCCCATACCCATCTGCATGCTTTTTTGCATGATTTTACCCTAGTAAAAGCATGATTTTTGAATCTGGGTAACTGGACTTAAGCTGGGTACAAACTACCATTGTTTCACCCGATTATTGTGGCAATCACATGATAAACGACGGTTAGTTCCAATATTACATTAGTGTATGCTCCCACAGTCATATTTTATCGTACCAAAGTACATTGTATTTCATTTGATTTTATAACTGGACTAAAAATATTAATAAACGATGTAAAGATGTCGGGGCAAATTCTGCAGTGTGTATGCACTCACGACCAGCAGTGTAGGCAGATCTCCATAGAGTTTACATGAAGTCACAATCTTTTCAGCAGATGGTTAGGACAGATGAAGAGCAGAGATCTGAAGTTAAATTGTATAAAATTGTGTAAGTGTGTGCGCATGAATCGGCATGCTGATCAGGACTTTCAGATGTTGGTAAAATCGATAGAGATATCGCATCAGGAGAAATTTTCTGTATTGTGTACCTAGCTTTACTCTACTACATTGTCTTTGCTCACCCTCTACTGTTTTCTCTTCCAACTGGGCTCATTTACAGTTGGATGCCTTTGTTTAACAAATGGAAAAAAAAACAAGGAAAAGAGTACTTATGTCTATATATTGAGTTGGACACAAGATGCATCCAAAGACAGTAGCATTTTCACCAGATGTATGTCAGGTGTAACATGTGCGAATACATATGACCAACAACAGTATAGAGATGTGACAGTATTAGTAGTAAATCCTAAATTCCCATTACCCTTTGTGCAAAATAGGATAATGCGATGATGTGTCAAATACACAAGAGAGAATATTGTCTTGACAATGCTATCAGTATATGCAAAAGCTGCATTTTTCACATAAAATGTGATGAAATGCAAACACCTCCACATCTGTTGTTTACCCATTTAAAAATATTATTTTCTGAGGTAATCCAAATGGAAATCAAGCAATGCAAATAAATGGCTGAAACTGATATAATGATTTAACTAGGGATGAGCGCACTCGGATTTATGAAATCCGAGCCCACCCGAACGTTGCGGATCCGAGTCGGATCCGAGACAGATCCGGGTATTGGCGCCAAATTCAAATGTGAAACTGAGGCTCTGACTCATAATCCCGTTGTCGGATCTCGCGATACTCGGATCCTATAAATTCCCCGCTAGTCGCCGCCATCTTCACTCGGGCATTGATCAGGGTAGAGGGAGGGTGTGTTAGGTGGTCCTCTGTTCTGGTAGATCTCGTGCTGTGCTGTTTAGTTCTGTGCTGTGCTGTTTAGTTCTGTGCTGTGCTGTGCTGTGCTGTGTTGTGCTGTGCTGTGTTCTGCAGTATCAGTCCAGTGGTGCTGTGTGCTGTGCTCTGTCCTTCTGAGGTCAGTGGTGCTGCTGGGTCCTGTGCTGTGTCCTGTTCAGTCCAGTGGTGCTGTGTCCTGTGCTCTGTGCTTCTAAGGGCATAGTTATTTCCCCAATATTCCCCTGTGTTTAAAAAAATAAAAAAAAGTTTTTTTAAAAAATACCAAAAACTACTTTAATTTTTTTTAATTACCACAAAATTTGCACAACCAATCCTGCAGTATAAGCCCATTGGTACTGCAATATTACCAAGTTCACACATTCAGCAGTAAAAGTCCAGTGGTACTGCAATATTACAAAGTTTACACATTCTGCAGTATCAGTCCAGTGGTGCTGTGTCCTGTGCTCTGTCCTGCTGAGTTCCGTAGTGCTGCTGGGTCCTGTGCCGTGTCCTGTTCAGTCCAGTGGTGCTGTGTCCTGTGCTCTGTGCTTCTAAGGGCATAGTTATTTCCCCATTATTCCCAAGTTTTTAAAAAATAAAAAAAAAGTAAAAAAAAATAAAAAATTTAAAAAATAAAAAAAATATATAATAATTATAACCAAATTTGCAAAACCAATCCAGCAGTATAAGTCCATTAGTACTGCAATATTACCAAGTTCACACATTCTGCAGTATCTTGTGCTACATATAATGGAGACCAAAAATTTGGAGGATAAAGTAGGGAAAGATCAAGACCCACTTCCTCCTAATGCTGAAGCTGCTGCCACTAGTCATGACATAGACGATGAAATGCCATCAACGTCGTCTTCCAAGCCCGATGCCCAATCTCGTAGTACAGGGCATGTAAAATCCAAAAAGCCCAAGTTAAGAAAAAGTAGCAAAAAGAGAAACTTAAAATCATCTGAGGAGAAACGTAAAGTTGCCAATATGCCATTTACGACACGGAGTGGCAAGGAACGGCTTAGGCCCTGGCCCGTGTTCATGACTAGTGGTTCAGCTTCACCCACGGATCTTAGCCCTCCTCCTCCTCCCCCCCCCTACAAAAAATTGAAGAGAGTTATGCTGTCAGCAACAAAACAGCAAACAACTCTGCCTTCTAAAGAGAAATTATCACAAATCCACAAGGCGAGTCCAAGGATGTTGGTGGTTGTCAAGCCTGACCTTCCCATCACTGTACGGGAAGAGGTGGCTCGGGAGGAGGCTATTGATGATGTAGCTGGCGCTGTGGAGGAACTTGATGATGAGGATGGTGATGTGGTTATTGTAAATGAGGCACCAGGGGGGGAAACAGCTGATGTCCATGGGATGAAAAAGCCCATCGTCATGCCTGGTCAGAAGACCAAAAAATGCACCTCTTCGGTCTGGAGTTATTTTTATCCAAATCCAGACAACCAATGTATGGCCATATGTAGCTTATGTAAAGCTCAAATAAGCAGGGGTAAGGATCTTGCCCACCTAGGAACATCCTCCCTTATACGTCACCTGAATAACCTTCATAGTTCAGTGGTTAGTTCAGGAACTGGGGCTAGGACCCTCATCGGTACAGGGACACCTAAATCCCGTGGTCCAGTTGGATACACACCAGCAACACCCTCCTCGTCAACTTCCTCCACAATCTCCATCAGATTCAGTCCTGCAGCCCAAGTCAGCAGCCAGACTGAGTCCTCCTCAATACGGGATTCATCCGAGGAATCCTGCAGCGGTACGCCTACTACTGCCACTGCTGCTGTTGCTGCTGTTAGTCGGTCATCTTCCCAGAGGGGAAGTCGTGAGACCGCTAAGTCTTTCACAAAACAATTGACCGTCCAAAAGTCGTTTGCCATGACCACAAAATACGATAGTAGTCACCCTATTGCAAAGCGTATAACTGCGGCTGTAACTGCAATGTTGGTGTTAGACGTGCGCCCGGTGTCCGCCATCAGTGGAGTGGGATTTAGAGGGTTGATGGAGGTATTGTGTCCCCGGTACCAAATCCCCTCGAGATTCCACTTCACTAGGCAGGCGATACCAAAAATGTACAGAGAAGTACGATCAAGTGTCCTCAGTGCTCTTAAAAATGCGGTTGTACCCACTGTCCACTTAACCACGGACATGTGGACAAGTGGTTCTGGGCAAACGAAGGACTATATGACTGTGACAGCCCACTGGGTAGATGCATCCCCTTCCGCAGCAACAGCAACAGCTGCATCAGTAGCAGCATCTACAAAATGGCTGCTCATGCAAAGGCAGGCAACATTGTGTATTACAGGCTTTAATAAGAGGCACAACGCTGACAACATATTAGAGAAAATGAGGGAAATTATCTCCCAGTGGCTTACCCCACTTAGACTCTCATGGGGATTTGTGGTGTCAGACAATGCCAGTAACATTGTGCGGGCATTAAATATGGGCAATTTCCAGCACGTCCCATGTTTTGCCCACACCATTAATTTGGTGGTGCAGCATTACCTCAAGAGTGACAGGGGTGTGCAGGAGATGCTTGCGGTGGCGCGCAAAATTGCTGGACACTTTCGGCATTCAGCCAGTGCCTACCGCAGACTAGAGGCACATCAAAAAAGCATGAACCTGCCCTGCCATCACCTCAAACAAGAGGTTGTGACGCGCTGGAACTCCACCCTCTATATGCTGCAGAGGATGGAGGAGCAGCAAAAGGCCATTCAGGCCTACACAGCCACCTACGACATAGGAAAAGGAGTGGGGATGCGCCTCAGTCAAGCGCAGTGGAGACTGATTTCCGTGTTGTGCAAGGTTCTGCAGCCATTTGAACTTGCCACACGAGAAGTCAGTTCCGACACTGCCAGCTTGAGTCAGGTCATTCCCCTGATCAGGCTGTTGCAGAAGCAGCTGGAGAAAGTGAGGGAGGAGCTGGTAAGCCATTGCGATTACACCAAGCATGTAGCTCTTGTGGATGTAGCCCTTCGTACGCTTTGCCAGGATCCGAGGGTGGTCACTCTTTTAAAGTCAGAGGAATACATTCTGGCCACCGTGCTCGATCCTCGGTTTAAAGCGTATGTTGTGTCTCTGTTTCCGGCGGACACAAGTCTACAGCGGTGCAAAGACCTGCTGGTCAGGAGATTGTCCTCTGAAGAGGACCGTGACATGCCAACAGCTCCACCCTCATTTTCTTCCACATCTATGGCTGCGAGGAAAAAGCTCAGTTTTCCCAAAAGAGGCACTGGCGGGGATGCTGATAACATCTGGTCCGGACTGAAGGACCTGCCAACCATTGCAGACATGTCTACTCTCGCTGCATTGGATGCTGTCACAATAGAAAAAATTGTGGATGATTACTTTGCTGACACCATCCAAGTAGACATGTCAGACAGTCCATATTGTTACTGGCAGGAAAAAAAGGCAGTTTGGAAGCCCCTGTACAAACTGGCTCTATTTTACCTGAGTTGTCCCCCCTCCAGTGTGTACTCGGAAAGAGTTTTTAGTGCAGCGGGGAACCTGGTCAGTGAGCGGCGAAGGAGGTTGCTTCCTCACAACGTTGAAAAAATGATGTTTATAAAAATGAATAATCAATTCCTCAATGAAGTACAGCACTGCCCTCCAGATACTACAGAGGGACCTGTGGTTGTGGAGTCCAGCGGGGACGAATTGATAATGTGTGATGAGGAGGAAGTACACACTGTAGGGGGAGAGGAATCAGAGGTTGAGGATGAGGACGACATCTTGCCTCAGTAGAGCCTGTTTAGTCTGTACAGGGAGAGATGAATAGCTTTTTTGGTGTGGGGGCCCAAACAAACCAATCATTTCAGCCAAAGTTGTTTGGTAGGCCCTGTCGCTGAAATGATTGGTTTGTTAAAGTGTGCATGTCCTATTTCAACAACATAAGGGTGGGTGTGAGGGCCCAAGGACAATTCCATCTTAGAATTTTTTTTTTGGCATTATATGACCAATCAACAGTCGTTTGCCATGTTCAAAAAGTAAAACCAAATTTTAAAAAATTCAAGAAATTAAACCAAAAGTAAAATGCCGTGTCATAATTTAAAACAAGAGGTATTGACGTGCTCTAAAACTACTGTATTGTTGTTTATATTTTATAAACACTACACTTGAAAGCTTGAGTCTTTCAATAAAAAAGTAACTGTCCATTGCACGAATATTTGCAACAGGGACAATTTTAGGGTTAAGAAAGCCAACTAATAACACTTTGACGCTGTCTGTCTTTAAAAACACTACACTTGGAAGTTGGGGGAGGTATTGTGGCCCCGGCACCAAATTTACTACCGGGGCCACTCCACTGTGCAGTCCATATTTAGTTGTATCAGATATTAAACAACGGTGACAGTTGATGCCCAATTTTTTAATTATATTGTGGCCTCGGTACCAAATTGTGTACCGGGGCCACCACACTACGCAGTCCAGATACTTGTTTGGTGGAATTCAGACCAGTTGAGGGTTTTATTATTATATTGTGGGGACCACTCTATCTATACCACACTACAACTCTATACCACTCTATTTCATACTTTAATTCTATTTAATACTTTAATTCTATTTCATACTTTAATTCTATTTAATACTTTAATTCTATTTCATACTTTAATTCTATTTAATACTTTAATTCTATTACTAATTACCATAAAGAGGAACTGCCGCTTCTATTTAATACTTTAATTCTATTAGTAGTTACCATAAAGAGGAACAAAATAAACCAATTTTACCAAAAGTATAATATGACTTAGACTTACAAACACTACACTTGAAAGATGGTGCCTTTAAATGAAAAAGTCAGTCTTCATTGCACGACTATGTGCAACAGGGACAGTTTTTTGGTTTACAAAGTCAACCAATAACACTTGGACCCTGTCTGTCTTTAACATACTTGATGGGATCTCAATGACGAATTGTCTGTACTATGTTTGGAGGAGGTATTGTGGCCCCGGTATCAAATTGGGTACCGGGGCCACCCCACTACGCAGTCCAGATACTTGTTTGGTGGAATTCTGACACGTGGAGGGTGTATTTATTTTATTGTGGCCCCGGTATCAAATTGGGTACCGGGGCCACCCCACTACG
This sequence comes from Mixophyes fleayi, assembly GCF_038048845.1. Taxonomy (NCBI): domain Eukaryota; kingdom Metazoa; phylum Chordata; class Amphibia; order Anura; family Limnodynastidae; genus Mixophyes; species Mixophyes fleayi. Next base: position 94,287,147 of record NC_134404.1, on the reverse strand, counting down.
CAGTCCAGATACTTGTTTGGTGGAATTCTGACACGTGGAGGGTTTTTTAATTATATTGTGGCCTCGGTACCAAATTGTGTACCGGGGCCACCACACTACGCAGTCAAGATAGATAGATGCGTATCATAGATAAAGTACATTCAGTGGTGTGGGGCAAATTGAAAAATATTCAAAATGCACTGACATTATCAAAAACAAGAGGTTGTCACACGCTAAAACTCCAACATGTATATGATGGAGAGGATGGAGGAGCAGCCGTATGTGTAGTGTAATGCAGACCTGTTGAAGGTTTTTTATATATTTTATTGTGGTGCCCAGTGCCCACTCCTCTAGGCAGTCCAGGTACATTTATTGGTGCGATTCATAAAAGTTCAGGGTTTTTAATATATTGTGGTGACCCACTCCTCTACGCAGTCCAGGTACATTTATTGGTGCGAATCAAACAAGTTGATGGTTTTCTTATTATATATATTGTGGTGACCCACTCCTCTACGCAGTCCAGGTACATTTATTGGTGCGATTCATAAAAGTTCAGGGTTTTTAATATATATTGTGGTCACCCACTCCTCTACGCAGTCCAGGTACATTTATTGGTGCGAATCAAACAAGTTGATGGTTTTCTTATTATATATATTGTGGTGACCCACTCCTCTACGCAGTCCAGGTACATTTATTGGTGCGAATCAAACAAGTTGATGGTTTTCTTATTATATATATTGTGGTGACCCACTCCTCTACGCAGTCCAGGTACATTTATTGGTGCAATTCATAAAAGTTCAGGGTTTTTAATATATTGTGGTGACCCACTCCTCTACGCAGTCCAGGTACATTTATTGGTGCGAATCAAACAAGTTGATGGTTTTCTTATTATATATATTGTGGTGACCCACTCCTCTACGCAGTCCAGGTACATTTATTGGTGTGATTCATAAAAGTTCAGGGTTTTTAATATATATTGTGGTCACCCACTCCTCTACGCAGTCCAGGTACATTTATTGGTGCGAATCAAACAAGTTGATGGTTTTCTTATTATATATATTGTGGTGACCCACTCCTCTACGCAGTCCAGGTACATTTATTGGTGCGATTCATAAAAGTTCAGGGTTTTTAATATATTGTGGTGACCCACTCCTCTACGCAGTCCAGGTACATTTATTGGTGCGATTCATAAAAGTTCAGGGTTTTTAATATATTGTGGTGACCCACTCCTCTACGCAGTCCAGGTACATTTATTGGTGCGAATCAAACAAGTTGATGGTTTTCTTATTATATATATTGTGGTGACCCACTCCTCTACGCAGTCCAGGTACATTTATTGGTGCGATTCATAAAAGTTCAGGGTTTTTAATATATATTGTGGTCACCCACTCCTCTACGCAGTCCAGGTACATTTATTGGTGCGAATCAAACAAGTTGATGGTTTTCTTATTATATATATTGTGGTGACCCACTCCTCTACGCAGTCCAGGTACATTTATTGGTGCGATTCATAAAAGTTCAGGGTTTTTAATATATATTGTGGTCACCCACTCCTCTACGCAGTCCAGGTACATTTATTGGTGCGAATCATAAAAGTTCAGGGTTTTTAATATATATTGTGGTGACCCACTCCTCTACGCAGTCCAGAAAGATACCTTGTTGCAACGTTTTGGACTAATAACTATATTGTGAGGTGTTCAGAATACACTGTAAATTAGTGGAAATGCTTGTTATTGAATGTTATTGAGGTTAATAATAGCCTAGGAGTGAAAATAAGCCCAAAAACTTGATTTTTAAACTTTTTATGTTTTTTTCAAAAAAAATCCGAATCCAAAACCTTAAATCCGAACCGAGACCTTTCGTCAAGTGTTTTGCGAGACAAATCCGAACCCCAAAAATAACGAAAATCCGGATCCAAAACACAAAACACGAGACCTCAAAAGTCGCCGGTGCACATCCCTAGATTTAACTACTATCAGTTTGAGCGGTCAATATGAAAGCAGCCAATCAGAAGCTGCTAGATATCGCCATCATTGTGTTCATTGCTGCAGCCTTCCATCACACGCCAGAGATAAGTCTCCTAAAAGGAATATCTGCAGATGAGTCCAGATCTGTTTTTGTCACAGTTATGTGCAATGTCCATACTGTACTCAGCCAATGCTTCCTTGCACCTGCTCACCCCCATTCTGCATCTCCAGACATAAGTGGATGCAAGTCAATGATATGCAAGTATCTATACACAGATGTAAGCGTACGCATCCACAGTACAGAAATGCATGTCTTATGCAAAAAATATTGATGTACATAAAATAATTAAGACCCCTAGAGTTAAAGTAAATAACATTTTGCTAGCAGTATTAAATATAGCAGTACAATGCACTAATGCAGTGGTTCCCAAACTGTGTGCCACGTTTCCCTGGGGTGCCACTGTGATCTCACAGGGTGCCTCTGCCAGTGCCAGTTGTAAGCAAGTCAGGGGACTACTTGGTATTTTTTTTGGCTTAGGGGTGCCTTGAAAAAATTATGGAGTCCCTAAGGGTGCCAGGAACTGAGAATGTTTGGGATCCACTGCACTAATGTTTATTTACAAATTTTAAATAAGTACGATAATCAAGTAGAAAAAATAAATATATGAACAATACAAATATAAGATTTTAACAAAAGTCCAAAATCTAAGAATCTTATTTTATATGCATGCTTCTGATTGTTTTAGATATTATATTTCATTCTAGTGTCCTTCTTATGCAATACATGTCAATATTTAGATTTAAAGAATTATTACAGTAATGAACCCCACTGACCCTAAGCAATAAGTATCCCATTTTCAGGGCCCAGGATATTCAGAGTAAATCACCCCTTTTAGCAATGATAATGGTCCATTCGACAGAGTTCCACACCCTTGAAAAGTTTAAATGAATGCAGCACTTAGGGGTCTATTTATAATAGGGAGAAGAGCCCTAAATCACTATTTAACTAGCCATGAAGCTGTATCTAGCTATCAGCGGGTATTTCTGGTGGTTACCTTTGCCGGCCGCCTCCTTTGCAATGCAAATTAAATTCCACAGCAGTCCTCTGATTGCAATCGCCATCTCAAGATGGAAATTGCAGGAACTATAGAGGAAAAAATGCTTTCCATTTTAAAATTATTTAAAAATTATTAATTTTTTTATTCTATTTTTTAAACTATTTTTAAAAATACTTTTTTATTCTTTTTAAATTCTCTTAGAATCTGCTACTGAAAGCCCGAGACTGAGCTTCCAGTGTAGTTGACATGTGTGACCTGGTAATGTCGGGTTACGTATGCACAGTAGGGACCCTGAATGGCCAGCAAAAAGGTAAGTCGCTGGGGGAACTGAGCATCGCTCCGCTGCCCCACTGACATTTTAATGATAAATAGCAGTGGTAGAAGACTTTCTATCACTGTGATACGCACTGTGAGACGCAGCGATAGAAACCTCTTCTATCGCTTTATCAATTTATCATAATTCACTTCTCTGAGGTAAAAAGGTCATTACTTTTCAACAATATTTATCTCAAAAATATGGCAGAGGCAGCAAAGCATAAATCAGCCGCTCTGGCAATACTGGACCAGTGCATTTGAGCTTTCATTCCCACTGCTATAAAAAAGAAAGCTAAATAAAAGCACCCCTTTCCCCTGGAAATAAAAAATATTTTCTGGGGGGTATGGTATTAGCTTTATTCAGTTTAAAAAAACATACATTGAAAAAAAAACATTATTTTATAAAAAAAATTCAGTGTTTCTGTTTGGTTAATACCATCCTGAAGTGGCGTTAACAGAAGAAGGGCTGGGGCAGTTGAACTACTGCCAGGATACTTATTAATTAGGCTAGAGGAAGCAAAAACAACCATTTTCGCAGGCAAAATGGCTTTTTGCCCTTTGATCATACTTGACAACTTTTCCTCGTTAGCTTCAGGGAGATCCAGGGGGAGGTGGGCATGTGGGGGCGGGGCTTGATGAATTGCACCATTTTGTCCCCGCCCCCTAAACAATTGTCACAATTTTGGCCAATTACAGCATGGGGTGGGGCTAAGATGACACAATATTTGTGTCATTAAGCCCCACCCCCTTCACTTATCCATTGCATTTTTTTTAGTTTCCTTTCAAAAGGAGCTTGCATCATGATGTAGAGGGTGTGCATTATATTTAGATACATATTTACTGGTCATTAGCTGACAACAGGTTATACTTTCATAAATAAATAGAGCCATTGCAGTTTTCCATTTATCATTATGAACAGAAGTCACTTACAGGCTTATATATCAAAGGCATACCCCTGAAATAGGGGTGATCTTCCTCCCTCCCTAAAGAGTCTGGCATTCTCCCTGATGCTGAACCAGTACAAGACGTGGTTGGCTTTGCCATCTGTGGCATGATGACACAGTTCAGAAATTGTGTCCTATGTCCATGTATTGATGCCTATGGAGGTGGCCATTTTCATGGAGACCAAGATTTAATCAAAGACTGACAGGTAAGACAACATGACTTCAGTAATGGAGACAGAAATGTAAAAGACATTTCAGTCTCTAGAGATTCATTAGCTGCTTTACTTTAACGCATAGTTGCCTACTCTCCAAGAATGTCTGGGAGAATCTCTTATTTCTGGGAGATCTCCCGGGCTCCGGGGAGAGCATGGCTATCCAGAGATGTCTGCCTCTCAGGACATTCATGCACTCCCGGAACCTGTGCTGATATGTCCACTGCCCCTTCTGCATCACCAGAAGGGAAACAGCACAGCGTATTTTTTGGGACTACCCCACTGCACAGGCACTGTTGGATGCCTTGGAACATAAACATAAGGACATCTCTGGATAGCCATCCATGCAATGTCTTTGTGTCTATTAGTCAGCCTCTTAGAGGCCACATTCTCCCACACGTGTTTTGTTGTGTTTGTAACCTGCACTTTACATGAAAGGTACCTAACTAGATTATAATTTTGTGGTAATTGGGGCTGATTCGAAGCTCACTGATGAACTGGCTTTTTGCTGGGAATTACAATGGCTCTTTCTAGTGCAATGTCTGGCACCCTGGATTGGTATGTGTCTGATAAAAGCACGCATCCCGGGGGGTCAGCGCTCATTGCCATGTATTAGCTGTAGAATTACCTCACTTATCCAAGAAACGGGTGGAGCAATCGTTGCCATGTATTAGCTGTAGAAGAATTGCTTCACTTATACAAAAAACAGGTGGAGCGATCAGTGCCATGTATTAGCTGTAGAATTACCTCACTTATCCAAGAAACAGGTGAAGTGATCAAATGAACCATAACTGGGTTCATGATCCAAGGACAATTCCATCTTGCACAATTTTTCTTTTCTGCCTCTGCTGTGTGCCAATGTGTCCTAAATGTGCTAGGAACTGCCATGTGTTTGAGTCATTGCTCTGTCGCTTACCATCCAGCCAGGTCGCTACAGAATTGGTCCAAAAGTGTATGAAAGTAATAATGTGACCTGTGAGGTGGTCAAAACTGACTGCAAAATACTTGAAATTAGTGTTATTGAGGTTAATAATGTAGGATAAAAAAACAGCAAAATTATGTGATTTCAGGATATTTTAGCAATTGAAAAAAATAATAAAAAAATACAGATCCAAAACCAAAACCAAAACCAAAACACGCAAGGGCGGTTTTGGCAAAACCAAAACCAAATCCAAATTCCGAAGGTAATCCAGATCCAAAACCAAAATACGGGGGTCAGTGAGCATCTCTAGTTAGAACATGCAACAAAATGACAAAATATTGTAAGTACAATCCTAAGCTTCATAATGGACTGGCTACCAATTCATTGAATTTATTTTCACATATATATTTAATTTCACATATGTAGCAATATGATTTCCAGTGTTTACATTTGTTTAACCCCCTTTCACTGTGTGTTGTGTGGGGTTCACAGGTTACACAGTGCACCTTCTTCTCAAGCCCTGGCTAGCTGATGGGCATGGGTGTACATGACCAGGGGGTCCCTGCACATGCAGGTGTTTCTTTGTAATTAGTGGGACACAGGTGATGTCACTTTGTGGTGCAGTGTAATAAAAGTCACAATAATTTGGGCGCCAGAGCATCTCTATCACAAACTGAACTCTTTATTTACAATCCTCTTCCTCCAGCACGATAATCATAATGGTTGCAGCAATACAGAAATATATACAGCTCCTTACTCCTCCTGCACAGTTCTTAATTTTATATAAGACAGTTCACATATCTCCTACACACCAGTATTCCAAACTTCACTGCAATTCCCCCTTCTCTGCAGGGGCATTCAACAATAATAGGCAAATATTTCCCTTGAGTAGGCAGCTTCTTCTCTATGCAGTTCTGACACACGCTGTGTAACTCCCAACTGCATCTCACCCCTCTTCTGCGGGGATGATTTCTCCCTTGGGTTTTGACACTTCACTGTGTTCTCTCAGCCCCTGGCTCTGACACTGTCTCTTACAGCAACCATCTCTCTCTTTCCGGATCTAGCTCTCCCCGTTGTTCAATATGGTGGGGGCGGGGCTAAATGCTCTATCATGGCCTGCCCCCTGCTGCGATTGGCTAGAAATGGCTAATATTGACAGGGACGGAGCCTAACGGTGCACCACGTGTGGCCATGCCCCCTCGATGGACCCCCTCCTAGACAGCTGCCTTCAAAAGTAGTTAAGTATGTACTTGCCCTTGCACAGCCATCATGCTTACACTCCTAGGCAGGGGAGCCTGGGAGCATCCTCCCCATTGTCCCAGGTCCCCAGCTTTTCACATCTCTCTATTTTCACTGTCTCCTTTGTATCTCTGTATCTCCTACTCCCCCCCCCTTTTTTTACAGCCCCCCTTCTTCTCAGTCACTAGCAGACTGGGCAGGGTTGTCACCATAGCAACCAAAAACACCTAACTCACCCCCCAGATGACCCCAGTATGCATTGTTTTTTTCTCCTATTCCTCTCCAATCCCCCCAGCCTAAGTCACTGGGGTGCGTGGTTTCTTAAAATGCCACTAGCGGGCGTTACATTTGTAACATGTCCAGTCTCCTAATTTGCACCTAGTTGTAGGTTATAGTTTGGTCTTTGAGTCAAGTTATTTAAAATTGATCCTGACTTGCTTCTAGGCATCCCTAAAGTGTTGCCTGGTGATGAAAATAGACTATTTGGGGTAAATTTATCAAGCTGTGGGTTTGAAAAGTGGAGATGTTGCCTATAGCAATCAATCAGATTCTAGCTGTCATTTTGTAGAATGTACTAAATAAATTATAGCTAGAATCTGATTGGTTGCTATAGGCAACATCTCCACTTTTTCAAACCCACAGCTTGATAAATTTACCCTATTGAATGCTTTTAAGAGGCGCCTCTGTTAAGAGATGCAACATGTTTGATCCTGAAGTCATTGATTTTTTTCATAGACCTAGTTAGGAGTGTTGGTCCTGAGCATTGTGGTTGTTTCTCTTTCTGCGAAGACAATCTTTTTGATTTATGTCAGTGATGTTCACTGTTGGTATCACTATGGTGAGGGTAATGTCCATCTGCCTTTTGAGGCTGTCATAAGTACATGGGTGATTTGGGACCATTTGTGAAAGCTCTGTGGTGGGTGCTCAGACATTTTCCAATATGATTGGAAAATAAATTACTTGTAACAGTTTACCAACTAATAGTCATAGATGCTTTACCTGCTGGTCTATGTCCTGGAGTTGTTTGGTTATTGTTATGTGCAAAGGTGGGGTACAGTTTATTAGAACAATCAAGGAGAAAGTGGGTGGCATTTTTATGAGGAGTTTTGAGGCTGATTTATCAGAAAAAGAGCAAAAAGTATGTTTACTACATACTAAGTTAGCGTGTCTAAAAGACATGGCACATAGGTTTGTAGATATATTTGATGGTACTTCAGAGGCTGCCCTTTTCATTCACCACCTTTTCCTTGCAGGGTCAAGAACTGCAGAAGACAACTTAAATGGACATACAGTACTGGCAATTCAATGATGCGACTTCTTATGTAAGTGTCAAAATGAGTACTTCCAATGTGATGGTGCTGTGTATCCTGCATGTGTGTTTTGTTTTGCTTTTTTGTGCGTGCTGTTATTTTCTTTTGTAATTGCCTATTGTTGGTTTAGTAAGAGTCCATGTTCCTTGCAACTGTGACTACTTCATAGCTGGCTGTGTCTCAGCAACAGAGTAACAGAAACTGTAACAGACTAGCCTGTCAAACCAGTATTCCACACACAATATTCAACAGTGACAATGACATAGAGTTTGTACTTCACAATTGTCGTCAGGTGCAGTTTTAGTCCCAGAAAAAACATGTACTTATGTATCATCAGCAAGGACAATAATGCTAGATATACATTTAGCGTATTCATTTTTATTTTTAGAACTGCCATCTGGTCTGTCAGGTCTTCAGTGTTCCTCCCAAAGGAGACTATGATTCCTTACCATATGCTGTATCAGGACCAGGTGACCTCAATTGAAACATTTACAAACCAACGATTTTTGGGTTGTAATGGCGATTGGTCTTTTAGATAATGCATGACTTTTAGATCTTTATTGGGAGCATTTTTGGTGCATGTAAGGTTGCTGGTGATGAGTGCCATGGTACAGTCTGGTATAGCATTTTTTGTTTTCATGTAGCCTATGATAACCTAATAACTTTCCTTCAGAATATATTGTTTGAGGAGGGGGGCAGGATGAGGAGAGTTGTGCTTCTCAGAGCCGGCTGGTGTACTAGGCATTTATATTTATGCCTATCATGTGCCTGCTGAATGGCAGCTGCATCGAGTTTTGTGACTGTTTGCTCTTCATCATTATCGTTGCTACAACTTCGCAAGCACTTTCTAAAAATAGGTTGTCTAATTTAATTTTGTTTTGCAAAGCTATGTCACCAGAATCTGCAAACACAGATTTCCTTGCATTGCACACAACTGACAAATGTTTGCCACCCATTACGTTTTTTTTTTATTCTAAAAAAAGAGGATGAGATTACATCAGCACTATTTCTTTTTGTACAATATCTTAGCTATAGTTAGAGCACATTTGTCTTTTTTTTCAGTGCCATATATAGGCTTATCTGGTAACCTTTGAGCATGGGACGAGAGTAAATGTTCATCCCAATCATGTGAAGATGATTATCATATTGCAGTACTACAGTCTCATCATGGTCACTTCCAAAGTTCTGTGAGTCAATAGTGATGTTAGATTCACTTTGTTTTGACCGCTGCTAGGATGTGACATGTTGTTCAAGATGTGACTACATATAGCCCCATATCAAAATTTATTAAAGAGGCTAGAGATAGAGATTCACAAGTTTCATAATCATCTGAACTGCCAACATAGGTTTAATTAGTCCATAATTCCATGTGTTTGACTCACGGCTACAAAACCACCACTATGGATAAAGCAAAGTGTGTCACTTTCTTTGGTAGGTACTTTTGTTCACCCAAGTCATCAATCTCTATTAAGTCATTTACAGTTATTACAATACACTTGATATATAAGATGGACTTCAATTAGAGGGGATGAATAGATCGACTAGTGATAGTGACAAATGCAGAAGAAAATAGTGTTTTTTACACAAGTTAATTACATTGAGACGACGATGCGTTGCCTTTGTATTTGTACACCTAGACAGTTAAGGGCGCTAATAACAGATCGAGAAATAATTATTTTTTTGCGCTAATCAATTAGTTGTAAATACATTTCCCAGTTAAGAAAGCAAGCAATGTATTGCCTGGGTATTTGAATGCCTATAGGGGTAGGAACAAATTTAAAAACAACAGTTTTGATTTAAACAAAAAAGGAAAGGTGTAAAGGTTATTTTTTTTGCTTATTTATAAGACACCACAAAAATCTGCAGTGGGTAACTAGAGCATTTTACAAAGATGTAGAGGACCAACATGCAAATTACTTCATGGATATACAATTCATAAGACATAATAGACAATGTATATAATAGGTGTCATAAAGAACATGCAGGCAGGGCCGCCAAGAGGAATTTGGGGCCCTGTTGCTGCAAATTTCTGGGCCCTCCTCCCCCTCCTCACATAGTAGGGTAAGGAATGTATACCTCTGCACAGCCGTGACGGTGAAGAGGGCGTGGCCACATAGTGATGGGGCATGGCCAATATGGGGTGTGGCTGCATCTTTTTAGACATGACATATGTATTAAAATGGTGTTGCTCTCACCTACCTGTTATTGAAGCTTTCACAACCTGCTACTGGATTCTTGCATTTATCCTGGAATGTTGGTACTGAGAGGGCCATCCTGATTAGCTCCACCCCTCTCCCGATTTACTCCATCCTTCCCGTCCCCTCCCGGCAGGATGAAAAAAAACAGTTTGTGGTCTTCATTATGGGCCCCATGGCATGCCCAGGCCCTGGTAATTAGTAACTACCTCTCCCCCCCTCTCAGCACCCCTGAATGCAGGGTACAAGGATACAAAGGTGGACGAAGTGGGAGCAAACAAGAAGACAAGAGGGAGGTGATGGCTCTGCTCATAAAGCTTATATTCTATGGGGATTGGGTGAGACTAACAAGAGAGGGGTGACGTGAAGTGAGAATGTGGGCATAGGGAGGCTGGGCCAGTGAGGGTGGAATTAAGTGGAAGACTGATAGGCTTTGATGAACAGGTTGGTTTTTAGGGAGCATGATAAATATTGAAGGCTGGTAGAGAATCTGATTGGATTTAAAATCATGTTCCATTACAGTGGAGGGGCACAGAAGAAGTGAGACACCAGTCATTAGCAGGGCAGAATTGAGTATGGAGTGAGATGTGTGAGATGGGAGGGTGGTGGTTGTAAGCTTTGCAGGTGAGATTGAGGAGTTTAAATTGGATTCTATAAGGCATGGGGAGCAATTGGCAATGTGTGCATAAGTCCAAATAAAAAATAGAACTATTCTCCGATGTTTTCCCCTACAACAGTTCAGGAAAAGTGTGTGCCAGAGGGCCTGTTACATATTTTTATAAGGCTATAGATATGTTTATTCCTTGCTGATGTATACCTAGATAGCTAATGGTGCTAATGACAGGTAAAGTTTATGTGCGCAAGTTAATAAGTTGAAAAAACATATACCAGTTGAGAAACCAAGCAATGTATTGCCTGGGTATTTTAATGCCTATATGGGTAAGAGCAAGTTGAAAAACAATGCAAAATCTCCTCCTCCCATTACTCTTCTGGCACCCCTACCACTCCACCCTCCACTCCCTCCAGCCACCACCTCTTACCAAAGTCCATTTTCTTATATTATAGTCTCCACCCTCAACCTGCCCCTGAATCCCATCCCCTCACATCTCCTTTGTTCCCTCTTCTCTACTGGCTGCTTCCACTTTCCTCTCCAATCTATCCCTCTCCACTGGAATCTTCCCCTCATCCATTAAACTTTCTCGTTTCACCCATTATTAAAAAAAAGAATCTTGACCCCAACTCACTCTCTAACTACTACCCCATTTCTCGTCCCCCTTTTGCCTCCAAAATACTAAAGCTTCTTGCCTACAACCGTCTCAGCAGCTACCTCTCTGACAACACCCTCCATGATCCTTTCCAATCTTACTTCCAGTCCCTCCAATCTACAGAAATTGCATTTATCAAAGTCACCAATGATCTACTCTCAGTCAAATCCAGGGGGCATTTTTCCTGGCTTAACCTCCTGAACCTCTCTGCAGCCCTTTCACCCTATCCTACTTCACACCTTTTACACCATTGGTCTTTCTGACACCGTTCTTTTGTAGTTTACCTCCTAACTCGCCAACCACTCTTTCTCTGTTTCTACCTATGGATCCTCCTCTTCCCCATCCATCCTTTCTGTAGGAGTCCCACAGGGTTCTGTCCTTCACCCTCTACTTTATTCTCTGTGCAGCTCCTCCCTGGGTGAGCCCATCAGCTCCTTCAAGATGCACCAAAACTCTTATCCACTCACTGATAATTTCTCATCCCGACTACTGCAACCTTCACCTTACTGGCCTCCCCCACTCCCACCTTGCTCCTCGTTGATCTCTACTTGATGCTGCAACTTGACTTATCTACCTCTTTCACTGCTCCATATCTGCCTACCCTCTCTGCCAAACCTTACACTGGCTCCCTTTGCCCTACAGAATCCTCTTTAAACTCTTCACACTCACATGCAAGGTCCTCTCCAAATCCACTGCTCCCTATATATCCAACCTTATCTCCATACATACTCCCTCGGTCAGCCAACAACTGTCACTTTTCCTCTCCTCTGATAACCACAACTGTTTAGTAAAGCCTACCTGTCCTCCACTTAACCATTTGAACATGTAGTATACCTTACACTCTTTCATCCTCCATCTATCCCATTCTTGCTTCTTGCCCTCACATTCCCTTTTAATTGCCTAACCCCCATGAGTCAACAGTTTGCCTGCCTCTTTCCCTTTAAATTGTAAGCTCAATTAAGCAGGGCCCTCTTCCCTCCTGTTCTCCTTACCTATAACTTTTGCTCACCAGCTATACTGCGTACCTCCTACTTGGGCTCTCTGACCATGAATTCCACTCCTCTTTTGTCTTTGCTCCTCTTTCAGTGGCTCTAAACGTGTTAGTTGCACCCACACTAATGGGCACAGATTTTAGCCTGCTCTGAATATACTCCTTGCACCCCAGTAGCTGTATTGAGAGTTGTGCTGTTATTTGTTTACTGTATTGTCCTGTTTTAACATTTACTATCTTATCATTTTCACTCTGTATGGCGCTGCAGGCACCCTATAAATAAAGGAAAATAATAATAATAATAATGATGATGATGATGATAATAATAATAATTTATATTATATTATCTTATCTTATGATTGTCTCTGTCATAGATTTTAATAACAATATAGCATAAATCTTTTTTTTTTCATTTTTATTTTGTATGTATATATGCTCATTTTTATTTAATCCAGTAGCCAAATATTACTTTCAGCAAAATATACCACTATATGTTGTAAATAATTCACTGTGCCATATAAATAATATAATTTCCAGCATATGACAATCTGCTACATGTAAATTCCTGATTATGGTGACCATGTGTGTCTCTGTAGCGAGTCCATTCATAAATAACTTATGTGCTGTCATCCCTAGTATATGATCAGCATGTGAATAAGTGAACTGAGCTCAGTTCGGTAGCTGACAGTTATTATGCTTAATTGCATTGTTAGATCTGGAGCTAGAGGAAATTGTGTATTAAATTGTATAACAGTATATACTCTACTGTCAATGTCCAATATCACTGGCTAACAGTTCGTCCTCTAACCAGGCAGAAAACTGACTGAAAAGTGCATCTTTTTCAAGATTTTGATGGTTAATTTCACATTATTAAGCTAGCTTTCTTGAGTAGATCATCATCAGTTATTTATATAGCGCCACTGATTCCGCAGTGCTGTACAGAGAACTCACTCACATTAGTCCCTGTGCCATTGGAGCTTACAGTCTAATTTCCCTAACATACACACAGACAAACAGAGAGAGGCTAAGGTCAATTTTGATTGCAGCCAATTAACCTACTAGTATGTTTTTGGAGTGTGGGAGGAAACCGGAGCACCCGGAAGAAACCCACGCAAACACAGGGAGAACATACAAACTCCACACAGATAAGGCCATGGTCGGGAATCAAACTCATGACTCCAGTGTTGTGAGGCAGAAGTGCTAACCACTAGGCCACTGTGCTGCCCATATGGATACCAAATATGATGTAACCATCTAAACGTACCGGGCAACATTTACTTTTAAATCTAATTTATCTGAAGCTACTTGTATAGACTGGTTTAGGAGACATTATTTAGGTCTCGCCTTTCTGTTACTAAACCTACTCGAAAAATGGGCTGATCCAGCAGCTCAGCCCAAGTGCAAAGCAGCAGAAGCACAGTCCAATTTTGAGCTGCTGGGCCTGGTAATCTGGTCAGAATTGTGTAGACTCTACAATAGAAAGAAATATTTTGTTTTAACCTTGTCTGAGTGATCATGTAGTTGGGAACTGAGATACGGAGGGTTTTTTTGACAGTGGGACTCCAGCAAATGTGGTATTTTCAGAAGGTATGTCATCTCCAGGATAGCCATTTGTGAATGGTCTAATAGTAAGAAGGAGTTTATACTCCCACTCAATTTTTTATATGGGAATCCTAGGCAGTTGCCTAGGGTGCCAATTTGCAAAACACTCAATGGGTGACATAATATCACTCATCCAGTGTTTTAAATGTTCCCACAGCGCCTCCATGCAGACATAGAGAAGCAGTCAGCAGCTTCTTACCTGTGAAACTGTCAGCTGTGACTCATCAATGCCAGTGACCGACTGGAACAGTGGAGCTGGGATGCCCACGGCAGTTAGATTTTTTTTTATTTTATTATAGTTTTATATATTTTATTTATAGTTTTTCATGGTTATTAAAAAAACAACCTTAATCCCTTCCCTTGACAGGACCATGCATCCTATTGCTAAAGTACATAGCCCCTACCTCATCTCTCTTTTTGTACTGGTCACCATTCCCTAGTCAATAGCTCAGCTACAGTATTTAGCTCACCAGTGCCTAGTCCATACCCCAGCTCCAGTATACAGCTGCAATAGAAGTTTGACCATGTTCTGCGCAGCAAAAATATGACTTCAAGTTCTTGACAGACACAACTCTATAGGTTTGCTCATAGCTTGAATGAAAAATGAATGACAGAAAACACATTCACCTGTAGTTGGTAGAATTAAGAAACACATTTTTTGGGTTAAACTATTTATAACTGAGTATTATTTAACTCATATTTAAGTATACCCACTATGCTCTCCTTCACCCTTTAAAACAGCATAGCAGTCATGGGCATGCTGGTGTTTGTAGTTTCACAAGCACCGGCATGCACAGCCAATGACTACCAGGGTTTGCTGTGACATGTAGAACCACATTAGATGACACCATAGATGTGGCATATTTGCCTATTTCTTTACTATTGCTATTACTGCCAATTCCCAGCAGTTCCAGAAAGAGTCACAGTGCTATTCAGAATGAGTCTGCCTAAAATTTGCACTAGTCTGGTGCTGGCTACCAATTTTGGAGATTTTTCCCCCTCATAAGTGGTAACCAATCCCAGACTGTGGTGCTGCTTATTCATTTGGGAGTAAGGGTCTATATTGATTTTATTTTTAAACACAGTAAATATATACGCTGATGCTATCATCATCATTGACATATACACTATATGGACAAAAGTTGTCGGACGCTTGACCATTACACCAGCAGGGACTTTAATTACATTGTATTCCCCCTTTTGCAGTGATAACAGTCTCCACTCTTCTTGGAAGGCTTTCCACAAGATGTCGGAATGTTTCTGTGGGAATTTATGCCCATTCATTCTATAGAGCATTTATGAAGTCAGGCACTGATTTTGGACGAGAAGGTCAGGCTTACAATTTCCGTTCCAATTCATCCCAAAAGTTTTTGATGGGGTTGAGGTCAGGGCTCTGTGTGAGCCAGTCAAGTTCTTCCTCACCGAACCATGTCTTTGTAGTCCTTGCTTGTGCACTGGTGCACAGTTATGTTGTAATAGAAAAGGGCCTTCCCCAAACTGTTGCCACAAATTTGGAAGCATAGCATTGTACAAATTAACTTGGTATGTTGAAGCATTAAGATTGCAATCCACTGGAAATAAGGGACCGGGCAAAAACCCTGAAAAAACCCCATTCCATTATCCCTCCTTCAGCAAACTTCACAGTTGGCATAATGCAGTCAGGCAGGTAACGTTCTGCTGGCATCCGCCAAACCTAGAGTCGCCCATATGTCTGCCAAACAGAGAAGCATGATTTGTCACTCCACAGAATACGTCTCCACTGTTCCACAGTCCAGTGTCGATGTGCTTTACACCACTCCATCCAACACTTGGCATTGGTTTTGTTGATGTGAGGCTTGCATGCAGCTGTTCGGCCATGGAAACCCATTCCATTAAGTTCCCGTCGCACAGTTTTTGTGCTTACATTAATGCCAGTGGAAATTCAGAAGACTTCAGCTATGGAATCAACAGAGTGTTGGTGACTTTATTCCTAAATGCTTCCACTTTCTAATAATATCACTTATAGTTGACCATGGAATATCCAGCAGGGATGAAATTCACGAACCGTCTTATTACAAAGGCGGCATCCTATCACAGTGCCACGCTTGAAGTCACTGAGCTCTTCAGTAAGACCCATTTTGTATCACAAATGTTTGCAAATGGAGACTGCATTGCTAGGTGCTTGAATTTATACACCTCTGGCAATGGGTCTGATTGAAACACCTCAATTTAATAATTAACAGGTGTGGCCAAATACTTTTGCCCATATAGTGTATGTTTTGCCCTAAACCACCATAGGTAAAAAACTAATGCCTACCAAAGACTTTTACTATTTACAGGAATAATTGACTATCTGGTCACCTGTTTATAAGAAGATTTCTCCCAATGCAACAGTAGCAAATGCAAGGAAAAGTCCAAGTTATTACAATACAAGCCTCTGTAATCATCTGAATGATCTCTCCATTCCTAAATGAATCTACCACAATGTTATTTTGTGTTATTGTCTCACACCTGGCTAAAATCTAAAGCATTTGTTAAAAGTATTCTAAATCAAGACCACTAACATATGACTCAGATCATTTTGAATTTATTCTGTACATCCGAATCTGTCGATTTGAAAAATTAGTACTTTGTTTTTTCACTAGATGTCTAAGATCCCCTCCAGCGTTTAATAGAGCTGCTTGTAACTCACTGCTGGCATTTTTATGCAATCATTTCAACTGTCAGTTCAGGTCTGCAATTCCCGTGTTTTGACTGGAATTGGCAGCCTAGACATCATGCAAAAATAAAAAAAATCAATACTGTGGAAATTGTCTGTTCCGTTAAATTAACTTTGCCTGTTTTTCTCTGCCTGACCTGATTTCTAAAGGACCTCTAGCAATGAAATGAAGTATTTTGCGGGAGAAACTTAGAGAGTTATAAAATACCTCCAAACATATTTGTAGATGAAGGAGCGCACACTGGTCAGCTGAGAGTACGCTCTCTTTCTTGTGTAGTCGATCAGGAGATAAACCGAAAATTCTTTTGTATGCAATGTCACATTGACTCATTAACATTGACTAGTGATGTTCTCATCTCATCTCTCAACTTTCGGAGAGGATTTATATGTATTGCTTCAACTATGAATGAATGGAATCAAAATCTCTACTTCCACTCATTGTAAACAATCTAATTTATTATTATTAATAATAATAATAATAATAATAATAATAATAATGTTTGGAAGTTGGACACTATTGGCAGCCATAGCTTCACTTTTAAGACATAGACATAGGGGTCTCTTTATTAATGGCATCACAGCTTTTATTTCAGTTTATTAAGGAATTAAAGTAGGATAAATCAGATATTAAATCTACTTTATGTTGATCAATGTGTTCCCCATAGACCTCTATGGGAGCTGTGATCTGATCCCATTTAACAAGTATGCCTTAAAAAAGATGGTGTTAGCTTATCTTTTCAATGTCCATAGGTCACCATCACAGCTGGAGAGGATGCGTGAATCCATTGCTGGATCCCTTCATGATGCGCATGCGCGACCTTAGCAGCACATGCACAATAGCCACACAAGGGTCACTTCCTCCTTGCGCCAGCAGCATTAGGCTTCAGGTGAAGGAGTTTTCAGGGGAAAGGCTCACTAATGAGACCTGGCATGGTAAATACAAGCGGCAATACATTTAGTATTTCTGCACAGCTACTGTGCCACTGTATAATTCTTGGTGGTTGGTCCCATTCTCCGGGACCAGCCACCTTCATGCAGTCACATGATCCATTCCTCCCTCCCTCCTTTCTCCTATGTGTCTGGTAACCTTCTCCTTAGTGTGCCCGTCTCTTCCTATCCCCCTCTGACACATGTCACATGAGACATACACCACAAGACAGGCGCACTGTCTTATATGTGCAGAGCTGTATGAGAGGCAGACAGAAAAGTCTGCCTCTCCAACACAGTGCAGCAGGAAGAAGGTAAGTGTGAGAGAACAGGGAAGGGGGCCTTAATATAATGTGGGTGGGAGTTGGGCTATTATTTAATGGTGGAGTGTGGGGGCTAATTATTTGATGGTAGGCGCTATTAATTTATTGGTGGGGCTATTTAATTTTATAGTGGGACCTATTAATTTAAGGTGAGATGATGGGACATTTAATTTAATGCTGAAGTGGTTTAGGGGCTATTAATTAATGTGGTTCTGAATTTGGGAAGAAGTAGGACTATTTATAAAATTTCAATATTAATTACTTATTGACAGAATGGTTGTGGGGAATAAATATATTTATTATATGTAAATGCTATTAATTTATTGCCACGGCTGTTTGTGGGAGGGGAATAGCTTTATTTATTAAATGGGAATACTATTATTTTAATTTGGGAACTGGTTGGGGGAAATAGGTCTATTTATTAAATGTGCATGTTATCAATTTAATATTGGGACTGGTTGGGAGAAATAGTTCTATTATTAAATGTGAATTCCATTAATTTAACATCAGGGCTAGTTGGAGGGATATTGGTCAATTTACTAAATGTGAATACTATAAACTGTACTTAATTTAATAGTTGGGGCTGGTTGTAGGGTGGGATTTTTAATTTTTAAGCATGGATACTATTGACTTAACGCTGGGGCTGGATAAGGCTTTCTAAAATGTATGTACTTGTCTTATGTATCTGTTTTTTTCCAAATAAGGCCCCAACAGTCCAGTTTCCAGACAAGTAACAACTGAGCTTTAGTCACCAGCACTCGCAGATAGTGCATACATTAGTGCAAACAGTATTGCACGTTTATATGTCTAAAATGATAGCCAAATTTCATCTTACGGGCCTTTCCTTTCTTAAGTACCCCTGGACCCCAGACCCTTAATCCTGTAATCACCTTAACTAGACAGTTTAGTTTCGTGGGTGAGAAAGCACACTGACACTCCCCCCCCTGGCTTGGTGAGAATGATAGTAGTTAGCTCCTGTAGGGGGCATGTATAGATCTTTAAAAGTGATAGATTGGCCTCTAAAGCCTTATAGGAAATATCCTAATATGAGCTCATCAACAGATTGAGCAGCACAAGAGTCTCATATCTGTCTAGGAGACCACTAAGTAGCAACAAAGCTACATGACAGTCTTTGTTATTCCATACTTGCCAACTCTCCCTGAATGTCAGGGAGACTCCCTGAACTAGGGGCGATCTCCCTCACTCCCTGAAGAGTCTGGCATTCTCCCTGATGCTGAGCCAGTACAAGACGTGGTTGGCTTTGCCATCTGTGGCATGATGACACAGTTCAGAAATTGTGTCCTATGTCCATGTATTGATGCCTGTGAAGGTGGCCATTTTCATGGAGACCAAGATTTAATCAAAGACTGACAGGTAAGACAACATGACTTCAGTAATGGAGACAGAAATATAAAAGACACTTCAGTCTCTAGAGATTTATTAGCTGCTTTTCTTTAACGCATAGTTGCCTACTCTCCCGGTATGTCCGGTAGACTCCCGCATTTCTGGGACACCTCCTGGGCTCCTGGGAGAGCAGGGCAACATCCCGGTTCTTGCACCTGCAATAGATAAGTGGCGGGGGAGCTTAATGATGAAAATATTGCGTCGTCTTAGCCCCCCTGCTGTAATTGGCCAAAATTGTGACAATCGTTTAGGGGGCAGGGCCAAAATGATGAGATTCATCAAGCCCCACCCCCACATGCCGAGCTCCCCCAGGATCTCCCTGAAGACAACGAGGAAAAGTTAGCAAGTATGAGTTATTCTACAAAACCAGGTAGGTGTGCTACCATTTCTAAAGTGCTCCTTATGTAGTCATGCATATGGTGACCTTTAATCAGCTTAGTTTGATATTGATGTTTTGAATTATTACACAGATTAACTCTTTCATGCTCCTTCCTCATTTCTTTTACAGTTTTACATTTGCATATATAGGTAATGTGATCCTAATCTATGTTTAGGAAGATAGTACTTTGGGTTCTTGATATTTCTCGAGTCAACCATCTGGGAGCCCTAATGGTTAATTGTGTATATTTCTGTGTTGTGTTCCTCATTAGCAGTATCTTCATTTTAAACTTTCTTGATTGGTAGTTATGGTTTGTCAAATTGGTCTTGTAAGCTTCATTGAGTTGCTATTAATAGCCATTTTTCTTAGGCTTCTGACTTTCACTATTATCATGGGCCAATTACCTGTAAGCAGCAGATAATTCAGGGCATTGTCCACTTGTGTTAAAGTTAACATAGTTTTAATTAGAGAGCAAATCTTATTACTTGCTTCTCACACTGCAGTAATGCAGATCTTAGCCAGCTGGCAGTTTCTAGTTTCCTGTCATCTGTCTTATTTAGTTCTTTTTTAAACCTTTATTATAGTTAACAAAAACACTTAAGTACAGTAGTTGTTGCAATAAGCATATGAATGATTATTTTTATAACATTTCACTGGGTACATAGTGCAGTTTTATGACAATTTGGCTGCCAGAGCAAAATATATGTGCCACCCCCGAATGTTAGTGTAAAAATAGAAATAGAGTGTAAATAGTTGATAAATCATTTTCAAAATAGATTGAACAGGTTTTATTACAGTATGTTGTAAGTAAAGAGAAAACAGTGTGCAGTGTTCTCAAAGGACACAGCACTGATCAAACACAAATGTCACTCTACCACTTACTCACCTATTATTATTTTATATGTCCAAACCTTGTTTCAGGAAAGAACCTATGGCAAATTCTTCCTCTTTGCTATGCTATAAAATGACTGGTGTTTGTCTCTGCATATTCTTCTTCCCTCCTGGGGGTGGTGAGTGAGCTGCTCATGAGCAAATGGCTTGGGAGGGGGGGGGGGGGACTGGGGAAAGGGACAGGCATATGATGTGGTCTGGGAATCCTCTGAGTAATTTTATTTCACTCTGGTGTACTTCTGTTGGCTGAACCTTTCCCCAGGATCAGCCACTTTATTATTTATCAGAGATCCACCCTACTTCTGTCTCTCCTCCACTTCCACTTCAGAGACCGAAGTGAGCTGGTGGGTGAAGGATTTGTCCCTGAATAGTTCCACCATTACAACTGGGGAGCTAGTGTTTTATTTTGGGGTATTAATGTTATTTGGGAGCTAGAGGAGGTATTAATATAACTTGGGGGCAATTCATGTAATGTGGGGTTGGGAAGTTATTGCTATATCGTATGGGCTATTAATGAAATGTGCGGTCTCTACTAAATGTAGGGGCTAATAAATTAATGTTGGCCTCATTTGGGGAAATTTTAACTTGATATTGGGCTGGTGGAAATATGCCTATTTATTAAAGGGAATGATATTAATTTAATGCCTGGACTGGTGGGGGAAATAGATCTACTTATTTATTGGGAATATTATTTAAAAATAGGGCTTTTGGAAGGGGGGATAGGTATTTTTGTGAAGTGTGAATACTACAAATTTGATTTTGAGGCTGGTGGGAGTGACTAAGTCTATTTATTAAATGGGAATGTTAATTGTGGTGGAGAGTGCTTATCTATTAAACTTTATTATTTAATATCAGCCTTTTGGGGGGTGGGGGTACTTATTAATCCTTAATTATTAGTACTATTGATTTAATGTCAGGCTGGTTGGGGGAGAAAGGCTTAGTGTGGTCATTCATTCCTCCACTTTTCAGGATGTCAATAGTACCTTTTCTTTTCCAAACAGCCCTAACATCCCAGTATCCAGTAAATCAGCAACTGAGCTTACTATACCAGCATCAACTGGAAAGAAAGAGAACACAGGTTCAAAAGGGAAGGGACATAGAGCACTCCGGTCCATCCACTAGATAATAAAACTTAACTTTTATTGGCATAAATTAAAGTATTCTATATCCTACCAGGGCGATTGGTGGTGAAATATTAAAAAACGTTAACTCACATAAATCACATTTACACAACAACAAGTGTGAATTAAAAAAAGATAAGTGTGTACCAGACTGGTTGATATATGGCTCGTACAATTACTCCTATATCCAGGATCAAATATTGAGGTATTTGCGGGTCTCACTTATCATTTGCTGACTTATCTGCACAACTGTTAATGTTATCAAAAGTAAAGGTGGCGAGGTCACAACTGGAACCTATGATACACTAATAAATGGTATTAGATGTGTTGCATGCAGATCATATTGTACATTAATTAAATGCTATACAAATAGGACAAATCATATGAATGTCTGATATGCTTCATGCACATGTCTAGTGATTGGTTCCACTTAAATCACCCAAACCTTCATCCACTTATACACCTCTCTCAACCAACATTAAGGCAGAATTATATATCTCTGGAGAGGAAATTCTGGTGCACAGGGGGAAAGCCTGCCCTCCTATCGCTTGCATCATGTAAATGTAGTTGTGATTACTGAGATCTAACAGCTGATAAGATTACCAGCGTTTATTTCTTGTTCCCTGCGGATTGTTATATTTGATAAATCAATCACATAATATGTCATACATACAAGCAGTGATTCTGCCATAACATTATGTCATTGTTTATGCAGAAGGGCATATACAGGACTCTAATCCTCGCTACCTATTGCATCCCAATCGCTAGAATGAATCTGCTGGTTAAACTGACCATGTAATTGATCACTGCATGACCCATGGACATGAATCTTGACCAAGAGTGAACGTCTCCTTTCTCAATATTACTGCATACAATTCGCTAGTCAGTACGGAGGCATACACATAGGTCGGAGCTAGCGAGGTGCAGCCTACGTATGTGGCAGTACAGCCACTAGTGGCCTCACTTCCTGGTACAGACGTCATAATGACGTCTACCCTGATGTACGTTTCACCAATTCTTCTTCAGAGGGGGAATCAGCAGCAACACCAGATAGTTAAAGCTGCAAGAACAGGTATCAGAGGACAGCAAAGTCTGCCAAGTGTTCTGATTCAGGTTGGAAAGTCCTAATTTTATGGATTGTCCCACTCTGTCAGGACTTTACCTCAGCTGTCTTAATTCACTCAGCTGTGGCAGGCTTCCTGGGGAGAAGAGAGGTAAGTACTTCCCTGTCCAGCCCCAGCCCTCAATCCACCCCTATGTGTTTGTTTTGCACAACTTTACCCTGACAGTTAAATTCCATATATAGCCCTGAACTCAATTTCTTTCTCTAGCATATTCATTTTACAGTTGGTTCATGAGATTCTATAAGACATACATTACACTAGAACTATGCTCTCCGGTTCATTGTGAAAAGTTTACTACATATACTATTTTTCTCAATTCATGTTTTAACAGCTTATAGGCCATGTCTTCCAGTCAGTAGTGTAGTTTTTATAATATTCCTCTCTTTACACAAATATCTAATCAACATAGTTTAGGTATATACGTTTGTCATAGATCATATAGACCTCTCAGTAGCTTTATATAGTAAGCTATTTCTGCAAAATGTCCTTTTTGATTGCCAAAGTATAGTATAGTGGCATGTCAAATTATACTAAAAGAAGACAATTAGTATAGTTGGGCATAATTCGGCGTGAAGCTTAAAAAATGATTTTGCCCCTGAGAAATCGAGTGTCCTGTATGAGCATCTGCTTGTGAACCTGTGAGTATTTCAGGTGCTGAAAATACATTTTCCAGGTTCATATTTATCAGCCAACATTACTGAGTCACACAACTATTTTAAATAGTGAAGACACATGACTATGTGCTACATTGCTAACACATGTTAGTATTATTTCCTTATCCAAATGACTTTTTCAGTTCAATTCAAGGACGTATCAATGAAACTGTGCAAATACTTAAACATATTTATGTAATTCTCCCTATTATGTTTGCTACAGAGGTTAACAGATTAATTGATCAAACGTTGGTGCTATGTAAAGGTTAATGAATATAAGAAGACAGACAGTTGTGCAGTTAATACTAATGTGATATAGGAGGTACAATTTATTATGAGTTCCTATGCTTATTAACATTTATGCCTATGAATACTAATGTGATATAGGTGGTACAATATAGGTGGCAGTGCTGTACAGAGAACTCATCAGTCCCTGCCCCATTGGAGCTTACAGTCTAAATTCACACACACACACACACACACACACACACACACACACGTTTATGTGGGAGGAAACCGGAACACCTGGAGGAAACCCATGCAAACACAGGGAGGGCATACAAACTCCACACAGATAAGGCCATGGTCGGGATTCAAACTCAGGACCTCAGTGCTGTGAGGCTAACCACTAAACCACCGTTCTGCCCAATATATGTTATATAGCAGATTTCTGGTCGTTGTAAAATTATTTTTAGTTAAATAATGTGTTATGCGAGGCATTATGGATCAGTGCTGCCTGTGAATTGTATAATATTGTGAATTTCATGTTGGCCCTGTGGACCTTTTGTGCTCAATAATCTTTTCCTTTACTTAAGACCTCTTAACATAGTTTATTGTTCTTTCTGTTGCTCAAATTCTCCCATTAGCTATATATTGCTTATGCAGCCCTGTCAGTAGAGAGATTTGGATCAGAATTCAGTTGTGGCAGTTTACTGAGAGGAAGTGCAGACCAGGAAGCACAGCTAAAGATAGGGCAGTGGTCCAGCCCTACCCCACTCAGAGCTGCTTCAAAACTGAGAAAGCTATATAGGCAAGCAGAATTCATGCTGGCAATTATGAACTAAATAATGTTTGGAGCTCTAAGATTGAAAATATATTCTGTATTAATGCATGTGATATTTTATGTATGAAATAATATAAGGATTTAGTTGTTCTTTAAATTCTGAAAGGAAATCCTGAGCTATTTTGTTTATGTCTCACAAATTTCAAAACAATCTGACACTAAGATGCTTTACAATAAGAAGCCTGCAATAGCTGTATTATTTCCATTGTATAAGAAATATCAGCAGTTTCTTAAATCTATGGTCCTTAAATCAGGATTCGCAATATGCTTGAGTTAAGCATATAAAATGATACTTAATTCTTTTTTAGAATTAAACCCAGTAACACGGTTCTTTCAGCTAACAGTAATTGTAAAATTGTAAATAAATATGCATTGAATACACCTAACTACAGAGAGGGACTCCAAGATGGACATAGACCTTAGAATTGTCATTCCCTCTTTTTTCCAAAGCAACTGATAGTATTTGGGTCATGTCTGATAACATTTAGTTTTGCTTATACTTACATTACTTGAAAGGGATGTGGGGAAAGTTTATCCATGATTAAAAGAAATGTATTCAACTATATAAAAATGTAAGCGTATTCATGGTCATACAGTGATAATAAATTGTCCACTGAATTCCTAAGTAATCAGGGTAAATGTGAGTTCACTAAATATAATTGTAATCCTGAACAGCCATGGCAACATTAATAATTTAAATACAGTGTAACTCATTTAAAGTTACATGCAAGTGCATTTGGGTGATGTAAAGATGCATCTGTTTTTACCATTGCACCGATCTTCCTTTGCACTCCTTGCACTTTGAGAGACAGATCAATGGCATTGAAGTATAAGTGCAGTACAGAAAAGGTTTGCAGCTGCAAGTTAAGCAAGCCCCTTTGAGATGTGTCTTATTAGGGTTACATGCATCTTTAAATATGTTTGTTAAGAGATGAAAATAACGCACGATTATTAACTGAGTACAAGTTCGAGGGTTGATAATAATTATTGCAAGATTTTGCATATCTTGAAATGCATGCAGCTCAAAATACAGACATGCTAGTGTACCAAACCATCTTTGCTCTGCACAAGGGGCTTATTTTCATTCCATCCTAAATCACGTCTAAATTATGAACAAAAATAATAAAAGGCTACACTTTTAGGGCTCTATTTATTATTATCTCCAGTGAAAACAGGTGTTCACCCTATTTATCAAGGGGTTACCATTATCACAAGTGTTAACCTCTGCCGGTGAAAACTTGGGGAAGCCTATTTAACAAGGATCGCTGCAGTACAAATACCACAGCAATCCTTCCTCTGTTGTCTTCATGTCAGGATGACAACACCAGAAGATAATCAATTAAATCACTGCACATATCCCCCAAGGCTGGCCCAAAACAGAGGTAAATTAAGCCTTAACTCTCCCGGACAGTATCGCAGAGGCAGTTGAATAACAGTCAGGTAAATGGTATATTACATTAATTAAATTACTATTACCCCCCATCCACTGCCCAGGGCTGTGGGTAGAGCCCTAGTGCTTTCAGAACAGGGCTGGGTACCCCTAGGGAGGGGGGAACTTTTATCTGCAAACCCCAACTTCCTAGGGAATTCATGGCAGTGGGACCCCACACTGTGGATTCCCCTGCTATAGTGCCACCTGCACTGGCTGGTGAAGCCTAGTGTAGGTACTAGTAAAATCAGAGGAATGCCACACTTTTTGGTCCCCTGATTTTGCTATTACCAGTCTAGGCTGGCAGTACCGGCACCAGGGGATTGGGGGCGATTCTTTATTTTTTTCTTATGTGGGGGTGGGGGCAGTTGCTTGTTTATTTATTTTTTTCTTATGTACTGTTCACATTCTGATTGTTGACAGTATAGTGTCGACATTTGGCGACATTTTCATGGTCGCCATATGATACCCAGCCCGTTAACTCACTTGGTTACATTTTGTTATGGAATATAACCATGTTATAAAATGAGAACATATATATTTTTTAAATTGCTGTCTCTCTATGTTAAACCTAATTTCCATCTATTTTACCTTTCGCTCCATCTATTTCATTATTCTTCTGTGTTTCCTTGCTTCAGAAAAAGAGGACAAGTAGCACACAGGTCAAGGTAACAGACAAACAAAAAACGATTGGTAGTTTTTGAAAAAGAATAAAAAATCACTTTCATGTCTTTTCAGCACCAGAAACTTGTTAATACATGCATTAAAATTTGCCCCTAGGTAAGAATGTTAAACCATTTTCCAAGTGAAAACAGTTGGCTCACATCTAAACTGCAGGCCCGTGAATTGCTAAATCACAATTGTCATACTTATTCAGTCACAAACATTCATCTGTGTACATATTTCTGTGACATATCCAAGGTGGTAATGCATTCTAAGTGAATTCATAGCTTTTCAGATGAAATAGTAATATTTCTATAAGGAAATATATATATTGTTGATGGCTATCAATGTGAATAATAATGAACACCGATTAAGGGCAGTATACACATGGAGATTCTGGTTTTCGCAAAATAATTTTTATTTGATCGGTGGCATGTGTGCATATGCAAACACATAATTGAGCATTGATATTACTTGTCTAGGAGTCTATATTTGCAAAGGTATCTAGTATTATTATTTATTTATATGATGACAGATTCCTTAGCGCCGGGTGGACAAGGGACACGTGAAGGTAGTCAGTGGTCTGCGGTAGCAAGTTGTACCACTGCTATAGTGAGGGGGAATGTCCAACAGAAACGAGGAGGTGCACGGGGAGAGACTGCAACACAAGATATACACGGGCACCTTAAACTCGATCCACAGCAATATGCACAATATATATATATATGACTGAACAGCACTGCAATAATAGAAAGTCTCTTGAAGTAATCCAGCACGAGATAACACAGTCAAAGATGGGAATAGACTCAGCGGATAGCAAACTCCAGAGGAGAACCAACACAGTCCAGCAAGGTATGCAATACACCAGCGCAGTCAATGAGAAGTATGCATACCGTGGTTCAGAAGCAGGCAGTCAGACAGGAGTGCAGAGATACCTGAACGGCAGGAGGCCGGCAGGATGCAAAGTCCCTGGATGGGTGAAGCAGTGGTCTAGTAGGTGCAGCGCACAGGTAGGTAGACCAGCAGGGAAACAAATATACAGGAATCAGTAGAGCGTGGAACTGGACTCCTGCAGGGCCCTGGAGAATGGTGATGGTCTAGCAGAGAGACACGAATCCAATGCTGACAGGCGGGTAGAGACCAGCGGGAACACAGGAAAGCGTGGAGAGCGGATCAGCAGTAGATGGATGAGTAGCGCTGAGGAGTAGCAGCAGCAGGTCTCTGCGGACACACGGAGGTAGCCAATAGCAACCAGCAGGTGCAGTAACGATGGGACACGGAAGAGCAGAGTTGAACTGGAACTGTTGATCACGGAGAGTAGCGGATAGCAATAGTGGCAGCAGTCTCGAGGAAACACGGGAGAGTTGACATGAACTGAATACTGAAGCGCACAGAGGCAGCGGATAGGAATCAGCCAAACAGTCCCGATGAAACACAGACGAGTTGCAGGTTGAAGACTGTAGTGCACGGAGGCAGCGGATAGGAATCAGCTAACAGTCACGATGATGAGACACAGACGAGTTGCAGGTTGAAGACTGTAGTGCACGGAGGCAGCGGATAGGAATCAGCTAACAGTCACGATGATGAACAGGTGAGTGGATGTGGATGGAAGACTGTAGTGCACGGAGGCAGCGGATAGGAATCAGCTAACAGTCCCAATAATACATGGTAGAGTTGAAGTGGTTAGAAGACTGTAGTGCACGGAGGCAGCGGATAGGAATCAGCTCACAGTCACGATGATACACAGAAGGGTAGATGTGGTATAGGAACCACAGTAGTAGAAGTGGTTTGGAAACCACAGAGGTAGAAGTGGTTTGGAAACCACAGGAATCAGCAGGGCTGAATAAACGAGGAAACACAGGAACACCTTCAGAGACTCATGGGGAATGAGACTCCAAGATCAGGCAACGTGGTGTTGACCACAGGTGCTTAATATAGGGAGTGTTGCCTGATCTGCCAATTAAGTTAAAGGAACATACACTGAAGGTATAGAAAGGGCTGCGCATGCGCAGTCCCTCAGGATGGAGGACGACCACGGTTCCTAAATGTCCGGGAAGAAGCACTCACAGTCCGGTGAGTGACAGTACCCCCCCTTTTAAAGGTGGGCACAGAACGCCTGGAACCGGGCTTGTCCGGATTTTTGGAATAAAACTTCTTCAGAAGGGCAGGAGCACTAAGATCTTCAGCTTTGATCCATGAGCGCTCTTCAGGACCAAAGCCCTTCCAATGAACGAGGAAACGGAGAACTCCTCGCGAAATTTTTGCATCCAATACCTCAGTAATCTCGAAATCCTCCTCCTGATGAACTTGAACTGGCTGCGGTGCTGAGGGAGGAGTCGAGAAACGGTTGATGATGAGAGGTTTGAGCAAGGACACATGGAAGGCATTGGAAATCCGAAGATTCTTAGGAAGAAGAAGTTTAACACATACTGGATTGATAACTTGAATGATCCTATATGGACCAATAAAACGAGGGGCGAATTTCATAGATGGAACCTTCAAACGAATATTTTTGGTAGATAACCAGACACGATCTCCAATTTTTAGTGGTGGAATAGCCCGCCTCTTCTTATCTGCAAAAGACTTATATTTGTTAGATGCCTTCTTTAAACAGGTTTTGACCTGAGACCAGATATTTTTGAAGGTCTGACAAGCAGTCTCCACAGCAGGAACTTGGGTGGGCGGGGGGGCAGGAAATTCCGGAAAAGACGGATGGTGACCGTAGACCACAAAGAATGGAGTTTTGGATGATGACTCATGGTACATGTTGTTATGGGCGAATTCAGCCCAAGGAAGCAATTCTACCCAGTTGTCTTGGTTGGCTGAAGAGAACATCCTTATAAAAGTCTCAAGATCTTGATTGACTCGTTCCGTTTGTCCGTTAGATTGCGGATGGTAAGAAGATGAGAGTGCTAATCGTATGCCCAAGGTTTTACAAAGGGCCCGCCAGAATCTGGAAACGAATTGTACTCCTCTATCTGACACAATCTCAGACGGACATCCATGGATGCGGAAGATTTCTTTAATGAAATGTTCAGCCAGAGTAGACGAGGAAGGTAAACCGGACAGAGGGACGAAATGAGCCATCTTCGAAAATCTGTCTACCACTACCCAAATAGTATTGTGATTCTTACTTGGTGGCAAATCAGTAACGAAATCCATACTAATATGGGTCCAAGGCTTGGACGGAATGGGTAGTGGTCGCAGCAACCCTGCTGGAGTTCTGCGGGAGGATTTGAACTGAGAACATAAATCACAGGAAGCAATAAACTCTTTGACGTCTCTCCTCATTGAAGGCCACCAGTAACTTCGAGAGAGAATCTCAAAGGTCTTGTGTTCACCGGCGTGTCCAGAAAAACGAGAGGCATGGAACCACGAAAGGATTTTCCTCCTCAGAGTAGGAGGCACGAGGGTCTTCCCAAATGGTAGCATTTTGGTGGATGAAGCAGCCAGAGAAATACATTTGGGGTCTAGAATAGCATGGTTGGGAACCTCTTCTACATCAGAGGACGTCACAAAAGCTCGAGATAGAGCGTCAGCTTTCTTGTTCTTAGCGGCTGGTTTGAAGGTTATAATTAATTCAAAACGGGAAAAGAAAAGAGACCATCTTGCTTGACGAGGGTTCAAGCATTGGGCAGATTGCAGATATGACAAGTTCTTATGATCCGTGAAGATCGTCACCGGATGGCGAGCTCCTTCCAACAAGTATCTCCATTCCTCTAATGCAGCTTTGATGGCCAGCAACTCCTTGTCCCCGATAGTATAATTTTTCTCTGCGGGCAGAAGACCCCGAGAGTAGAAGGCACAAGGATGTAATTTTTGTTGCTCCGAGCGTTGGGAGAGAATGGCTCCTAAGCCCACATTAGAGGCATCTACTTCTAGGAAGAAGGGGAGTGTCACATCAGGCTGTCGAAGAATGGGAGCAGACGAGAAGGACTCTTTGAGAATCTGAAAGGCTTGGAGAGCCTCAGATGACCATTGCTTAGTATTAGCCCCTTTCCGAGTCAGGGCCACAATAGGAGATGCAATGGATGAAAAGTCTTGAATGAAGCGTCTATAGTAATTGGCAAAACCTAAAAAACGCTGGATGGCACGAAGAGTAGTTGGCTGGGGCCAATGTAATACAGCATTTACTTTGTCTGGATCCATCTTCAGGCCAACTCCGGAAACTATATACCCCAAGAATGGAATCTGGGGTAACTTGAATGAACATTTTTCCAATTTACAGAACAATGAATTTTTCCGTAGTCTGGAGAGGACCTCTGCCACATGTTGGTGATGAGAAGGCAGGTCCTGTGAAAAGATCAATATGTCGTCCAGGTAGACAACGACACATACATATAATAAGTCCCGAAAGATCTCATTGATGAAGCCTTGGAAAACAGCGGGGGCATTACACAGCCCGAAGGGCATTACTAAATATTCGTAATGCCCATCTCTGGTGTTAAACGCGGTCTTCCATTCGTCACCGGAACGGATTCTAATTAAATTGTAGGCACCACGAAGATCCAACTTAGTAAATATCCGAGCTCCCTTGATGCGATCGAATAGCTCAGTGATCAGCGGAATGGGATACCGATTCTTGATAGTAATGGCGTTGAGTCCACGAAAATCTATGCAAGGGCGTAATGATCCATCCTTCTTTTTGACGAAGAAGAACCCCGCTCCAGCGGGAGAGGTGGAAGGTCGAATAAACCCACGCTGGAGATTCTCCTGTATGTACTCAGATGTGGCTTGAGTCTCAGGTAACGAGAGAGGATAGACCCGACCCCTGGGAGGAGTCTTGCCAGGTAGAAGGTCGATCGGACAATCCCAAGAACGATGAGGAGGAAGACGTTCAGACTGAGCTTTATCAAACACATCGGCAAATGAAGCATACTGAGGAGGGAGTCCCGGGGAGGAAGATGAGATGGAAGATTGCTGTACTTTAAGAGGAATAACTTGGGAAAGGCAACGATGGTGACATTCAGACCCCCAAGACGTAACTTGAGGGGTGCGCCAGTCAATCTGGGGAGAGTGACACTGAAGCCATGGAAGGCCTAAGACAATCGGACTTGTCGTAACTGGAAGAATTAAAAACGAAATCTCTTCATGGTGAAGTACACCAATCTGAAGAGTTACTGGAAACGTACTCTGGGTGATGAGACCATTGATGAGACGTGATCCATCTATAGCCGTCACAGTAATGGGTGTTTTTAAAGTAATCACTGGTAGGGACCATTGATTCACTAGTGATTTAGAAATGAAATTTCCTGCTGCTCCGGAATCAATCAATGCCTGTGACTCAAAGGATTTGGTAGCAAAGGAAATCGTAACATCAAAAGCGCAGACTTTAGATTTCATAGACGATGGAGAGGACTCCAGGGACCCTAACTTCACCTCTCCAGAACTAGTTAGGGCCTGGCATTTCCCGATCTCCTAGGGCAAGAGCTGAGCATATGCGTGGAATCAGCACAATAGATACAGAGTCTATTCTTTACTCTTCGTTTCCTCTCCTCTGAAGATAATTTGGAACGTCCTATCTCCATGGGAATCACAGAGGGTGAAGCTGGACGAAATTGAGGGGTTGAACGAAGAGGTGCTTTAACAGCCGTTGTTTTCTCAGACTCTCTTTCACGAAATCTCATATCTACACGATGGCAAAGAGAGATCAAATCTTCTAGTGACGAAGGAAGCTCTTGGGTAGTCAGTGCATCTTTAATTTTATCGGAGAGCCCCTGCCAGAAGGCGGCAACTAATGCTTCAGTGTTCCACTGAAGTTCAGAGGCTAAGATCCTAAATTGAATGACATACTGGCCTACTGTATGGGAGCCTTGTCGCAAACGAAGAATGCTGGAAGCAGCGGAGGTCACACGACCTGGTTCATCGAACACACTTCGGAACGTGGAAATGAATTTGGCACTATCTTGTAGAATAGGATCGTTTCTTTCCCACAGAGGGGAGGCCCAAGCCAGGGCTTGTCCAGAAAACAATGAGATAAGATAGGCCACTCTGGAACGATGGGTAGAAAAATTTTGAGGTTGGAGCTCAAAATGGACTGTACATTGGTTAAGGAAACCCCTACAAGTTTTGGGTCCCCGTCATATTTTGACGGAGTAGGCAGGTGAAGCGTGGGAGCTGTAGACACCTGGGATGGCACTGGGGAAACGGAGGAAAGCACAGGAGCTTCAATATTAGCTGTAACAGTCTGTCCAGATGTTCCTTGGGAGGTTAACGATTGGTAACATTGAAGTAACAGCTGTTGGCGAGCATCCTGTTGCTCCACACGGCTGACCAGATGCTGCAGCATCTCTTTAGCGGTAGGTTCCGTATCTGGGTCTGTCATGGCCTGATCTTACTGTCACGGGCACTAGGAGTCTTTACCCAGAGATCACCGGGTGATAGGCTTACCAGAGCAGTATAGGTGGTAATATGGTACTCTGGTAGCAGGGTGATCATGGAACAGGAAATAGCAGATGATGAGATGCTCGGAAAGTCTATGACTAGCAGCACTGGCAATATGGAGGTAATAATACACGAGGAACTGTATGGACAAGGGACACGTGAAGGTAGTCAGTGGTCTGCGGTAGCAAGTTGTACCACTGCTATAGTGAGGGGGAATGTCCAACAGAAACGAGGAGGTGCACGGGGAGAGACTGCAACACAAGATATACACGGGCACCTTAAACTCGATCCACAGCAATATGCACAATATATATATATATGACTGAACAGCACTGCAATAATAGAAAGTCTCTTGAAGTAATCCAGCACGAGATAACACAGTCAAAGATGGGAATAGACTCAGCGGATAGCAAACTCCAGAGGAGAACCAACACAGTCCAGCAAGGTATGCAATACACCAGCACAGTCAATGAGAAGTATGCATACCGTGGTTCAGAAGCAGGCAGTCAGACAGGAGTGCAGAGATACCTGAACGGCAGGAGGCCGGCAGGATGCAAAGTCCCTGGATGGGTGAAGCGGTGGTCTAGTAGGTGCAACGCACAGGTAGGTAGACCAGCAGGGAAACAAATATACAGGAATCAGTAGAGCGTGGAACTGGACTCCTGCAGGGCCCTGGAGAATGGTGATGGTCTAGCAGAGAGACACGAATCCAATGCTGACAGGCGGGTAGAGACCAGCGGGAACATAGGAAAGCGTGGAGAGCGGATCAGCAGTAGATGGATGAGTAGCGCTGAGGAGTAGCAGCAGCAGGTCTCTGCGGACACACGGAGGTAGCCAATAGCAACCAGCAGGTGCAGTAACGATGGGACACGGAAGAGCAGAGTTGAACTGGAACTGTTGATCACGGAGAATAGCGGATAGCAATAGTGGCAGCAGTCTCGAGGAAACACGGGAGAGTTGACATGAACTGAAGACTGAAGCGCACAGAGGCAGCGGATAGAGATCAGCCAAACAGTCCCGATGAAACACAGACGAGTTGCAGGTTGAAGACTGTAGTGCACGGAGGCAGCGGATAGGAATCAGCTAACAGTCACGATGATGAGACACAGACGAGTTGCAGGTTGAAGACTGTAGTGCACGGAGGCAGCGGATAGGAATCAGCTAACAGTCACGATGATGAACAGGTGAGTGGATGTGGATGGAAGACTGTAGTGCACGGAGGCAGCGGATAGGAACCAGCTAACAGTCCCAATAATACATGGTAGAGTTGAAGTGGTTAGAAGACTGTAGTGCACGGAGGCAGCGGATAGGAATCAGCTCACAGTCACGATGATACACAGAAGGGTAGATGTGGTATAGGAACCACAGTAGTAGAAGTGGTTTGGAAACCACAGAGGTAGAAGTGGTTTGGAAACCACAGGAATCAGCAGGGCTGAATAAACGAGGAAACACAGGAACACCTTCAGAGACTCATGGGGAATGAGACTCCAAGATCAGGCAACGTGGTGTTGACCACAGGTGCCTAATATAGGGAGTGTTGCCTGGTCTGCCAATTAAGTTAAAGGAACATACACTGAAGGTATAGAAAGGGCTGCGCATGCGCAGTCCCTCAGGATGGAGGACGACCACGGTTCCTAAATGTCCAGGAAGAAGCACTCACAGTCCGGTGAGTGACAAAGGGTGAGGGATAAGCGAGCTTCAAAAGGTAAGTTATCTATCTTTGAACATCTCCAGATTTTGGACATACACAAATAGACTATTAGTAAATATTCATGTATTGTGAATCATCGCTCCTTGACACCCCCCCGCGATGATGTTAATAGCCATAAGGAATCCCTGAGGGATTCCTTGTAATGGCTGCCGTGCCTTCACAAGCACACTGTGTATTTGCCGATCGACGCATGCACAGTACAGGATATGAACCAGATCTATAGGGCCCCAGAAAGTGCGGGCTTTGGAGGCTTTAAAAAGACTCCATGCCCCTGCAACGCACACACTCTTCTCCGGACCCTCTCCACTGCACTACTAAAAACATACTTTGCTCCGTGTCACGCTTCCCTGTGCAAAAGGTATCTACCTGCTGTATAATTAATATATATATATATATATATATATATATATATATATATATATATATATAAAAACCTTGCTTGTTTCATTTGGTCAGTGAGACCAACGCTGTGGAAGCTGGCTGGTCTTTAGAGAGCTGGTCATTGTCTAGCTAGCGTTTAGGGTCTCCAGAATCCAGAAAGTATGGCCAAAGTCACCATATGTATTAAACTGCGCTTTTGAGAGTCCCAAATACAATCTCTGGTGACGTGTGTTGATTTTAAAACACCTATCCCGTCGGCGGGTTAGTCAGACTCACCGCAAAATAACCAGACATTCAATTAAGCATTTTTTTAGTCCTGCTTCTGATTAGCTAGATAGCTCCAACAGCATGCTGCCACTTGTAGTGCCGCAAGTATATACTTTAAATGGTGTCCACATCAGAAAATGTTAAGTTTTACCAAGTCAGAAAAATAAGTGTTATGGCACCACTGGTAATCAACTAGTATGCCCTAATAATTAATTAACTACATTTCTTCCATTATATATAACCATACCTGAAAATTGGGCCACTATTTTATTAATAAAACCATTAACCCCTCAGGGATAATTAATAATAATTTTTGTCCCTCTAAACAAGAAATCATGATTACCCTCATAATTAAAACTTGTATTGCGCCTCCTGTTATATTCAGAATGGCTAAATCAGTGGATCCCAAACTGTGCGCCTAGGCTCCCTGGGGTGCCTTGGAGATCTCACAGGGGTGCCTCGGCCAGGGCCAGTAGTAAGCAAGGCGTAGGGGTGCCTTAAAAAATTTTGGGAGACCCTAAGGGTGCCTTGAACTGAAAAAGTTTAGAATCCACTGGGCTAAATAGTTCAAAACACATGCGATTTGAGTTATCTCGCTGCTCAAAACCACCCCAATTTTTCTGGCGATTGTTTGGGCGATTTAGCAGTGATTTGCAAATTTGCATCTTCATACATTTGACGACATGTAGTTTTAGAATTTCAAAACGTCAGGACGGTCATTTGTAGAGTGGCGATTTTGGTTACATCAGTTTTCTGGCGATTTACTCTCAACTCACACTTTTATTCATTGGAGGGTTCAAACTCGCCCAAGAAAATTGCTGAGAAATGCAAATTGCAGCTTGAAACATTTGCCCCCTGTTCTTTGGATCTCCTCCTATACTTCAAATGAGACACATTTTGAGCCTTTATGTTACACTTTAGCGGAGAAGAGCATTTTTTTGGTGTACTCTGATCAATGTCATCAAAATCTTCAGTCTCAAAAAGAGACATATGTTAAAGACAGTCTCAATGTCTCCTTGCACTCCTGATTAATTTAATCACAAAACAAAGCTAAGCTGAGTAGTATTCTTGCCTGTTGAAAAAAATTAAATATCATCAATAGGATGATGTAACTCTGACTCTATTGCCGCAAAATATTGTTTTAAAATGCTTTGGAAGACATTTTTAAAGCCTAGTGCATAGTCGACTATTCTCTAACCCATGGTAACCAATCAGATTTTCTTTGCCTCTGCTAGCACAATGCACTTTTAACTCACTGTTGTATAAACAGACAATGAGGATTGCAAATATAGGCAAAGAGTGTTTCATGATTGATTACGCATGCCTAACCAGTAACTGGCATTGATTCAAGACAGTTATCAGTGCAAAGCACACAAAGAATTGCATCGATGAACAGAAACACTTTGAAGGTAAACTTAATTATTCTTTTAATCTTTTGGCTCATCCACATTGACTTGGCTATTAGTTTCTATTTTTGTCCTGTATTATTCAAACTTGACTTTCAGCCCCAGACAAATGAGATGTCCATTTGGTATTTATACCTTAAGGTTGCACTCCCAGATAGCCCTGGGAGACATACTACAGAGGCCAAGAAAGAAGGCTGCAGAGAGCGGCACCTGGCGCTCTGGTGAATGGGGTGAATTTTTCACCTTAGCTGGGAATTCTGCTTTAAGAAGTGTACACTGTCCTGGCATGAGACTGCTGATTTGGCCTCTCGAGCTGGTCTTGTTCATCTCATCTGTGATTATATCAAATATTATTGTAGCCTATACACAAATTACTCTGTTAGTAATATATTTATGATTTATGGTATGCTTTACTTCTATGATTGACAACTTTCCCTTCTGCTGGAGCAGCCAGCCGTTACTGAGGTTGTATGAGACTAGACATATCATAGCAGATATATATTTAGTCTGATTTTTTTCAATTGATCTATAATGTACAATCATGGCCAAAAGTTTGGAGAATGATACAAGTATTGGTTTTCACAAATTTTGCTGCTTCATTGTTTTTAGACCTTTTCGTCAGATGTTGCTATGGTATACTAAAGTAAAATTATAAGCATTTCATAAGTGTCAAAGGCTTTTATTGACAATTACATTAAGTTTATGAAAAGAGTCAACATTTGCAATGTTGAACCCTCATTTTGAAGACCTCTGCAATTCGCCCTGGCATGCTGTCAATCAACTTCTGGGCCACATACTGACTGATGGCCACCCATTTTTGCCTAATCACTGCTTGGAGTTTGTCAGAATTTGTGGGTTTTTCTTTGTCCACCCGCCTCTTGAGAATTGACTACAAGTTCTCAATGGGATTAAGTTCGGGGGAGTTTCCTGGCCATGGACCCAAAATTTTGATGGTTTAATCCCTAAGCCACTTAGTTATCACTTTTGCTTTATGGCAAGGTGCTCCATCATGCTGGGAAAGGCATTGTTCGTCACCAAACTGTTCTTGGATGGTTAGAAGTTGCTCTTGGAGGATGTTTTGGTACCAATTCATGACTGTGTTCTTAGGCAAAATTGTGAGTGAGTCCACTCCCTTGGCTAAGAAGCAACCCCACACATGAATGATCTCAGGATGCTATACTGTTGGCATGACACAGGACTGATGGTAGTGCTCACCTTTCCTTCTCTGGACAAGCATTTTTCCAGATGCCCCAATCAATCTGAAAAGGGATACATCAGAGAAAATAACTTTACCCTAGTCCTCAAGTGTCCAATCCCTGTACCTTTTGCAGAATATCAGTCTGTCCCTGATGTTTTTTCCTGGAGAGAAGTGGCTTTTTTGCTGGCCTTCTTTACACCAGGCCATCCTCCAAAAGTCTTCGCCTCACTGTGCGTGCAGATTCACTCACACATGCCTGCTGCCATTCCTGAGCAAGCTCTGCACTGGTGGTGCCCCGATCCCGCAGCTGAATCAACTTTAGGAGACGGTCCTTGCGCTTGCTGGGCATTCTTTGGCACCCTGAAGCCTTCTTCACAACTATCGAACCTCTCTAATTGAAGTTCTTTATGATCCGATAAATAGTTGATTTAGGTACAATCTTACTAGCAGCAATATCCTTGCCTGTGAAGCCCTTTTTTGAGCAAAGCAATGATGACTGCACGTGTTTCTTTGCAGATAATCATGGTTAACAGAGGAAGAACATTGATTTCAAGCACCACCCTCCTTTGAAAGCTTCCAGTCTGTTACTGTAACTCAATCAGCATGACAGAGTGATGTCCAGCCTTGTCCTCTTCAACATTTTCACATGTGTTAACAAGAGAATCACTGACCTGATGTCAGTTGGTCCTTTTGTGGCAGGGCTGAAATGCAGTGGAAATATTGTTTTTGGGATAAAGTTCATTGTCATGGCAAAGAGGGACTTTGAAATTAATTGCAATTCATCTGATCACTCTTCATGACATTCTGGAGTGTATGCAAATTGCCATCATAAAAATGGAGACAGCAGACTTTGTGAAAAATAATATTTGTGTTATTCTCAAAACTTTTGGCCATGATTGTACTATAATCTCTAGAAACAGTAAAAATGATATATTACTTTAAAGGCATATATTATAACATTTACACAAACATGATGACAATGGAAATAAGAATCTTGCTCAAAAGAATTTACAATCTAAAGGAAACAAGGATAGAAACAACAGGTGAGGGAAGAGAACTTTTCTGTGGTTTTTTACATCTGTTGAATTCTGTAAAACTGCACTTTCCACTCTGGAAGATATTATCCTCATCATCATCATCAACATTTGTTTATATACTGCCAGTAAATTCCGTAGAGCTTTACAATTGGGATGCTTAATGAAACTGTATTTGAAAATTGTAAACCAGCAACATGCAAAATCCAAGGAACAGTCCTATTATTCAATCAGCTTCTCTTATATATAATTGCTTTAGGCTCATTCTAGAATCCCGCACTTGTTTACACTGAAAGGACAAAGAAGTCACCACTTATTCAGATGAAGGAGAAAATTTTCTCATAAAAAGTGATTAAAGTGGGCTGATATATGGTGGTATGCCATATTGTCACTTCTCCTACTGCTTTCATTGTAAAACTATCAAATTCCATTCTCTTACTTTATCCATATTCCAACTTCTAAATTTCCATACCGCCACTTCTAAATTTCCACTTTGACCACTGCTCATAAATGTAATTTTATTCCAGAACAGTAAAAGTGTACCATGCTACCATGTCCTATCACAGTGGTTCCCAAACTTTTGCAGTTCGCAGCACCCTTAGAGTCTCCAAATTTTTTCAAGGCACCCCTTCAAAATAATTATTGAGCAGTCCTGTTTTAGAAGTAGTTAGGTCAAAAAAATTTAATAAGTATTTAGGTCAGGACAGAAATACTTATTTAGTTGCAAAAATGCCCCCTCTGCATCCAGACACTCTGCCCTCAGGCACTCTGCCCCCTCTTCATCCAGACACACTGCCCCCTCTGCATTCAGACACACTGCCCCCTCTGCATCCAGACACACTGCCCTCTCTCACACTGCCCCCTCTGCCCTCTGTCACGCTGTCCCCCCTCCTCTGCTCTCTGTCATGCTGTCACCCCTCCTCTGTCCTCTCTCACTATGTCCCTCCCTCTGCCCTCTGTCACGCTGTCCCCCTCCTCTGCCCTGTGTCCCCCTTCTCTGCCCCTCTCATGCTGTGTCCCCCTTCTCTGCCCCTCTCACGCTGTGTCCCCCTCCTCTGGCCCTCTCACACTGTGTCCTCCTCCACTGCCCCTCTCACGCTGTGTCCTCCTCCTCTGCCCCTCTCACGATGTCCCCCTCCACTGCCCCTCTCACGATGTCCCCCTCCACTGCCCCTCTCACACTGTGTCCCCCTCCACTGCCTCTCTCATTCTGTGTCCCCCTCCACTGCCCCTGTCACGATGTCCCCCCTCCAGTGCCCCTGTCACGATGTCTCCCCTCCACTGCCCCTCTCATGATGTCCCCCCTCCACTGCCCCTCTCACGATGTCCCCCTCCTCTGCCATGCTGTCCCCCTCCTCTGCCCCTCTTTCTGCCCGCTGTCACACTCCTCTGTCTGCCCGCTGTCACACTCCTCTGTCTGCCCGCTGTTACACTCCTCTGTCTGCCCCTCTGGATGCCCGCTGTCACACTCCTCTATCTGCCCGCTGTCACACTCCTCTGTCTGCCCCTCTGTATGCCCCTCTTTCTGCCCGCTGTCACACTCCTCTTTCTGCCCGCTGTCACACTCCTCTGTCTGCCCCTCTGTCTGCCCGCTGTCACACTCCTCTGTCTGCCCGCTGTCACACTCCTCTGTCTGCCCGCTGTCACACTCCTCTGTCTGCCCCTCTGTCTGCCCCTCTGTCTGCCCGCTGTCACACTCCTCTGTCTGCCCCTCTGTCTGCCCGCTGTCACACTCCTCTGTCTGCCCTTCTGTCTGCCCGATGTCACACTCCTCTGTCTGCCCGCTGTCACACTCCTCTGTCTGCCCCTCTGTCTGCCTGCTGTCTGCCCGCTGTCACACTCCTCTGTCTGCCCCTCTGTCTGCCCGTTGTCTGCCCGCTGTCACGCTCCCTCTCACTCCTCTGCCGCGAGCCAGTCATAGGAAAAAACAAAGAACACATAAACTTACCAATCCGCGCGGCGCCGGGACCCAGCAGACTCCTCTCTCCCGCAGCTGTCACTGACGTCAATATTCAGTGACAGCTGCGGGAGAGAGGAGTCTGCTGGGTCCCGGCGCCGAGCGGATTGGTAAGTTTATGTGCTCTTTGTTTTTTCCTATGGCTGGCTAACGACACCCCAGTGACAGCGCCGCGGCACCCCTGGGAGCCGCGGCGCACACTTTGGGAACCGCCGTCCCATCATATTAGCCTGTACTCTCCAAGGCTTCAAGCGTGGCATTGCAACTCATTTCTTTATTCAAGCTTATCAGCTTTTCTGCTAACTCCCTTGCTTCAGTTATCACCTCCACCTTCTACTCATTGCCACCCTATTTGTGTCTTCCTTTTCCCTTTAGAATGTAAGCTCTCATGAGCTGGGCCCATATTCCTAATTTTCTCCTTCTACTATTGCATCAACGTCTGTACTTCTAGGCCTGCTTCCTGCTTCCTGCCTTTTCTTGAACCCAGGCTCATTACTATGACTCTCACACTGTCCCGTAAAGAACCTGATCTACGTTACCATGTTATATGTGTGTAATTTGTTAATTAGTTGATGTCTGGTTTTTGTATTATTATGTTTTGGGTTTTTTGTTTTTTTTTCTTTTTATAATATATTCTATAATGTGTTAAGGCTTGCTGCAGACCTTTAGCGGCATCTTATAAAGAAAAGATAATAATTATATTTCTGAGGCTCCATCCTTTCCTCAGATAACAGTGTAATTATAAGTGCAGTCTTTCAGCAAGATATAAACATTTAGTAAATCAATAATATTATAATTTACAAGTATTTAAGACATGATTGAAATACAATTTAGCCATGGAAACTGTTTTGAAAAAATTAA
The DNA here is from genome assembly GCF_038048845.1 of Mixophyes fleayi. Taxonomy (NCBI): domain Eukaryota; kingdom Metazoa; phylum Chordata; class Amphibia; order Anura; family Limnodynastidae; genus Mixophyes; species Mixophyes fleayi. Next base: position 94,245,274 of record NC_134404.1, on the reverse strand, counting down.
AAACATGTATGATACCAGAATCTTTTGACATAATAATTTAAGTTTATATAATTGATATCATAAAAATTATACCCATCAATCCAGATCAATCAGAATTTCATTATTTAAATACACATGGAAAATAGCCACACAACAGTTCAAGCTCAAAGTTCTTTATATTGTTAAACAGATTAAATTGAGCATGTACCATACAGTGGATTCTCCATTGGATCATAAGCATTTCAAAATTAAACGCAAAGTAACCGTCAGTTGTTCAGGCTATGAACCCTCTTACTTTCAAACACTATATATCAAATCCAAAGATGAACAATGAACATATATATTTATTTCATCCTAACACAAATCACATGAAACAAAACAATAATTTTGTCCATATTTCTCCAGTTAAGAGATTTTATACTCGCCCCATACAGTAGCTTCTGTATATAAAAAAAACACCTATATAAACATGTTCCAGGGACTAGCTGCATTCTAATTAATCGCAAAATAATCAATATTGTATTATACAAAAAACTAAGAGTCATCACCTGGATAGACTATAATATACAGTCATGGCCAAAAGTTTTGAGAATGACATAAGTATTTGTTTTCACAAAGTTTGCTGCTTCACTGTTTTTAGACCTTCTTGTCAGATGTTGCTATGGTATACTGAAGTAAAATTACAAGCATTTCATAAGTGTCAAAGGCTTTTATTGACAATTACATTAAATTGGCATCATAAAAATTGAGGCAGCAGACTTTGTGAAAACCAATACTTGTGTTATTCTCAAAACTTTTAGCCTTGACTGTACTTACCATGGCATGGTATTATGATAAATATGCTCACCTTAATGTTTCCTTATTACATCTCATTTACAAAATGAAGTAAATATTGTCAAAAAACCTTTATTGATCCACTGATAGCCTATCTCCTACTACAATAATGTTTGACAATAAAACTTTATGGCCTAAACAACTGATGATTACCGTGCCTTTATTGTGGCGTGCTTATGATTGTATGGAGAGTCTACTATATTTGACATGCTTAGTGTAATTTTTTCATTAAGATAAAGCAAATTGAGTTTGATCTGTCATATCATTATGTTCCATTTGTATTTTTAAATGATGAAATATAATTTTTTCTCTTTCTTTCAATATTGATATGGATTGATTCATAAATCATTATGATATTAATTATATGAAACTTAATGTTTATGTGAAAAGATTCTAATTTCATATGTTTTATTCTTTTTTTACAAGATTTTATGGATAAATTGATATTTCAAATAATGTCATAAATATTTTTACAAGTTTATAACATTGTAATCTTATTGATGTATCAAATGTTAAAACATGTAGCTTTCACTATTAAAAAACTGAGCTGTTACCTTAGGAAGGGGCAGAAATATTGTTCACTTTTGCTGTTCTGGAATAAAAATACTCCTATGAGAGAATTTGTTTCTTCATCTAACTGAGTGGTGGCACTTTGTGTATATTTGAAAATAGGCCATAGACACTAATAAAGACAGATAGTTACTAGGGTAGAGTGGCATGTGCCATCACCCAGGAGCAAAGGCTGCAGGGCTGCAAGCTCAAATACAAGTCTCTCTAACTGTAATAGTGAATACCGACTATGAGAGTTAGAGCACAATGAGCCACTCCGCACCCCCTCAGTGCATCGGAATACAGAGGCACTGTATGGAAGTCTTTTTCTCCCTTCTTTTTTAAGGCCATCGTGGGCTTCCTGGTGGCTTTCCACTACCCGGGACTGCTCACATTATTTTATGTACTGCACATAAGAGATCTGTACCGCCCTTCCTCTCCCTATTCCTCACACCTCTCTCTTCCCTGCCCCTCTCTCCATTTTTCTCCTCCCCTCCCATTTTATAGCACAAAGTGAGTTGGTATGGGAACGGTTTGTCCCTGAATAGATCCAATATCCCAACATACTAATAGAACTGGGGTGCTGGTAATTGATTTTGGGGATATTAAAGTTTTGTGGGTTGGTTTTGGTATTCATATTATGTGGGGCCTGGTGGTGGGGGCATTAATTTTATATGGGGTGTAGTGGAAAGGGAGGAATTACAGTAATATGGATTAACCCATAACATAACTGTGGTGAATAAAGCATATTCAAAAGGGACTGCATTGAAAATACTGTATATCAAATGAATCCATGTGTAATCTGTGTTTCTCTGTAAGAAAGGATGTAATGCAGATTACTTCAAAGCAAAATCCTGCTTTTATGGGGTTAATAACCAACCTCAATGTGTAAATGTGAGAACAGCAATACTGGCCTGTGTTTATTCTGTGGCCCTGCAGACCCAAGAACTGCAAGATAAGATTTTCACCTTTAGGGGAACTGAATAGCTTCAAAAACCTTATGGGGTGAGCTATGTCCTGGTCATGGAGGGGTTTTTGGCACCTAAAGAGACAGCAGGGAATCGTCCCACCAAAGGGGTTTCACACAAAGAGACATGGGCTCTGTGACCACTTGATAGCTTGCTATATTTTATATATGCAAATATAATTCTATTTCCAAAATGCCACTTGCAATTAATATAATTAGTGATCCACCACATAGTCATAAATATGACAATAAAGTAAAAAGAAAGCTGTCTGTCACTCAGGGAATTACAGGAAATGAGTATCAGTTCAGCTAATGCTCTTGACCTATCTATGTTTGGTATCTGTAGATTGGTAAATCTGTATTGGATTTATTAATGATAAAATTGGGTCTGTGTGACACTGCTAAGAAAGATGTATTACATTTTAGCATTAGAAATTCAAGAGGGAAGATAAAAATTATGGTTGTTAAACTTTCACACAGGCCTCCCCAGAAGATCAACCCTGTAGGAGGGAAAGGTGAAAAAGTGTCTTTGGAAGATGAGACCACTTACAAAATATTGTTAGACTTTTGGGAAATCAACTTACAGTGATAAGCTCTCCATCTTCCAAGCTACTTTGCCTTGGCACAGACTTGTATGGAAGTTTATACTCTGCAACTTACTCCTTTTTATTTTATTTACTTTTATTTTATGTGCTGTATGTAATATCGTCATTTATTAATTGTTTTTAGAATCTGTAAGCATTGTACTTTTTTGTGTATTTTAAATCTAAAATGTAATGAGTGCTGTCCTTATTGTGGAAAAGAAATTCACTGCATTATTTAAGTAAAAGGTTTTCTACAGGCCTTATATTTTGATGGTAGCAGTTGAGGGTTTGGTAGTGGGTGCCTGTGTTGGAGAAGGGACCAGTTAGATCTGAAATCTTAGGGATAGGTGAATGAAAGATTGAGTGGAGGAATCCTGTGTGTCCCCTTACAGTAATCTTCCACGTCACGAGCACACAGAGTGCATTTTTTTTGGCAGGTAAAGGTAGCCAGGAGCAGTTTCCTGACAAAATAGAGGTGATATATTGTTTGACTGTTTGATAAGTTATCAAATCAGGGCCCTCTTCCCTTCTGTCTCAATACCATTTCTTCTTCTCCTACACCACTCTATTTGCTTTGATTGGAGATATTAAAGTCTTGGTGATACTTGTTCTACTCTGTACTGTCATACCCTTGTATTCTGTCTGTACTGTATATTGTACGGCGCTGCGGACACCTTGTGGCATCATATAAATAAAGAATAATAATAATAAAATCAGGAAGTCGTCAGAGTCTGGTGTCCGTGACGTTGAGGCTAAGGGGTTATTAATGTTAGTGGTGGCTGGTGCAGTATTAATATATTGTAGGGACTACTAATGCAACGTGGGAGTTAATACATTAATATTAGGGATGATTGGGGCAAAATGGCCTATTTATTAAATGGGAATGCTATTAATTTAATGTTGGGCTTGTGGGGGTTAGGTAGGATTATTTATTAAATGTGTAAGCTATTAATTTAGGGGCTGGTTGGGGGATAGGATGCATTAATTTGATGACATGCTAGTTTGGGGAAAGAAGGTCTAATTATTAAACATGTCTGCTATTGATTTAATATTGTGGCTGGTTGAGGGGAAATATGCATATTTATTTAGTGTGAATGCTATTCATTTAATTTTGGGAATAGTTTGGGGAAAGTAGGTCAATTTAATAAAAGTGAGTGCTATTAATTTAGTTTTGGGAATAGTTGAGGGATTTTCTCATTGTTTTTAAATTAATAGCTAACTTTTATTCAAAATGTTACAGACCCATCTTCTCATGTTAAAAGAAATATATTCACATGATTTATTATTAATGCACTGATGTGCATTCTTGAGGGCTTTTAGCTATTGCTTTGTAACCAATTCCAGTGCAATAACTATAAAAGCCAAGTGCACATTTCCTTTTATGAGGCATAATAATCCACTTGCCTATAACTTAGTAATAAGTCACTCACTCTTATTTTCAATCATGATGTTATACAGTTTGCATACTACTAGAAATATGCTGCAGTACCTTCTTTCCTGCTGTTTCACAGTATAATTTGCATTAAATAATAATAATTAGCATAAATAAATCAGACAACATTAACAATCTATAGGAGGCTGCTCTTCCAACATGAAAAATTACAAAAAAGGATTTCAGTACCCTTCAATGTCAGATGGCTGAATATAGGAGGTCACACAGATTTTCTTTTACAATCCATAGGTCAGATAGTCAGCCATGTATGAGAAGCCTTTATCAGTGATGAAATTAAGTAATGCACTGTCAAGTTGTCTCTAGTTCAGTCTTTTGATGCATTATATAGCTCCAGTGCATTTCATTAGAGCCATTAACAGAGACATCAGTGTGAGTGTAGGGCAGGCTGCCAAGGCATACACCATTTTTAAATATTACAAAATTTGAAATGACTGCGAGCCTCACACAGGGAACAATGAGCTCTAAAGGAGATCATGCTCTGCCTTAGCTACAGCATTATATGTGACTGTGAAAGGATTTTCCTTTATCTGCTGCCTGTTAAAAATGAATAAAAACACACTGTAAGAAATGAACAATCATTTTTTATTGAATTGCTCCAGGCATTCCTTATTTTAGCTCATTGCTGTGGCTCAATGTAATTCCTTGTTAACGGTCATATATAGACGAACTGCTTCCACTTTCCAAATACACAAGATTTTAAATGTGCAAATAGAACTTGCTATTGAAAAGCAGCCCTTAAACAGTCTAGGAAATATATAAGTCTTTTAATATTCATTTTGTGACACAATAGGTCGAGATTTTAAATAATGATATTGTTTTAGAATGCAATCTCATTTTCTAGAATGTATTGCTCAAGGGCTGCTAAGTGTATTGAATAAAGGGTGGGGGCAAAATGCGTTGTAACTGTTATTAGTCTTAAATATTAAACTCCCTAACCTGGAGGAGAAAATCTTAAACACAAATTGTTATTCTAAATTGGGAGTGATGGTAGAATATAGTTTACTAACTAGCTTTGAAGGCTGCCTTTTACTGGTTTAAATTTGGTTTATATAATGAATTGTGCTATCAGGTTTTAATTTTTACCCCACTTGAAATGATTACTGCTCTCAAAGTGATTGGGCAGCAATTTCCTTTATATAGTGAGAGCAAAGAAAATAGAACAATGGAAATGCTTTGTTCATATGATCCCCAATGTTCAAGTATAATTTTTTAACAAGCACATTAATGTAACAAAAAATATATAAAGCAGTCTCCATTGTTGCTAACAGGACTATCTCTTAATTGATTTAAGTCAGTGATTAAGAATGGAAGATGGACTTTCATAGAAACATTCTAGCACATAATATTTTATTATTATTATTATTACAAGTAACACTATAACTCAGGTAGCTCAATGCACAGCTTATAAGAAAGGCTGAATGGGTGAGGATGAGGGATATACAGCACAGCTGAAAACTTGTGCCCAAGAGTATGGGCGCACTTAACAGGTTAAGAGCCACTGTTAAGGTGCAGAGCAAAGCAAGAGTGGAGTTAGTGAACAGAAGGCCCAAGAAAGAAGTAGGCAGAGTAACTGGAGAGCAAAGTTAAAAGTGGTGGAAACAGGAGGAGAGAAGGCCCCACTCAAAGGAGCTTACAATCTAAAGGGAAGGATGGACAAACCAAAGACATAAGGGTGAAATGGGGACAGAGTCACACGGAGCGAGAAGGAGGGAGGGGGAAGATGGAAAGAGAGGGAGAGGTAACCGACAAGATGGGTAGTTAAGTGGATGATTGATAGGCTATTAAGAAAAAGTGGGTTTTAATGCTCGTTTGAAACTGCTCAGATTGGGGGATGTTCTGATAGAATGAGGGAGATCGTTTAAATGGTGGGAGGCAGCGTGGGTGAAGTCTTAAATGCGTGAGAAGAGGTAATCAGAGGGGAGGAGAGGCGACGATCGTTGGATGATCGCAGTGGGCAGGATGGAGTGTGAATAGAGATGAGGTTGGAGATGTAGAGAGCAGTGGAGTTGGCGAGGGCCTTGTATGTGAGGGTGAGGAGCATGAAAAGGATTCTGTAAGGGAAGGTAAGCCAGTTAAGGGCTTGGTAGATGGGGGAGACAGATGTGGAGCGGCGAGAAAGGAAGATAAATCTAGCAGCGTCAATGAGTATAGATCAAAGAGGAGTGAGATGTGTTTTTTTTCGACATAATTATTTTACCATTTACTTCACCCAGATATAATTACAGTCAATATCCACATATGAACATCCTCCCTCCCTAGATAATTGCACCTCTGATTTCATGCCAAGAGCTCCCAGCATTACTTTCATATGGCTGCTGGTGACTGCGTATACAAGACATGGATTCAAGACATGGAACTGAGAATGCTCAAACTGTTGGAGAGCATTCAAACTGCAAAGGTTGGGATGCATTTATTGAAAGCTAGAGCTGACTGGTGAGCTGTGTCTACATCATTATACTAATCAGGAAATTTCTTGAGAAAAAGCAAATACATAACTTAATTGAAGTGTTTATACTTAACTAAGTCTGCCCAACATTCAATTATGCCTTACTCAAGGAGGGCAGATCTTCCCATGATACACCACTCAGTGGCATTGTAGAAGACCCAGTTTGAGTGATCATTTTGCATTCTCCTAGGTATCAAAAATTATCTGTGCATATTAATGATTGATGAATTTATACACATTGTCAGTGATACCACAGTAAACATAAATTACATGCTATGCTGTTTTTACCTTCTTATATTGGCACCATTTTATACACTGCTTATGTTCATGGGATTTCCCTTTAACAGTTTATAATGTTGTGGGGGAGAAATGCTCTATTAAAATTTGTATTTTGTAATATAGCTTAAATGGCAAGAACAGTATATTATGCTTTCATATTTCATGTTTCAAACTAATACATTTTCGGTTTAGTTGTCTGTAAGCTTTTTTAAACATCGCTTATGTGCAACATGGTTCAAATCATAAATAAGCTGCAAAATGGGAAGCCAATATTAACTTCCAGAAGAATTGTGTTCATGAGAGGGCAGACACATGGGCAAGATGGCAATTGTCCTCTGAACCACTCTTGTTTTTCCAGATGAGTGTAATCACAGCTTCATTGAGGCTGCAATTAGTGTAATGTAAAATAACACATTGCTATAGCACATTGCTTATTGGATATCAATAACCCATACAAATTATGGCAGTAGGCAAGTGCTACCTCTTACATTAACTATGGAAGTAACCAGTGCTTTTTTTGTAAAAAAAAAGGAGGTGGAACTCACATCTTGTTAATATTTTATGATTATTTTTTTTATATTCATGTCTTAACATACCTTTAATGTATTATATGTATTGTATGTCGCCCTTCAGTTTTCATCCTGTGCCAGTGCCAGTGCCTCTAATAATTTTTATGTCCCCCTTCAGTTTTAATCCTGTGCCAGAGCCCCTAATCATTTTTTGGTCCCCCTTGAGTTTTTATGCTGTGCCAGTGGCCCTAATCATTTTTTGGTCCCCCCTTGAGTTTTTATGCTGTGCCCCAGGACCGCCCCTCTCATGCTGGCCTTTTTCTTTTTTTTGTCACCATTTATTTTTCTGACCACTTTCTTTTAAACGGCGCCCCATTTTTCCTCTAACTTACCTTGCTTTCTGTTGCCTCCTCTTTCCTCGTCCCTTCTTTTCAGTTTTCTTTTCTGTCGCGGCGCTCCTCTTTTTGTTGATTGTTCCTCACAGCTCCGTGAATGACTGTCGGGCGCGACGTGCGTGATGACGTCACGCCCAACAGCCATTGGAAATAGAGAAGGGAGGAGGGCGCGGCCGTGCGGGACAGATGGTATTGTTTACTTTTTTTTTTCCATTGTGTGTGTTAAAGGCCGGCGGAGAAGCCGCCGCAAAGCCAAAAAAAAAAGGTCCCGGAACGCCGTTCCCAGCGTTCAATGGGAAAAAAAGCACTGGAAGTAACTATTTTGAATAGAACAACAAAAGTCCTTTTTAATTATAATATATAGGTTGGACCATCAAACCACTACATGCCATGCAAAACAAAAAACAAATGAGCTTGGCTCCACACCAGATTATGGACCACCCTCACTGGTCACATTTTCAAATGAATGTGTCCAGTAATAAGGGGGTGCTTCTTTCAATATGTATAAAATCATTTAAAAAGGCAATGGTTAAACAATGAAGCACTCCAGTCCTTTATCACTCAAAGACACATTAGTGATAGGCGAATTATCTTAAAAGAAGGGAAAAAACTAGGAAAATAAGTGATTTAAAATATAGACCATAGGGAGGGACTGGTCCTATTTCATCAAGAACTCACAAAATATGGAACAGCAGTCTCGTCCATAAAACCAATATGGTGGAGTAAAGTGTTAGTACAAAAAGTTGTCTTTATTCCTAATACCATAATGAGAAAAAAACATGATAAACAAAAAAAAATTCCAGATAAGTGCTCTATACAGTGCATTTTATGTTTCCTTTCACATACACACAATATCCCTATAGGAAATTGGAATTGGGCAATACAATATTTAATATAAATGTAACAAGCCCATTATTACAGAAAGATTCCACCTACAAGGATGGTTTTTCACATTATGATAATAGGAATAAAGGCAACTTTTTGTACTGACACTTTACTCTTCATTGTGTGCTTCATTGTTCAACCCTTGCTTTTTTCAAATAAAACAAGAAACAAAACAGGGTATTTAGACCCTTCCTTACTACCCACCAAAATTATCTCACACTTCAGTTTGTTACCCAATGAACATTTTTCCCATTCCCAAAATTATGATAATTTCAAGAGACTTAACAACAGATGGGGTATTTGGCACAACATGGTGCCCTTGAACTGTAGAGGATGTGCTGGATCATGTGATGGATCATCCATTGTACATCAGTGGCAGAACAGTGTGGTTATAACTGAACATGTCCTCACACTGTGAAAGGGACACTCAATAATGACATTTGTCAAAATCAAAGATACTGTACTTTACTGTGGCCCATTACAAAGGACAAAACATTTTAGGTTAATTAGGTTTTTTTTAGATAGATAGATAAAGCAAATTGTATTCAATTATGCAACTACTGGATAACAAAAATACAACTTATTAGCTGCTTCAAAAACTTAAGTTCCTATTAATGTATTCCACCTTTATGTATATATGTGCTCACTGTAACTTTCAATTCATTCACTTAACTTTGTTATTACTTGCTCCACTCCCAAGAAAGAGGTCTGGTACCTTAAAACTCATTGAGTTAATATCATGTTATGTTATTCATTAACAAATAAATATAGTTTATTAATAAATACATTGTAAATATATTGATTTAACTGCTGCTATTACAATGGAGAGATCTGACGTCTAACACATAGTTTGGGAAATGGTCCAGTTAATACATGATGTTCCTTTGCTGGTTATATATGATACATCCAGAAGAATGATATAATTGTCATATGCCACAAGCCCACTTTCACTATTGACCTCCTTCTCCTTGTTTCTCTATGTCTGCCATATTCTTGAGAAAGCCATGCTGATCACCAATATTGAGATAACCACATATCAAATATGGTGTACAGTATTTAATCCTCATACTGTGCAAATTACATGGTTACGGCTATAGCAGTTGCTTATGTATTATTTAAATTTGTATCACTTTACTCTATATATTTACTCACCCTACTGTACCCTTTATTTGTTTCAAATGTAAGAGTGGCTCTCTGTGGGTCTGTAGACTGGTCAGCCTTCTTGTGCACAGTATATATGTTGTGCTTTTTTATCCTTTTATCAAGCAAAGAGAAAAAGGAACTATAGGAATAAGAAGAAAAATCAATAAACATGAGTTAAGTTGAGTTGGAAAGATAGTAACTGGGCGGGAAAACGATTTAACTGAGAAGAGGATGAATTCTAGATTAATTCTGCTATATTCTGTTATTTGACAGGACCAAAATTTGGGATGTCTGACCTATCTTGACCTCATGGCATTTTAATGACTTGTTATATTTGTGCAAGATGAATTGATTATTACAATTTATTCTTACTTTAAATTCTTACAGTGTATTTCATTGTTAGATTTTATAATGCTGCTAATTTTAGATTTTAAAATCTATGGGTCGTGCCCTAGATCTTTAAAACAAAACTAGCAAGACTTTTGTTATTGTATGCTTTGTGCCCAGTTCTAATGTAGAAACAGTACTTATGTAGACAGAGAACTTATGTAGACACAGTACACAGTACTCTTTAGGTTTTCAACTTGAGCTTCTCCCTGTTCCTATCTTACCATGTATTGTATAGAACAGAAATGGACTAATTTGGGGTCTTCACAAGAAAAAGTGTGAAAACTCCATTTCTGCATACCCAACTGTCACGAACGCCCAGCCTGTCCCAGATACAGCAATCTGAACAGTTGGCCGTGACTGGCGTCACCTTAGTCACCACAAAGGATTTATTATGGTGTCCTTACATTCACCAAAACCACTTATTAATGTTTCACACTTAAATCACATACACATGTAGCATGAGCCTCCCTGAGCTTCGTAAATTCACAAAGTATCATGGAGAATACGCTAGATAAAATTTATTTAATCTGAAAAATGTGTCCAAGGCTTAATTACAAAAAAAAGTTAATAACAACACATACAATAAATTGCACAAGAAAGTTTCAAAAAATAAAATAGGAAATAAAACTACTTACTAGACTTGGTGTGTGTGAGGGAACACAATTGAGAAAATGAGACATTTCAGTCTTGATAGATCCCCTCATGAAAATGCACACGTTATTGTCTAAGGCAGAAGATTTTAAACCTTTTTCCACATAGTACTCACCTCCAACCTTTTGACTTTAGCTGTCAATAAGGACAGATTGATTTCCCAAATGTCACAGGGCTTTCGAAGTGAGCTAGGGATGTCCTGATATTTGGAATGTTCACAGGAGTTCTACCCTCTGCTCATTTGACTTGGCTGGTCAGGTCCACATCCTCTGCATACCAAAAAAACTTCTCAGAGATGCCTATCTATCTCTTTCTGGCTAATTTCAAAGGATTATTGATAATTGTATAGGTTCAGACTCATGTCATCTAGCAAAGCACACGTTGAGATTACTTTACAAGGTTACATACAATATACATTGTCATACATGAATTCACCAGAAAATAACAATCACTCATTGGATATACTACATAATCGTCACACCAACCTTCATATCTGACACTTTAGGAGCAGTGACATGTTCTTTAATATTGTTGCATGCAGTCATTTTTATATTCAACATATTAAATGACGTTCACTGAACAAATATATAACATTGCATATTTCATGCAACACAATTGTTCACAAAAAAAGTGAGATGGAGAATTATGCCATCGGCTCATTAGTAATTTCTCACCTTTCTGCTGTTGTTCCTCCTGACTACATTGTGCTCATCACACAATCAACATCATTTTTATGCATGTTTTGTTGGTTCAAATTCTGTATAAACAGACACAGTCAATTAAACAGAAAAATAGGAACATGATACAACAAAGCAGAAAGGAGCAGTTTTATAACTGAGGAATGACATTTTCCTGAGTTTGCTCAACACTTTTTCTAATCATTTTTGGAATTCTGAAGAGACTACTTTAAGATTGCAATTTTGACTTTTTTCGCTTAAATTGTCTTTGTGACAGGACATAACAATAGCACAAAGTAAATATCCTGCTTTTGTTTATAATAACTTCTGTATTTCAAGCTGTACAATTACCAAGTTAGGTCTACAGATGGTATATGTTTATGTTAAGGCAGGCTGTATCAATGTGACCCTATGCAAAGTTGTGTAATGATGCCCTAAATCACAGTGAAAATAGTATTGAATCTCTTAACCTAGCTCATATGAAAAAGCTATGCCTCTGGCCTGTCTCTCGTAGTCTGTTTTGCACTCCCCTGTCATCTCCTTTTATCCTCATGTCACCTCAGCCTCCTGTCATCTATTGCTCACATCATTATTGTATGCACCTCCACATTACTTGTTTGCTGCTGCAATTGTGCATGTCCATGACACTTATATAGTCCCGCTTTCTGCTCCCCAGGTTTCATATATGTACCCCATGGCTCTAATTAAAGTAGACTTTGTAGCACTGTAGACAGTGTGCTGTCTGTTAGTCCTGTCTCCACCCCCTTTATTAGTCTGCATGCACCTTAAACTGCACTACGGAAGGACAAGCCAAATAAGGGAGAAAAATTATACTAAGCAATAATCCGAATCAGGTGCCACCCAAGGGAAAAAAAGCGCCCACAAAAGTAGTGTATTTTTGCCCATATGCAGATCCTTAAGATGCATGTGTGTAAGTAAAGCATCATGATACACTTTTAAGCATATCATCATTCTTTGATATGTAAGTCATTATCATCATCTTGATTGATGACTTGTGTTTCATAAAATAGATAAACTACAAGTGGCAGCATACTCAGAGCATGCTGGTATCTGTAAAAAACATTATACAATAAAGAGAGACACCAGGAGAAAAGTCCTTTACTATATATAAAAAAAAACACAAGCTTATTATCAACTTTATTTCTCACCTAGATCCACAAGGAGGTTTTAAAATAAAACCGCATTGACATTGAGAGGACTGCTTCTAAGAGGAGCCAGCTCGTGAATGACTGGCTTAGAGTCTGTCATTCTAACCAAACAGAGCGGCTTCACTCTGATTGGTCAAAGTGTGGAGAAAGCTAATCTGATTGGTTAGGAGTCCCTAAACTCTGGTGTTGATGGCACCAGCCTAGGCCACGAGCACTTGTGTTGACAACACTTTGTGGGGGGTCAATGTCAGTCTTTCAGTCTTTCGGCATTATTTACACCACTGCAGATATCTGTGATGAGCAGCAGCAGCACAGATATTTGTATCAGCCTTCAGGCACCTGACAAGCGTTTCTGCAGCTCTGCATGAGCTACATTTGTGTGAACACTCCCCTTATTGTATTAGGGATGCATGAAGACACCCCTTCCCTCCCTCATACATCTTCTCCAGGTGTAAGTGTTACGATTTGAGTAGTTTTTTTAATGATCCCTTGCCTCTGTCTATAACGATCTACCTCAAAAGTGACAGAGGATAGTGGAGGCAACACTCAGACTGAATATCAGTAGCAATAAGACACTGGAGAGATGATACAATTGAAGGATATATTGCTTGATGACACAACAGATATATATGCTGATAGTATAATAGCAATGGAAGAATATATATAACATGGAAAGCACACACGGCAATGGAATACAAACAGAATGCAATTCACAATATATACTTCAGTTTGTTAGTAATTCTGGGCAACTGTAATGGGATGAAATAGCAAATAGTCCAGACATGAAGATGGCAAATAAAGAATACGTGACTCTGGAGATATGACCACGGCAGATGAAAGTGGATTAATGATGTTAATAACAGACCAGAATAAATGACGGTATATTGCACATAGCAGGTGGTCACAGGTATCACAATAATTCTTGGCCAATATATATATATATATATATCAATCCCAATTTGATCAAATAGAGCAGAGAGCCCTTAAGCAGTCCGTTACTTAGAAGTAGTTAGAAAAGCAAAGAATCCCAGCCGCGTGCCGCCCCGTAAGGCTAATATCTTCCAGCAACAATCCAACACAAAGGTATTTTAAAATGTAGCAAAAGTTCACAAGAAGAAGTTCAATAGTAGTAAACTTAATAGCAAGCTCGCTATGGAACACAGTCACAGTAGAACAGAGAGCAGAATCACAGGAGAGTCTTTAACAGGAGCCAGCTTGAACATACTGCACAGGTGCATAAAATCAACTTGAATATGCAGCGATCAACTCACGGAAGATGTTTCCAATCTGTAACTTGACAGCGGTGAAGTTCAACGGACAACAGAGGACTACAGGTACCAGGTGCATCGATGTAAAAGCAAAAGTTCAATCAGCAGACATCCATGATAGTAGATTCGGCATAGTAGAACTACAGGTACCAGATGCAAAGATGTCATAAGCGGAAGTCCAGCTAGCAGATAACAGCAGCAGCAAACTCTGTGCACAGCGTAGAACTACAGGTACCAAGTGCAACGATGAATTAGGTAAGTCCAGCCGGCAGGTAACAGCAACAATAGACTCAGGAGGTCCAAACAGAGGAACAGGTAATGGTAACCAGGAGCCAGGCAATCTGAGTGACACGAAGAACAGGCAATGACCCAAAGGTCATAGGTAGTTTAAATAGTACTCAGAACCAATGAGAATCAGGAAGGAGGTCCTGATCACACAACCAGCAGCACCTGTATGAAAGTAGTGTCTCTGAGTGGGAACAAGTCCAAAACATAGTTCACAGGGAAAAAGGTCACAATGCTGGCACCTATCGACGGGACCGGCGCGTGACAGTAAGGAGTTATTTATTGTAGATGCAAGCCACTCTGCATTTCCACATATGTATGTGGCCTGCTTTTGAGCATGTGCAGAGTGATTTCATGAAAATTACATCACACAAACTGGCATAGTACTCATTCTGCATTAGGCCCATTATTTGTATGCAAAATAAATTTAGAAATCAGTAAAGCTCATAAAATTATGCAGCTTGATACATAGAGGCTTCAAGATAACCCATCTCCTTGTTAAAGCTTACCTTATCCCTCATGCTACTATTCACACTAATACACCCTCACAGCTGTTCCAATCTCCACTCTAAGCCACACTCGCTCCTCTTGTTTCAGCTGTGCCCTCTTCCACTTAGAATGTAAGTTCTCTAGTGAGCAGTGTCCTTCATACCGTTTGTTTTTATGTCTGCATTTATTTTGTCTACCTTGTATGTCCCTGTTTTATGTATGTCCTGGTTCCCCTACCGTACGGTGCTACGAAGTACTGTGGTGTCTTACAAATCTACGATAATAATAATAAGATAGGATCATGACAAGGGCCACCATCAGAGGGGTACGGGTGATACTGGTGTTGGGGACCTGGGCTGATTAGGGGGCCCGGGTGACCTGCCTGCCGCATAAATTGAGTTTCATTTTTTTTTTCTTTGCCTGATAATGTGGCAGCTCTCAGTCACTGGGAGCTGCCACTTCCTGTCATGAAGTGAGAGATCAGCAGAGTAAGAACAGAGGCATACGAACAAGGTAAGTTAATTAGGGAGAGGGAGGGGTATGGAAGGAGCCCGTGACTACACTAACTGACTGTATAGAAAGCACTTTACATAACATTTTTCACTACCACATAATCCTGTTTTTCCTGGAATTACCTAACAACAGGTCAGTAGTTGCTAACATACAAATGCAAGCTATGTTATTTTTCAGAATGCAAAAAGTAATAGCCATATCCTTATATTAGCGAGTGTTGTCTGGAAGAAGCATGTTAAAAACAGTTATGAAGTACTGAAAACGACAATGTTGGTACCAAATCTAACATACTTCTTGTTTTCCTTTAACATAGTTTACATTAATGCAAAAATGGAACAATCACTTTGGATAAATATAATGTAGAGTTGACCAGTGAAAACATAAAATAATTGATACTCATGAACATATCTGGAAAACTTCAGGTGTTAAAATATAATTTGAGAATGGCTCTTTAAATGGAACTTCTGATCAAATTAAATGACATACTCCTAGGTCCTTCACTGTTAATTTGATTTCAAACTCCTGCAGTCCAATTGGTGAATAATTCCAGCCATCCACCTTTCGGTGCGTGGAGAACTCTCACCACTGTGATGGCCAGCACCATCCACCAATCAGCATGCCATCAGCCATTTCTTTGGTATGTCAAAAGCCTACATGGACAAGGCTGGTGGCAATGAAGCAGGAAAAGGATGCTGTTTGGTCACTTTGTGTTTAAAACACAATCAGAGTGGCCAGGGAGCATCCTTTGTTTTCCTCTTGGACACCAGCCATGGCCTTGCATTGTGTGGTCAGAGCAGGCCGGCTGGGCCGAAAAGGTAAAAATTGTACCGGCTAAGGAGCAGATGCCACCTTAGCCCCAGCCTGGCCTAGCCAAGCCTTGAATTGTAATCAGCACCAGAGGACTCATTGTTCAATCAGAGTTGAAGTAATTTGGGATGAACAATATGAACATGCCAAGGTTATTTTTTGGGGGGAGGGGGCCCTGCCTATTTCATTTGTACTGAACCCCACAATTTCTGGTGGCAGCCCTGATCATGACCATGAGAATGTTGTGAGGCAGTAAATGGGCCATCCATGATCAGATATTACAATACAGTACAATACAGGGTAAAACATACAGAACTATAAACAAACAATACTAGGATATAATAATACTGTAATTTAAAATGAAAGCACATGAAATCTGATTGCAAGAAACAGTGAAACAGGTTAATCATAGAGTAGTTTTTAGAAGCATGTACTTCTTGCACTCACTCATTGTTCCAAGTGACTGGGTGGGTAGTTTAAGTGCATGCACATGACCATACTGCAACTGAATCAGATGCAATGGAACTGGATCCTAAGAAGCAATTTGCTTGGATACACCTTTTTAGTGCAGACAGCTGAAATCATCACTGTCAGTGATAGTTCCATTTAGGTACAATTACCTTGCTGTGGGTTTGTTTACTAAATTAAGAAAAATGTACCTGGCGCTAAGTGGTAAAACACCCTCTGTAGGGATTCAAGACACTGCTGCAATGGCATAGTGTTCTTCTCCCAGATAAACAAACCACAAGTAAAAATGAGTACAGTGCAGAAAAGAGGCACACAGGGGTTAACAATATAAGATAAGAGGGTGGAGAAAGTAATCAGGATGCTTTAGCCACAAAGATTGCAAAAAATAATACGTATTTAATCACTATAAAAAACTATTACTTACATACAAGCATAAATTTCACAAGAAATGGCACATAATAAACATGCAGATAATAAATGAATAAAAAGGCAATCAACTATGATAATAGAATCAACTCTGTGAACTGTACCTCATAGTAGGTCGGTAAGTATATAGACCACTTCAGATCTGAAGGAATATATTTCACATAAACACAATAAGTCAGGGAATTTGGTGTTGTTGCGTAATTTTGATAGCTCCAAGAATATAGCCTTAATACTGACAAGTGTAAGATCATCAATCCGTCACGGTGACTGCTGGAAGAGACTGTTAGCAAAAGAATTGCACTTACGGTCTTCAATAAACTATGTCCAGCCGTGTCACCTTTTCTGCTGTCATTCAGCTATCGATTGAAAGGTCTGTGGGTATTAGCAATTAATTGCACTTTCAGATTCCACATTGGAGTTACAAACTCATAACACCATCTCTACTACTCGCAGCTGATAGACTCTGTAAAAGATAGGTGCGCACTTCTCAGGGTTCTGGGTACCAACAAAAGATTACAATGTGAGTTTCACTTGATACAATGTTGTGTCAATCCAGCTGAGAGCTACCTACTAGAGGTCCGTCTGTTACACAGGTTGATCAATTGGCGACACATTTTGTCCTCTCCTTTATGACTTTTTCACAGCCATAATCTATCCATTAAATCAAGTGACTTGTCTTAACCCAGGTCATTACCCCTTAAATGCAGGGCCAATATATCCGGGGTGAGTTGCCTTTTCTTTCTCAGATGACAAAATGGGCATTAGGGCTGACCATCTTAAACCCCCAGCCATCATATGGTTACGGGATGTGAGAGGGCACTAGCTGCCCAGTGCACATATGAGTGTCTAACCACCCATATACGAATCTTCTCCAAACGATCACCGAGAGGCAAAAAAAAGTAATATGTCATCAGGAACTTGCCAAATCTGACCATATACTGACCAGTCGTGTTAAATGGTTTTCACGTGATTACCTATAAGCAAACAAAGTAATGAACAATAGAGCATGGCTAAAGCTGACCAGGTATTGTCTGCCACCGACATATAGGTGCTACTGGACTCACGGAAAGGAATGGAAGGGGTTAAGGTTAGGGGTGCGGTAACCCATATTAAGGCGAAAACCCATAAAATCCTGGAAGCTCACCACTAATCAGGCCTTGATCCGAGGAGAAAATGGGAAATATTCCTTCATGCCTTCGCTAAAAGCAATGAGCAGCCAAGCCCTGTGTTACCGAAGGAAGGGTTTGGGGGGTTGGAGGAGTGTTGAGGGAAATTGTGAGAAGTAACCCTTTCATCCCCTAGGTCATAGGTAGGTTTTAGAGGCATCGGACTTTATTACCCAGGTGTTTAATGGATGTGATGGAAACTCCCGCCTTGGCCGCGGCAGCAGCTGCCCCAATCCCAAAGGAATGGGTGCCTGAAAAGCTGGGTCTAGACCCATGCTATTTCAGGGAATGCTTAAATGAAGCATTGCATTGAAATTTAGAGAGGGAAGATCCATGCTGCATACCAAATGTAGATCCCCTCAGGGTTCGAACCCCTGCCAATTAGGTACACAGATCTGCTGGTTATATCCTGGAGTACACTGTGCAGATAAGTTTATTCAGCGGGCTTTCAGAATTGCTTTGCCTTATCTTGAAGAATTTGCTTCCAAAATTCCTGCAATAGAAAACCTGCCCCAGCTGTGGCTGTAGCCACCCCAGACCTAAGGAATGGGTTCCACAGAGGAACGGATAATACCCATTAAACTAAAATTTGGTGACAGGGGCCTGGCGGAATGACCTAACAGAGCTTCCCCACAAGTGGTCTAACCCCATAAATTTGGGTACTAAGCCGACAAAGCATATGTGCAACAATATCAATCTAGTGACCTTTGCTTTTAACGTTGCAATGGCAAATACTTTTGAAAGTCAAGTAAGAACCAAATATCACAAACTATGTGACCTCCTTTGTGTACTAACCTAATGCTCACCTAAGGCAACCAGACATATGGTCAAGGCCGCAAGTGAGTATATGGAAATCCCAAGCCCACCAGCTAAATGTCCGTCTGTGACCCCTGACTTTTAGACAGGCGACGAGTACCGCTGCATCAGCTCTACCCATGTAACTCCCAGGTGTAACTGACTTCTATAGTCAGTCGTCTGTTAGTGTAAAGCCAGGTACAGCATTAAAAGACAAGTGGTACAAATCAGTGCCACATTTTAAAGGGGCCTGGAGGTAGTCATCATAGTTACGTGAAGGAAATCTCAGGTACTCCTCACCCTTAACGTGTATCAATTTTATACCATTATTATAACAGGCCAGCGAAGTCGAGCAAGCATATAAATTAAAGTGGGTCAAAATAGCACCTCAGAACTCTCCCCTTGCCAATCAGCTGCATGGTAGAAAGATCCTCAAATGAAAGTCAGCATGGGAAACCATAACTTCGAGATACATGTCCCCAAATCTGACTTACATCCCCGTTGAATCTCGTGGTGCAGCAAATCATTAAAGTATATAACAGTGTGTAAAGTGTAGTGGGCAATAAGTGTGTAAAGTGTAGTGGGTAAATAGAGTGTACTCTGGAATGATCACCTGTTATCTTACTGTTTACCAAAATTGTTATGTCCTCCAATCAGAAATTAGTGGGGTAACACCTGTTACCTTGTGTCGCTCAGGCACTAAAGGGCCTTAAATATTAATTAAAGGGTTTGACAGCATCAGGTACCTATTCAGGAAAACCGTAAGCTTAGTAAACCCCTGAATCTAGTGCTTCTACCAAATATCTACATGTGTAAAGTGTAGTGAGTGAAGAACTGAACTTGGGCATGCTCACGTTTATTGGCACTGCCTGAAATCAGGGCAAAATACTCCTGCAAAATAAAATTCAGTCTAGGAAACTTGTAGGCGGACAAGGACCTCTGTATTTATGGAATAAAGAGCTGACAAGGAACAAATGTACAAGAAACTGGGGACTCCTAGAGCTGGTGTCCTAGCTTGCACCCATCCATTTAGATGAAATCAGTCTGGGCCATCGTGAAATATGGGTTGTAGAGCCTGGTAAGGGAGCCATAAAATATGCTTGCTGGCCTTATGATGTTAATGCTAAATCTCAGTCTACTTAAACAGCCCCACATTAGTCTCCTTCTTGTAGACTAGGAATGTCCATAAACTGCGGTCACTGAGCAGTTGGGTTTGTATGAGAAACTGGCCCACCCCCGTATAAAAATCCACCTACCCTAGAGTACCTGCCCCCGATATCAACACTTTAAAATCTATGTTATAATGAATGATTTGAAATGGACCTATAAACTTGTCTGTATGCATCCACCTACTGGAAGACTGATAAACATCTATCCAGATAACCAGCATTAGAGATGTAATCACAACTCTGCCACGGCACTCTGCGACTCAAACTGTGCAGCAGTGTTCCCCTGAGGTTCGCTGTTATTCGGCAGGACAGGTGGGCGTGTAATAGCTTCAACAGACTAAGAGAGCCCTGGACAATGTCTGAAGAGCCATAACTATATTATGTGAACTGTTGCGTTGAGTATGTAATGCATAGTGTTAGTCAAACTCACTGGATATATCCAACAGGCTCCCCTTGTCGCAGAATGTCCCGCAGGATGGCGTCATCCCTTGGCTATTGCGCACCCAATCACTGGAAGCTCTGGTGTGAGGAAAGCCTGGGCAGCCCGGGTATAGAGGGGAGGAACAGGGCAGAGCCACTGATTGGTGATATGGAAGGTACTGAAGTGCTGTGGAATAAGGGGGGGGGAGGGAGGGCTGCCACTTATGGCCGGAGGAAAAGGGGGATGGGTGACGGAAATGTCATGAGGGAATGCACATGGATGATTTAATCATGCATGCAAATATGAACAATGCATATATATGCGTGGAAGGCAACATTCAGACTTAAATTACAATAACACACATGGGAAGATTCATAATGCTGATTTCTTAGCAATCATGATGCATACTGCCAGTTCTCATTTGATTTATGTTCATTTAATTATTATCTATATATCAATCATATATATATATATATATATATATATATATATATATATATATATATATATATATATATATATATATATATACATACAGTGTTGGACTGGGGCATGAAGGGCCCATCAGGGAATGCAACACTACGGGCCCACCAAAGGGGGTGTGGTCAGCCATCATAGAGGCGGAACCAGACACTAGAGGGGGAGTGGTCAGTCCACGAAAGACAGCTAGCACCTTAGTGTAGTATATAAAGCATACAGTGAGTGTATAAAGAATACAGTCTTGACCTGCCCCTTAGATTGGGCAGAACAGTCACCAAAAAGCAGGCTTGTCCCACTAGACCAGGCTTGGCTAACCTGTGGTACTCCAGGTGTTGTGAAACTACAAGCCCCAGCATGCTTTGCCAATATATAGCAGCTTATTGCTGTAAGGGTATGCTGGGACTTGTAGTTTCACAACATCTGGAGTACCACAGGTTAGCCAAGCCTGCACTAGACTCAGAACATTTGACAGACTGTCCTACCTGTTGTTGTCACTTCTACCACTTGTGGCTGCTGGTTTATTTAGTTGCGGCTTGTCTGGATCCAGGAATGTTGAGGGCCCTATTTGGAAAAAATAATGGGTACATTTAGAAACGCCAACCATCCCTGCCATTAAATCAACAGCACCCACATTCAGTTATAGACCCAAACCACCTCAGCATTAAAGGTCCCATCACCCCCTCCCTATAGTGTTCTCTGTGCAGCCCCCCCTCTCTATAGTTTAGTATAGTCAGCCCCCTATAGTTTAGTATAGATAGGCAGCCCCCCTATACCACATAGTAGTGGCCCCCCAACCATTGTTATGCCACACAGTAGTGCCCCAATGTTATGCCACGCAAGTGTCCCCAATTCACATTATATGCCTGCAATAGTGGTCCCCAATTTACGTATGCCATGCAATAGTGCTCTCAATTCACACATATATATATATATATATATCTACTATATAAATGCCTAGTGGCGTGTGTAAAAAAAAAAACAAGCTGCAGCGCCACCTGCTGGGCAGAGTTATACACTGACCTATATATTTCTTGAAGCAGAAAGGACAGTTGGGAGTGGTTGGTGGTCGCCGGGCGTGGGGAGTTTTTAACACCTTAAGTAGCTTGATGAAGGATGTGGCGATGAAGATGAAGGATGAGGTGATGGAGAAAAATGATGAGGTGGTGATATGTGGACAAAACCACGTTAAAAAAGGGCGCTTGCGTCGGGAAGTAATGCTCTTCCCCTGAGGAGGCCTGGGCTAGGCCCAAAATCATGACAAGAACCTTTTTAACACCTTAAGTAGCTTGATTTGACTAGAATGCATGAGTATCATGCACGGGTTAACTTGTGTGTATATATATATATATATATATATATATATATATATATATCTGATAGAACATACTGAAGAAGGTAAAACATATCTCTTCACGCAGGGTTAGCGCTAATCTGCTTATCCCTATACGGCACCCTATCTTCCAGACCTAGCGTCCCTCATCATCAGAGGTACGAACACTCGTTACCAGTGGCTGTTTTTGTGTCAGTTTATACCGATGTGTCACTACGCCATTTGAATCCCACACAGTTAACTTAGGAACTATGGACTAAAGGTTTTTTAGCTGACCAGATCCCTACTGTTTGATTCACACCATAAGACTCTGTGCTTGTTATTACTTGCCCTGGACATTGTTTTTGCCATGGAGTTATCATCAGTACATGGTACACATTTCACTGACTTGATTTTGTATCAGAAATAATTGCCAAAATCCAAAATCATGAGTCTTTTCTGTCCTGTTTCAAATGGTGGATTAACAATTGTAGTCCTTGGCTGACCCTTTGGACAATTAAAAATTAATTCTTTTGAAACTAATAAACAATAATACTTGTATCTCTCATTACACTCTTTCAAGATAGGGATTATTAGCTTATGCAGCTAAAGTGTTTCTGTCTAAACATGTTACCATGCAATGATACAGCTGATTCCGTCTCCCAAGCAGAAATAATAGAGATTCTATGCAGGGAACAGAGAATTGGTGGTGTTGCCCATAGCAACCAATCAGATTGTTGCTTTCATTTTCAGACGTGCACAAAAAGAATGGCAGCTAGAATTTGATTGGTTGCTATGGGCAACACAGCAGTTTTACTGTACAATGCTTTTTATATTGGGTTATATAAACGTAACCTAAGCACACACTTAAAGCTTGTCCATCGATTGCACTAGCACAGCCCCTGCACTCTCCAGCTTCCTTAATTTTTGTGATAAATTAAGCTATTTAGGGCCATTTCAATCAATGATATTCTAATTATGTTTTACTTATGGCATGTTTACATTACAGAAGGCAGCTGTCAATGCTCCAGGGACTCATTATAATGGGGCTGACTGTCAAGCACAATGTCCAATTCACGCACACACGGTATATACATGTATAGCTGCCAGCGTTCCTTCCCTGTAACTGTATAGCAAAAACAAACATCCAAGTTTATCAGAGGTCTGTGTCGTTCAGTAGAACTGGCTGTTTCTTCCAATTCATTGCTGAGTTCCCTAATTGAGAGAAAGTTGGCCAGGTCCATCTATTAGTAGCTGTACGCATGGTGCTGTCACACTGGGTGGGAGCTAAGCACACCCATTAAAATGGCATCTATCAAGTTGTGTACAGAGAGTGGTATAGTGTTGGCACAAACAATATAAAAAGGTGATTTTAAGTCTACTCACCCATATGTTGATGCCGCCTCTCTTCTCTTTCTCCCTTCGGTGGCGGCGGGAAAATCAGCTGACAGGGGGAGGTGGCAGGTCACATGATCGAAGCTGCGATCGTATTTGAAAGATGACTGGCTGTCAGTGACAGCCAGTCATCTGCAGTAGCGGGGACGGCGGAGAGGACTGCGGGCACCCTGGACGATGACAACGGGCCTCCAGGTAAGCTCTGCCCACAACGAAAAGGGGGTGTGGCCGTAAGGTAGCCTGGCCTACAGGTGGTTTTACCGGTAGCCCGCTGGGCCAGTCCGACACTGTATACATATACACACACACACATATATAAATATATATATATATATATATATATAGATAGATAGATAGATAGATACACACACACAAACAAACACCATATTTATATGTATGTAAATAAATAAATAAATATAAATATATATATATATATATATATATATATATATATATATATATATACATATATATAAATAAAAATTTGGTGGGAGGGGGGGGCAGATAGGGGATAGTATTGTCCCCAGTAATAAAATTGGGAGCCGGAAGTGAGCTGTGGGGGTCAGCAGGGTACAGAAGTGCCGATCACTTTATCTGCAGAGTGATGCCAGCAGGCAAAGCTGAGAGGGGGGGGGATCATTACTTTTACCCTGAGAAGAGGAGCTATGGGCAGCAATGCTGCCCACTCCAGAGTGAACACCAGGTGTGCGAAGTGTCCCGGCGGTAGCATGTGACTGCCATGCTCTGCGTGTGGGATTCCAACGCACCTGCTGAGATCTGGCACTGCTACAGGTGGGGGGCAACCAGAAACACTTGCTCCCTGACAAAAGGAGGGAGAAGGAAAAAGAAGGGAGGAAGGGGATGACATGACAGGTGAAGAAAAAAAGGGAGAGGGGGGCAGTAATAGTAAGGGGAGGGATAAGGAGAAGATGAAAGAAATGTAAGGGGAGGGATAAGGAGAAGATGAAAGAAAGGAGCAAATGAAATAGCAGCTAAGAAAGGAAACATAGAATTGAGAAACATGTGGGACAGGTGAAGATGTAAATAATATTGTGAGCCTGCAGTTATATCTGTCTCCTATCCTGGATTTCCAGCAGATAAAGGGTTTGAGACATTAAGGAGAGCAAAGCAAAACAATTAGTAAGTTTGTTCTTGGTCAAGCCATCTCGCAACGCAAGGGGTGCAAATTAGTTTTTTGTTTAGTTAAATACTGGCTGTTTTTTCATGTAGCACGCAAATACTTGATAGCTTTATTTTTACACTAAATTTAAAGTTGATCTAGGACATGCCCTATCCCAACTATAAATCTGTCCCCACATGTTAAACTTACCTAACCCTCCAATGCAACATGGTTTTGCCCAGGGGCAAAGTTACTCCCTTTTTATGCTTTGCTCTAATTATTGACTAAGGCACAAAAAATATATGCAGAACACACTAGGGGAAGGAGCAGAAGTAGCAAGAGAGACAGGCAGGATAATATGCAATACAAAGAATGAGGAACAAAACAGTAACACTATTACGAGATACTGAGCCTGATCCTCACAGTGCTTTCCCAGTGATTTCCAGCAGAGAAAGAGGGTCCAGCATACTTTGGGAGGAGCTATACAGGGGCAAACGCAGGATTTGTAGAGGGGGGGTTTTAACACAAGCATGCATGGGGGCGTGGCTATAATATTACACAGTGCTTGGCTGCTCTCCAACTCTTCCTATCCCCATAATATACATGGGCAATGCTGCGTGCACTACTGTTAGGTGCACGCAGCTTCCCCTTTTCAAGCAGAGCCGTGTGCAGTGGGAGCAGAATCCAGCCACCTCAATTATATAGTTTGTTTTGTTTGTAAACTATCTTCAAAACATTATTCTAACAACAGTTGTCTTTTTACTTGGTCCCTCCCAAAATAATATATACCTGAGTGCTGGCGTACATTATCATAAAATTTCAGTGCTGTCAGCTCTGCTCCAAAGAGCAGAGCTGGACAGCGCATGTGTGGAGGGATCACATGATCCCTCCCTGCAGGGCCGGACTGGGACTAAAAATCAGCCCTGGTATTTAAAGCACACAGGCCCATGTGTTGTGGGCCCTATGCACTATATTGTTGCACACTGATGCTGGCGCAGTGCGTGTTACTGGTGCTTTACAATATGATGTAGTGTGCATCAATAGATATATTGACACAATCACAGAAAAAAATTATGACAATCAGCGCTTTTTCCTCTTAATTAAAAATCTTTGTACACATAAATATGCAAGAAACATTACAGCGCAATAATGAGCAATACATAGTGTTTTAAACGTCATTGGATACACAGTAGTGCCCTCAGTTCAAGAAAGGATGGTTAAAAACACATTGCACACGAGAAAATATGAACTTACCTGATCATGGCATCCTGTGTTTTGTTCTCCTACTGGGCGCGCTGGGCGAGGAGGGATCTGCAGCTGTCAGCTCACATGGGCAGTCGGGAGCAGGAACAGTGCGTAGTGGAATTTTTTTTTAACATTTGTCCCCATTCTTCATTATTACCTGTGTTTCATGATGGTTGCATCCCTGACATTCCCATTCTTAAGATGTCTCTCCCTTTATACTTTCTTTTACCTATGCCCCTGCACCATCTTCTCCTTTGTCCCTCTCACCTAACCCATCTTTTTCCCTGGCACTCTCACACGTCTTCCTGCACCCTCTACCCCCATGGCCCTCACACATCTTCCTGCACCCCCTCCCCCCCTGGCTCTCTCACCCCTCTCCCAGCACCCCCACTCTGCTGGCTCTCACCCCTCTCTCTGCACCCCCTTCCCCCCTGGCTCTCACCCCTTTCCCAGCACCCGCTACTCAACTGGTTCTCTCACCCCTCTCTCTACACCCCCTTCCCCCCCTATATATATATATATATATATATATATATATATATATATATATATATATCCATATCCTATGAGGCAAAGGTAGTTTGAGCTGAAGATAGTAACAATGTACATTTATATCTGTTATATCTGTATTTTAAAATTGTTTACATAGCAGCTCAACATGAAACAAAGGAACAATGCTAGAAAAAATAATAATAAGGCAAATAGAGGTAACAAAAGTCAGGCTTCAACAAAAGAGGTCACAAAGCCACAGACCTGCCCTTCCACTCTCAGCTGCTCTCATCTGCACAACATCCTCACCCCTCCCTCCCGCTCTCAGCATAATTACCATACACTGCGCTCTCTCACACTCGTGACCCCCCCCCCCCCCGCAAGAATCGTGGCACCCCCGCTATTCCCTCCCACCTTCAGAAAAAAAAAATCTGGAAACTGTGTCCAGATTGAATGAAACAGTGTGCAGAGCTTAAGGGGAGGTAGCCAAGAAGAGTCGAGCAGGCCCATCCAGGCATCGGCCCTTCTGGCATTTGCCAAAAGTGCCAGATGGCCAGTCCGGCCCTGCCTCCCTGTCACTCACCGCTCTCTCATTGCAGAGACAGAGCGGAGATGTTTGTGCACATGCGCAATTGATGTATGAAGAGGAGCGAAGAAGACCTGGAGGAGATCCAGAGACAGCGCATTCCGAAGAGGCAGGGTAAGTATGTTTTTTTTATCACTGAAACAGCAGTTTATCGGAACTGCTGTTTCTGTGTTCCATTTTTCATAAATTTGAGAAATAGTTCAATCCTTAGCAATGCGATATGGATTAAAAAATATTTTTCACTTTATGAGAAGATAAATGTGCCCCTAAATGTTCTGACAAGTGTGAACAGTCTGAGAAATTGACAATTAACTGTAAATCCTTTATTGAAAACCTGCTGCTTTTTTAATTAATATTTTGCCATTGTTGTGCAATCTAATTTTAGCATGTACACTGCATAAATTCTTTTTACTTTATGGGCTAAAGTTCTACTACACGTGATAATATTTCTTTGCAAAGGTGTATAGCACTTGCATTATAGGCTCAGGGGGAAAACTAACTAACAGCATGGGGTTTCTATGTCAGACTGACCTCTGGTAAATTATTTTGTACTCGGTATCAATAAAGGAACTTCTGATCAACCAAGTCTAAGCAAATCAAGTGACTCATTTGCATGGCCCTTGAAAGTCATAATTTCTAAAGCTATAATGTTTGCTAAGTATGCATATAGGGGGGGTGCTCTAGTATATGTCCTGTTGTACTTTTTCCCTTTGTCTAATAGTTCACACTTCTTCCAGCAGTGATTATTGATAACCTTAACCATGGCTGCTTTGGAATTTTACAATGCAATTATTACAAACATTTAGTGATGGTGACTGAGAATGTAGTATGTGCTTGTCATCTGGTGGATCTTCAATCCCATAACGATCAAAATGTACATAATCATAATCTTTATCAGCATCAGCAAAGACAACAATGCTGTAGATGTATAATTAACATGTTTATGTTAGGCTGCTGGCCCTGATCACAAACCCACAGAACTAGATGACGGAGTTCTTTGCCTATAGCAGCCGCCTTTCCCTTAGAGCTTGACGCGCTCACTAGTACTCGGTTGCCCCCAGGACTTAGCTCCAAGTGTAGTGTGGGTTGGTAATGCAGGACCACAGCGGCGGGCCAGGAGACTGGCAGAAAGCAGCGGGTCGTCAAACAGTAGCCGAGGTCAAGGGTCACAGGCAAGCAGGATAGTCAGTAAACACGCCAGAGGTCGGGGTCACGGGCAACAAAGCAGGGTCCAAAGTACAAGCCAGAAGGGTCAGGGTCACAAGAAAGCAGGCAGGGTCCAAATCCAAGCAGAGGGTCAATACACAGGAGATCCAAACAGCGTATCCACAGGACAACAGCAAACCAGGAGCAGGTCAGCAAACTGAACAGCAAGTTATAACCGGCAGTGACGCTGCAGACCTCACTGCCCTAAATACAACAGACAATCAATCAGAGCCTAGCTCTGAAACAACACCCAGACCCCCGCTAAGTAATAAATTAGACCTAAATAGCTTTCAAGCTATACTTTTCCTTGCACACACGCCCAGCTGTCCCATGTTGCCGGGACGCGGCGCTACAATGATAAGCGTCCGGCCATTGCCTTGTCAACGATCGGATGCTAAGCGGAAATGACGTCCCGGTCGTCAAGGTGATGGATGAGACGCCAGGAGGCGAAGGAAGCGAGCCACGGCGGCTGTTAGTACCGCCGCGACTCGTGACAGTTTATATATACTTTTGGAAATGACATCTGTTTTGTCAAGTCTTGTGTGTTTCTCCCAAAAGCAGACCTCCCTCACAGTACAATGGGGGAAGGGGTATATGGGGGGTTGTGCTTCTCAGATGCAGTTGGTGGGGCTGGCAATTTTGTTTTTACGCCTATCATGTGCTTGCAGAATGGCAACTGCGTCTAGTTGCATGACTGTTTATTTTTCTATCATTGTTGCTGTAAAAGGATTTCTACGTTGATTATGGGGTTTTAATCTCCTTAATAATCCGGCAAATGTATGGATGACCATTTAATACCGTAATATATGACTATTGCAGCCAACTAGCTTCTCGCAAAGGTACTTCTAGATTAACCTAAGAACTATAATTCTTAAATTTCCTTAATTCCACAGGATCAATATATTTATATAATAGCTTATGCTCATATCTTCAAGAAAGACTATGCACAAAATATAGTTTCATTTAAAACCTGTTGTATTGTTAACATTCTAATTGTAAAACTTATGTATAAATTATGAAATAGTAAACAGCATTAACAATATTTTGCACAAAGTATAGATTTTGGTGACATATATATTACATTAATTGCCTTTTCTATAAATATACAAGTCATTGTGTGTGTGTTTTGCCTAACTATTGTCTAAAGGTGTGTGTGTGTGTGTGTGTGTATGTGTGTGTGTGTGTGTGTGTGTGTGTGTGTGTGTGTGTAGAGGGGGAGGAGACCTATGGGGGAGGGAAGCCACACAGACAATCATGCACATGTTAGCCTTCAAAATATTCTCACATACTCAGGGGCAAACGCAGGATTTGTAGAGGGGTGTTTCCACACCACACTGCCAGTGGGCATGACAAGCATGAATTGGGGCGTGGCTATAGTTTTAGACCGTGCTTGGCTGCCCTCCAACTCTTCCTATCCCCATAATATACATGGGCAACGCTTTGTGCACTACTGTTAGATGCACGTAGCTCTCCCTTTTCAAGCAGAGTCGTGTGAAACGGGGGCAGGGTCCAGCCACCTCAATTATACAGTACCCCAGGCTTGGAAGGGGGTTTCCAGGCACTAGGAAACCCCCTCTCGTGTTTGCCTATGATACTCTACCACATTTATCTCTCACAACATTTGCAATCTCCATTACAACATTACGCAAATGCTTCAATTTAAACCAACAATCTATCCCAAATACAACAGGAATTCCAAGAATTGTACAGCACTACAGGAGTCAAACACAGTGTCAGCCATCTTAATACATGTGCTCAAAATGGCCTAATTTAATGCCAATGCAGTCTTTCATAGCAACAGGGCCCAGCTCTTATTAGATTACTGCCAGCAGTCTTTCATAGCAACAGGGCCCAACTCTTATTAAACTACACAATCACATACAAATCAGACTAGCACCATACCATTACCTATGTTATATCTACACAGCATTGCAACATCATTACAAGGCATGAGGTTAACATTATCAATACCAAACCGAGGTCTAACTTTTAAAACCAACACAATCTCGAAATAACTCTTGCACTAAACTCAGACATTTCCTGTTCACATTTACCAACTGTACCTTCAAATAAATTTCCATATTACTAAAGCCAAATGATCATTCATTCTCATTTAATTTACCCCGTCCAGATTCGACCATTGTCCATTCAACAACACATTACAAAATTTATAACATTTATGTATCCAGTCGCACTCAGCTTTCATTCATTCCATTCAAAAACTCCATCATTCCTACCAGCCAGGGCCTGTGGAAGCCATGAGGTAACTCACTTTCCTGCATGTCTAGCTAGAAGCTGTCTGCATGACTGACCAGGCTTATGGTAAGGCAATTTTTAGTACAGAAAATCAAGTAAGAAAGGGGTGAGTAGCTAATGGATCTATTACGTTGGCATGTCTAATGTAAAAACCTTGGGGTAAATGTATCATTGTGCGGGTTGTACAAGTTGCTGGAAATCTGCAAAATGACAGCTTAAATTTAAAGCGGTGCTGCTTTCCCTTTACAAGGCTTTAAATTTAAGCTGTCATCTCGCCGATTTCCGGCGACTTGTACAACCCGCACTATGATACATTTACCCCCTTGTCTTATTTACTGACGGTAGGAAAAAAAAATTAACACATGTCAATGTACGCCACAATAAATGATGCCTCAACAATTAAATCTAAGATCCGAAGGTTGTTCCTTTTTTGTTGTCTCTTCATGATGTCATCACCTTCGCAAAATACGATGGGGGGGGTCTTGTGGGGTACAGTCATCTTTGACATCTGGTTTGGATCTCATCTGTGTCCAAGTCCTGCCATTCTGTGTCCTTATCGACCGTCTCAGGATCTCGTGTCATCTGTCAGGGATATCATCTGCTACAGGTGGGCACTGCCTTAATTCTCATCCAACTTGTAGGAAAGAAAAAAAATTATCAGTTGTTTTGAAATTTTTACTTTTTCCTACAATTACCTTGTTGCCTCAATTAGAAAGCTTGACAGTTGATGATTAACTCCTATAACAGGGTCAAGTCACCCCAGTTAATAGTACCCAAAATCTATCTGTTGGCTTACTGAATTAGGAGCAAGTTTTCTTTTACCTCACTGTTTCTCTGTTTTCTCGGATAATTATAAGCTACCCTGGTTCTGTCCTCATAACTCTGAGTATCAATCATGTTATATTCTACAACTAAATAAATGTCTCCTCTTCAATTTCCTAATTAAATATTTTTCTTTAGCTTCTACTTTAATGAAGGGTCTTCATAAACCCTATATTGACTTCTTTTGTAAAATAATCTGATACACTTCTGCTCAATTGACCACATGATTGCAAAATTGATCTTCTTGCTTGTGCAATTCCTTGTACAGGTTGTGGATAAATAGATTAAAGAGAACTTAGTTAAAGGATTTGTTCACCTGTCTTCAGCGCATGCAGGAATAGACTGCTTTTTGTGAACAAAAATAAAGAAATGCCATGCAGTGGCTATAGATGTCTGAACGAAATAGCAAGTACCAAAATCCCTTTCCTTTCCTTTCTATATTGTTCAACTGTAGAAAAGGAACTTCATTTTCACTAAGCTTAGCTTATAAAAGTAGAAGACAGCATTTAATACATTGGATAGCCACATATTAACATTTCCAGAATACGCACATATCTGACACAAGACACTGCAAAAACATTAATTCATGCACTCATCATCTCCAGCATCGACTATTGCAATTCCCTCCTTACTGGTCTTCCCAAAGTCAGACTT
Organism: Mixophyes fleayi; assembly: GCF_038048845.1. NCBI lineage: Eukaryota > Metazoa > Chordata > Amphibia > Anura > Limnodynastidae > Mixophyes > Mixophyes fleayi. The sequence continues at coordinate 94,212,995 of NC_134404.1, read as the reverse complement.
GAACCCCTACAATCTATTTTGCATGCAGCGGCTAGATTGATTTTCCTTACTAACCGTTATTCCTCTGCTGAGCCACTCTGTCAGTCTCTACATTGGCTGCCTGTATATCAACGAATCCAATATAAAATTCTTCTACTAACATACAAGGCCACCAACAAAATTGCACCAACATACATCTCCTCACTTATCTCAAAATATCTCCCTACTCGACGCCTCCGTTCTGCTCAAGATCTACGTCTCTACTCCACTCTCATCACATCCTCCCATTCTCGGTTACAGGATTTTTTCCAGGCTGCACCCAATTTGTGGAATTCCCTCCCACGCACAATAAGACTTTCCTCTAGTCTTCAAACCTTCAAGCGTTCACTGAAAACCCACCTCTTCAGATAAGGTTATAATATTCCTCAACCACCATCTTAATTTCCCTAGATTACCATATTACCATCCTCTACACTGCTAACGCAAGACAACAACCCTTTGACCAACATTGCAACACACACAGCCCACTCAATACTTTTACCTTTGCGTTCTAGCTGGTCCATTGTGCAATATGATGTAGCACATGCCCTTGTGTTTCTAACTCCCATTGTCCTATAGATTGTAAGATTGCGAGCAGGGTTCTCTTACCGCTCTGTCTGTATGTAAAACCCAGTATTGTCTTATCAGTGTTTGTTCCCAATTGTAAAGTGCTACGGAATTTGCTGGCGCTATATAAATAAATGTTGATGATGATGATATTAATACATTGGGTAGCCACATATTAATACATTGAATAACAACATATAGTATAACAAGTCTTGTAATGCCCCCACTGTATTTTAAAAGTTTGATAATATTTTTAGAGACATTCTAGTGTCTATTATTGGTGTATATATGCATTATATCCCAGCATGTTCTTCCTGTCGCTGGAGCTCCACTAACAGCATTTGCACCAAGTTCTGCAATGCCTGAGAGATATTTATGCTTACATTGAAAAGTCGCTCTTATTTCTACTCATGGGGTTGCAATGGATCTTGTTAAGACTTTTGCAGTCCCCAATTGGCAACAATCCAATACATCATGAGGCTTCCAATGTTACCTTGGGCTTGCCCATTATTACAGATCAATTATCTGAAACTTTTAGACCACAGCAGCATCCATCATTATTTTAAAACAGAAGAAATCAAATCCTAAATTGTGACCTATGGAAGCAAAGGAAGCTTTTTTCTGATCTAACGAATAGATAAAAGAAGATAAAATTAGTTTGAATGGTATGAGATTATCTGAGTGGACGGCCACTATGTCTCAGTTACATAGTTTCAGTTGTATGGAATATTGGCAGTATGTGCTATATGGTACACTGTAGCTCAGTAACATGTAAAATACAATTAGTGAACAGTTGGTGTAGTAGTGCGGTAGTAGTGCAGATTGTTTTTATTCCCAAAATAGATTAAAACATGTACATAATAAATAGTATAGGAAGCTTCTTTGCGTATATACAGCTTATGTTGTTAGTCCACACCCTGTGAACAATAATAACATAAAGCTCATTGTCGTGAACATAAAGAACTTATAGTTATTTATAAGGGTTAACCCATCACATAATTGTGGAGAATAAGGGATAAATCATAACTGCAGTGTAAATACATTATATCAAATGAATCCATTGATAAATTGAGCTATTAAAGTGTAAAATGGAAAGACAGAAAGTCTGTTGTATGTTCCAATGTGAGAGGATAGAAGTGTCACCTGTGGCAGCTTCAGAGAGCCCCTGGTGTGAGACATAGCCTGACCTGGGATGGAGTTTGACACCTGAATAGACTTTTAGGAACCGCTCAACATGGTGTCTGGATCACAGAGCCCATCTGCTAACTTGGCTATACTTTACATAGACAAATAGAAATCAGTTTTAAAATATGCCACTTAAAATCAATAAAAGTAGTGTTCAACCACATATTCCTCCATAGCATGAAGAAGGGGCAAACGCAGGATTTGTAGAGGGGGGGTTTTAACACAAGCATGCATGGGGGCGTGGCTATAATATTACACAGTGCTTGGCTGCTCTCCAACTCTTCCTATCCCCATAATATACATGGGCAATGCTGCGTGCACTACTGTTAGGTGCACGCAGCTTCCCCTTTTCAAGCAGAGCCGTGTGCAGTGGGAGCAGAATCCAGCCACCTCAATTATATAGTTTGTTTTGTTTGTAAACTATCTTCAAAACATTATTCTAACAACAGTTGTCTTTTTACTTGGTCCCTCCCAAAATAATATATACCTGAGTGCTGGCGTACATTATCATAAAATTTCAGTGCTGTCAGCTCTGCTCCAAAGAGCAGAGCTGGACAGCGCATGTGTGGAGGGATCACATGATCCCTCCCTGCAGGGCCGGACTGGGACTAAAAATCAGCCCTGGTATTTAAAGCACACAGGCCCATGTGTTGTGGGCCCTATGCACTATATTGTTGCACACTGATGCTGGCGCAGTGCGTGTTACTGGTGCTTTACAATATGATGTAGTGTGCATCAATAGATATATTGACACAATCACAGAAAAAAATTATGACAATCAGCGCTTTTTCCTCTTAATTAAAAATCTTTGTACACATAAATATGCAAGAAACATTACAGCGCAATAATGAGCAATACATAGTGTTTTAAACGTCATTGGATACACAGTAGTGCCCTCAGTTCAAGAAAGGATGGTTAAAAACACATTGCACACGAGAAAATATGAACTTACCTGATCATGGCATCCTGTGTTTTGTTCTCCTACTGGGCGCGCTGGGCGAGGAGGGATCTGCAGCTGTCAGCTCACATGGGCAGTCGGGAGCAGGAACAGTGCGTAGTGGAATTTTTTTTTAACATTTGTCCCCATTCTTCATTATTACCTGTGTTTCATGATGGTTGCATCCCTGACATTCCCATTCTTAAGATGTCTCTCCCTTTATACTTTCTTTTACCTATGCCCCTGCACCATCTTCTCCTTTGTCCCTCTCACCTAACCCATCTTTTTCCCTGGCACTCTCACACGTCTTCCTGCACCCTCTACCCCCATGGCCCTCACACATCTTCCTGCACCCCCTCCCCCCCTGGCTCTCTCACCCCTCTCCCAGCACCCCCACTCTGCTGGCTCTCACCCCTCTCTCTGCACCCCCTTCCCCCCTGGCTCTCACCCCTTTCCCAGCACCCGCTACTCAACTGGTTCTCTCACCCCTCTCTCTACACCCCCTTCCCCCCCTATATATATATATATATATATATATATATATATATATATATATATATCCATATCCTATGAGGCAAAGGTAGTTTGAGCTGAAGATAGTAACAATGTACATTTATATCTGTTATATCTGTATTTTAAAATTGTTTACATAGCAGCTCAACATGAAACAAAGGAACAATGCTAGAAAAAATAATAATAAGGCAAATAGAGGTAACAAAAGTCAGGCTTCAACAAAAGAGGTCACAAAGCCACAGACCTGCCCTTCCACTCTCAGCTGCTCTCATCTGCACAACATCCTCACCCCTCCCTCCCGCTCTCAGCATAATTACCATACACTGCGCTCTCTCACACTCGTGACCCCCCCCCCCCGCAAGAATCGTGGCACCCCCGCTATTCCCTCCCACCTTCAGAAAAAAAAAATCTGGAAACTGTGTCCAGATTGAATGAAACAGTGTGCAGAGCTTAAGGGGAGGTAGCCAAGAAGAGTCGAGCAGGCCCATCCAGCCATCGGCCCTTCTGGCATTTGCCAAAAGTGCCAGATGGCCAGTCCGGCCCTGCCTCCCTGTCACTCACCGCTCTCTCATTGCAGAGACAGAGCGGAGATGTTTGTGCACATGCGCAATTGATGTATGAAGAGGAGCGAAGAAGACCTGGAGGAGATCCAGAGACAGCGCATTCCGAAGAGGCAGGGTAAGTATGTTTTTTTTATCACTGAAACAGCAGTTTATCGGAACTGCTGTTTCTGTGTTCCATTTTTCATAAATTTGAGAAATAGTTCAATCCTTAGCAATGCGATATGGATTAAAAAATATTTTTCACTTTATGAGAAGATAAATGTGCCCCTAAATGTTCTGACAAGTGTGAACAGTCTGAGAAATTGACAATTAACTGTAAATCCTTTATTGAAAACCTGCTGCTTTTTTAATTAATATTTTGCCATTGTTGTGCAATCTAATTTTAGCATGTACACTGCATAAATTCTTTTTACTTTATGGGCTAAAGTTCTACTACACGTGATAATATTTCTTTGCAAAGGTGTATAGCACTTGCATTATAGGCTCAGGGGGAAAACTAACTAACAGCATGGGGTTTCTATGTCAGACTGACCTCTGGTAAATTATTTTGTACTCGGTATCAATAAAGGAACTTCTGATCAACCAAGTCTAAGCAAATCAAGTGACTCATTTGCATGGCCCTTGAAAGTCATAATTTCTAAAGCTATAATGTTTGCTAAGTATGCATATAGGGGGGGTGCTCTAGTATATGTCCTGTTGTACTTTTTCCCTTTGTCTAATAGTTCACACTTCTTCCAGCAGTGATTATTGATAACCTTAACCATGGCTGCTTTGGAATTTTACAATGCAATTATTACAAACATTTAGTGATGGTGACTGAGAATGTAGTATGTGCTTGTCATCTGGTGGATCTTCAATCCCATAACGATCAAAATGTACATAATCATAATCTTTATCAGCATCAGCAAAGACAACAATGCTGTAGATGTATAATTAACATGTTTATGTTAGGCTGCTGGCCCTGATCACAAACCCACAGAACTAGATGACGGAGTTCTTTGCCTATAGCAGCCGCCTTTCCCTTAGAGCTTGACGCGCTCACTAGTACTCGGTTGCCCCCAGGACTTAGCTCCAAGTGTAGTGTGGGTTGGTAATGCAGGACCACAGCGGCGGGCCAGGAGACTGGCAGAAAGCAGCGGGTCGTCAAACAGTAGCCGAGGTCAAGGGTCACAGGCAAGCAGGATAGTCAGTAAACACGCCAGAGGTCGGGGTCACGGGCAACAAAGCAGGGTCCAAAGTACAAGCCAGAAGGGTCAGGGTCACAAGAAAGCAGGCAGGGTCCAAATCCAAGCAGAGGGTCAATACACAGGAGATCCAAACAGCGTATCCACAGGACAACAGCAAACCAGGAGCAGGTCAGCAAACTGAACAGCAAGTTATAACCGGCAGTGACGCTGCAGACCTCACTGCCCTAAATACAACAGACAATCAATCAGAGCCTAGCTCTGAAACAACACCCAGACCCCCGCTAAGTAATAAATTAGACCTAAATAGCTTTCAAGCTATACTTTTCCTTGCACACACGCCCAGCTGTCCCATGTTGCCGGGACGCGGCGCTACAATGATAAGCGTCCGGCCATTGCCTTGTCAACGATCGGATGCTAAGCGGAAATGACGTCCCGGTCGTCAAGGTGATGGATGAGACGCCAGGAGGCGAAGGAAGCGAGCCACGGCGGCTGTTAGTACCGCCGCGACTCGTGACAGTTTATATATACTTTTGGAAATGACATCTGTTTTGTCAAGTCTTGTGTGTTTCTCCCAAAAGCAGACCTCCCTCACAGTACAATGGGGGAAGGGGTATATGGGGGGTTGTGCTTCTCAGATGCAGTTGGTGGGGCTGGCAATTTTGTTTTTACGCCTATCATGTGCTTGCAGAATGGCAACTGCGTCTAGTTGCATGACTGTTTATTTTTCTATCATTGTTGCTGTAAAAGGATTTCTACGTTGATTATGGGGTTTTAATCTCCTTAATAATCCGGCAAATGTATGGATGACCATTTAATACCGTAATATATGACTATTGCAGCCAACTAGCTTCTCGCAAAGGTACTTCTAGATTAACCTAAGAACTATAATTCTTAAATTTCCTTAATTCCACAGGATCAATATATTTATATAATAGCTTATGCTCATATCTTCAAGAAAGACTATGCACAAAATATAGTTTCATTTAAAACCTGTTGTATTGTTAACATTCTAATTGTAAAACTTATGTATAAATTATGAAATAGTAAACAGCATTAACAATATTTTGCACAAAGTATAGATTTTGGTGACATATATATTACATTAATTGCCTTTTCTATAAATATACAAGTCATTGTGTGTGTGTTTTGCCTAACTATTGTCTAAAGGTGTGTGTGTGTGTGTGTGTATGTGTGTGTGTGTGTGTGTGTGTGTGTGTGTGTGTGTGTAGAGGGGGAGGAGACCTATGGGGGAGGGAAGCCACACAGACAATCATGCACATGTTAGCCTTCAAAATATTCTCACATACTCAGGGGCAAACGCAGGATTTGTAGAGGGGTGTTTCCACACCACACTGCCAGTGGGCATGACAAGCATGAATTGGGGCGTGGCTATAGTTTTAGACCGTGCTTGGCTGCCCTCCAACTCTTCCTATCCCCATAATATACATGGGCAACGCTTTGTGCACTACTGTTAGATGCACGTAGCTCTCCCTTTTCAAGCAGAGTCGTGTGAAACGGGGGCAGGGTCCAGCCACCTCAATTATACAGTACCCCAGGCTTGGAAGGGGGTTTCCAGGCACTAGGAAACCCCCTCTCGTGTTTGCCTATGATACTCTACCACATTTATCTCTCACAACATTTGCAATCTCCATTACAACATTACGCAAATGCTTCAATTTAAACCAACAATCTATCCCAAATACAACAGGAATTCCAAGAATTGTACAGCACTACAGGAGTCAAACACAGTGTCAGCCATCTTAATACATGTGCTCAAAATGGCCTAATTTAATGCCAATGCAGTCTTTCATAGCAACAGGGCCCAGCTCTTATTAGATTACTGCCAGCAGTCTTTCATAGCAACAGGGCCCAACTCTTATTAAACTACACAATCACATACAAATCAGACTAGCACCATACCATTACCTATGTTATATCTACACAGCATTGCAACATCATTACAAGGCATGAGGTTAACATTATCAATACCAAACCGAGGTCTAACTTTTAAAACCAACACAATCTCGAAATAACTCTTGCACTAAACTCAGACATTTCCTGTTCACATTTACCAACTGTACCTTCAAATAAATTTCCATATTACTAAAGCCAAATGATCATTCATTCTCATTTAATTTACCCCGTCCAGATTCGACCATTGTCCATTCAACAACACATTACAAAATTTATAACATTTATGTATCCAGTCGCACTCAGCTTTCATTCATTCCATTCAAAAACTCCATCATTCCTACCAGCCAGGGCCTGTGGAAGCCATGAGGTAACTCACTTTCCTGCATGTCTAGCTAGAAGCTGTCTGCATGACTGACCAGGCTTATGGTAAGGCAATTTTTAGTACAGAAAATCAAGTAAGAAAGGGGTGAGTAGCTAATGGATCTATTACGTTGGCATGTCTAATGTAAAAACCTTGGGGTAAATGTATCATTGTGCGGGTTGTACAAGTTGCTGGAAATCTGCAAAATGACAGCTTAAATTTAAAGCGGTGCTGCTTTCCCTTTACAAGGCTTTAAATTTAAGCTGTCATCTCGCCGATTTCCGGCGACTTGTACAACCCGCACTATGATACATTTACCCCCTTGTCTTATTTACTGACGGTAGGAAAAAAAAATTAACACATGTCAATGTACGCCACAATAAATGATGCCTCAACAATTAAATCTAAGATCCGAAGGTTGTTCCTTTTTTGTTGTCTCTTCATGATGTCATCACCTTCGCAAAATACGATGGGGGGGGGTCTTGTGGGGTACAGTCATCTTTGACATCTGGTTTGGATCTCATCTGTGTCCAAGTCCTGCCATTCTGTGTCCTTATCGACCGTCTCAGGATCTCGTGTCATCTGTCAGGGATATCATCTGCTACAGGTGGGCACTGCCTTAATTCTCATCCAACTTGTAGGAAAGAAAAAAAATTATCAGTTGTTTTGAAATTTTTACTTTTTCCTACAATTACCTTGTTGCCTCAATTAGAAAGCTTGACAGTTGATGATTAACTCCTATAACAGGGTCAAGTCACCCCAGTTAATAGTACCCAAAATCTATCTGTTGGCTTACTGAATTAGGAGCAAGTTTTCTTTTACCTCACTGTTTCTCTGTTTTCTCGGATAATTATAAGCTACCCTGGTTCTGTCCTCATAACTCTGAGTATCAATCATGTTATATTCTACAACTAAATAAATGTCTCCTCTTCAATTTCCTAATTAAATATTTTTCTTTAGCTTCTACTTTAATGAAGGGTCTTCATAAACCCTATATTGACTTCTTTTGTAAAATAATCTGATACACTTCTGCTCAATTGACCACATGATTGCAAAATTGATCTTCTTGCTTGTGCAATTCCTTGTACAGGTTGTGGATAAATAGATTAAAGAGAACTTAGTTAAAGGATTTGTTCACCTGTCTTCAGCGCATGCAGGAATAGACTGCTTTTTGTGAACAAAAATAAAGAAATGCCATGCAGTGGCTATAGATGTCTGAACGAAATAGCAAGTACCAAAATCCCTTTCCTTTCCTTTCTATATTGTTCAACTGTAGAAAAGGAACTTCATTTTCACTAAGCTTAGCTTATAAAAGTAGAAGACAGCATTTAATACATTGGATAGCCACATATTAACATTTCCAGAATACGCACATATCTGACACAAGACACTGCAAAAACATTAATTCATGCACTCATCATCTCCAGCATCGACTATTGCAATTCCCTCCTTACTGGTCTTCCCAAAGTCAGACTTGAACCCCTACAATCTATTTTGCATGCAGCGGCTAGATTGATTTTCCTTACTAACCGTTATTCCTCTGCTGAGCCACTCTGTCAGTCTCTACATTGGCTGCCTGTATATCAACGAATCCAATATAAAATTCTTCTACTAACATACAAGGCCACCAACAAAATTGCACCAACATACATCTCCTCACTTATCTCAAAATATCTCCCTACTCGACGCCTCCGTTCTGCTCAAGATCTACGTCTCTACTCCACTCTCATCACATCCTCCCATTCTCGGTTACAGGATTTTTTCCAGGCTGCACCCAATTTGTGGAATTCCCTCCCACGCACAATAAGACTTTCCTCTAGTCTTCAAACCTTCAAGCGTTCACTGAAAACCCACCTCTTCAGATAAGGTTATAATATTCCTCAACCACCATCTTAATTTCCCTAGATTACCATATTACCATCCTCTACACTGCTAACGCAAGACAACAACCCTTTGACCAACATTGCAACACACACAGCCCACTCAATACTTTTACCTTTGCGTTCTAGCTGGTCCATTGTGCAATATGATGTAGCACATGCCCTTGTGTTTCTAACTCCCATTGTCCTATAGATTGTAAGATTGCGAGCAGGGTTCTCTTACCGCTCTGTCTGTATGTAAAACCCAGTATTGTCTTATCAGTGTTTGTTCCCAATTGTAAAGTGCTACGGAATTTGCTGGCGCTATATAAATAAATGTTGATGATGATGATATTAATACATTGGGTAGCCACATATTAATACATTGAATAACAACATATAGTATAACAAGTCTTGTAATGCCCCCACTGTATTTTAAAAGTTTGATAATATTTTTAGAGACATTCTAGTGTCTATTATTGGTGTATATATGCATTATATCCCAGCATGTTCTTCCTGTCGCTGGAGCTCCACTAACAGCATTTGCACCAAGTTCTGCAATGCCTGAGAGATATTTATGCTTACATTGAAAAGTCGCTCTTATTTCTACTCATGGGGTTGCAATGGATCTTGTTAAGACTTTTGCAGTCCCCAATTGGCAACAATCCAATACATCATGAGGCTTCCAATGTTACCTTGGGCTTGCCCATTATTACAGATCAATTATCTGAAACTTTTAGACCACAGCAGCATCCATCATTATTTTAAAACAGAAGAAATCAAATCCTAAATTGTGACCTATGGAAGCAAAGGAAGCTTTTTTCTGATCTAACGAATAGATAAAAGAAGATAAAATTAGTTTGAATGGTATGAGATTATCTGAGTGGACGGCCACTATGTCTCAGTTACATAGTTTCAGTTGTATGGAATATTGGCAGTATGTGCTATATGGTACACTGTAGCTCAGTAACATGTAAAATACAATTAGTGAACAGTTGGTGTAGTAGTGCGGTAGTAGTGCAGATTGTTTTTATTCCCAAAATAGATTAAAACATGTACATAATAAATAGTATAGGAAGCTTCTTTGCGTATATACAGCTTATGTTGTTAGTCCACACCCTGTGAACAATAATAACATAAAGCTCATTGTCGTGAACATAAAGAACTTATAGTTATTTATAAGGGTTAACCCATCACATAATTGTGGAGAATAAGGGATAAATCATAACTGCAGTGTAAATACATTATATCAAATGAATCCATTGATAAATTGAGCTATTAAAGTGTAAAATGGAAAGACAGAAAGTCTGTTGTATGTTCCAATGTGAGAGGATAGAAGTGTCACCTGTGGCAGCTTCAGAGAGCCCCTGGTGTGAGACATAGCCTGACCTGGGATGGAGTTTGACACCTGAATAGACTTTTAGGAACCGCTCAACATGGTGTCTGGATCACAGAGCCCATCTGCTAACTTGGCTATACTTTACATAGACAAATAGAAATCAGTTTTAAAATATGCCACTTAAAATCAATAAAAGTAGTGTTCAACCACATATTCCTCCATAGCATGAAGAAGAGCAGCTCATGTGAAAAATTCAGAATTCTGCCACACAGAGAAGTTAAGGAAATGAGTATAAGCCCTACGATTACACTGTGTTTAGGCCTGTTTGATATAAAAAGATAGACAAGTTCCGCTCCACGGAAAAGTTAGGTCACATAGTAGAATTGGTTAGTAAATCAGGCAACATGCAAATAGTGACCGAAAAAAGTATCACAGGCCACAACCCCTGGGGGTAGGAAGAGGTGTGGAAGCGTCTTTAAAAATCTGAGACCAGGTACAGCAAATTGTCAGTCTTTTGATAAATAAATCATTCATTGGTGAGCTGTCCATCTTCAAGCCAATTTCCCTTGGTCAGAATATACCACTTCGTTGTAAGTTATACTCTGAATCTAATCCTTTGTATTTTAAACAGTTTTGCTTGTGTATGTTATGTCAATTTATTAATTGTTTATTAAGTATTTTTTATATCTGAATGCCCTGTACTTTTGTATATTAAATCTATAATTTAATATGTTGCGTCCTTGATACTCTAACAAATCCATTAGCCTTTTAAGAAGAAATAGCTTGACCAAGTTAACCCTTTGAATGCCAGTGTGTGATTTGTGGATACATTTGATTAACAAGCTTAGTGTGTGCTTGCATTTACATTTGTGTAACATTCTAAAAGTGTGAAGAGTTAACCCTTTGTTTGCTGGTGTGGGTCTTGCTAGTCTGTGGGCAGCTAGAAGGCTTGTGTACCAGTATGGGACAGTATATTGGGGTCCTATTGCCCGTACTCAATAGGTGGTTGCAAACCTGAAGTGTGTGGGGGTGTTGGCGCTGTTTGGGGGCGATTCAGTAGGTCTGTAACCTGTGTAATAGGTAGAGAGAGACTGCGGGCTAGAATCATGTGTGACCTCATAAAGCAAACACCACAAAGTCACGGCAGCTGGGAACATGTTCGTGACACTCAACAAAACACATATCGTAAATCTTATAGCCTTCTGTTAAGATTCGTATATCAATTAGTCCTACTTATACCTCAATGATAAAATGAAAGTCTATTGCTTAAATATTAATTTGTTCATGGTTGTAACTAATTTGAATCTGCAATTAAAAAAGTTTAACTTGTTACATGCTTAAGTTCAAGATTATTAGATGACACTATTTGAAAATGTTTGCAAACTTATTTAATGTTGATTGAATTGTTTATTTCCCCAATGTGTTCTGACAAACACATTTTGAAGGATTTTTTGGTTTTGCCTATATATTTAAAATTATATAAGCACCCTGAAAGTTATATCGGTGAAGTAGTCATGTAGTTCGTAAAAAACAATGTGGAATTTGTATTTTTGTGAACTATCTGAGTTCGAAAAAATATTTGAATCAGTATTTACAAATTTAGATATGTTACATTATCCGCACCTGTAAAAGGTTTCTTCAACACAAACAGATCTTTTTGTTTTCCTGTGCACCTTGTCAAACAGCTGGGATCTATCAAGTCCTTCTGAGATCTCCTTTTCCCAAAAATCTGGTGTGGTCTGTCAACACTTTACCGAGAATCAGATCATGCATAACAACCTTCCACTGTTTATTGACTATATCCTTCATTTGTTTTTCTAGCCAATTGTATTCAAGAATAAAGCAAACATTCTCAGATTTATCTTTGTGTTTTGTAGTTTAAAAATATCTTCCTTTCTAGTTTCTGAGCTTTTCAATGACGCTCATTAAATTTTACCTCTATATCTTTTCCCATCTGGTGAAATGTGTTGGTAAAAATTTCCTTCTTTTAATGAGTGGGAATTGAAAGAGAGGAATGTTATTTTTTCTATTATTTAGAATAATGTAAACAAATACTAGCATCAACAGATTTAAAAAAATTTGTAGTGACTTTTGTTGTTGTGTATTCCTTTATTGTAATATTAAATCTAAAAATTCTATTTAATTTTGGTTGATCTTTAAGCTAATTTAAAGTTGTTTATTTAATTATGGGCTATAAAATATTATAATTTGTTAGGACTGCCCTGCCAAATCATTAAAATGTCATATGTTAGATTTCTAATTGAATTTTATCTAGAAATGTATAATAATTATGTGTTAAAATTAACTGAATTAAGGTGCATGCGAAATTCCTACTATCTGGAGTAAAATTCTGATCTTCCCTTAGAATTTTCCCACAAGCTGCTATCCATTTGTGGTGTTCGATTAAAGTATATATAAAGATTAAACTTCTATAGTGATCCAATGGAAGTCATCTTGCCAGATAAATTATTTTACAAGTTTTAAAACTGAGATTGTATTTTTAAGACCTGACAGTAATGTGATAACATATTTCTCAAGAAAAATTTCCATATATATTGACATATGGGAAGTCAAAGAACCAATATTGTTGGACTGCCTGGTAGGTGATTTATGGGTGATTTATGAATGATTTATGGATTAATTTGAAATGTACCTCAAAGATCATTCCAGACAAAATTGCATTTCTAGACTTAATATTACAAACAGGGACTATACAACAGAAAAATAAAATCACTATAAAAAGAACCTTATAATTAGTCAGTTATTTAAATTTTTCTAGCTGACCAAATGGAGTAATGTTGCAACAATTGTGCACTATGTACATTAATATTTACCGGACCTAAATAAATCACAGAACATTAAAATAATTAAAAATTATGATGTGATACACTTGCCTAATATCCCGCCTTGTTATCTTTTTTCTCTAATAATTTTTGCCATATTGATGACTGCTTCAAAATTAAAGATTCATGGGTACACCCCGGTTATGGATATGGAGAGACACATTACATATAGCCTGTACATTGATGGAATGAAAATGCTTAATGTTATGAAAAATTGATTAATTTCGTATTGGTGGTACTGGTGTTTTGTTTCCACTGACCCTATGGCATGCATAAAACGTGCAATGCTGTAAAATAGCTACTTTATCAGTAAAAGGGGGTCCTCATCCAATGGCAGATGAATAAATCAGGAATGCCCATTATACCTGATTCAGTACAATGTTACAGTTTTAGTTGTTAATATGAAAGATGCATTCATAATGGGTGTACACCGGTTATTTGGACACCCTGAGGCACCACATGACATGCGCAGTATCACATGTTTGCAGCCAGCATGAGAGTAGACAGAAGAGTCTGCCAATCCAACACAGTTCCTGAGACAGAAGATAAGCGTTCGTGGGAGAAATTAATTTAAATGTGGGTGGGAACTTTTAAAATATTGGTGGTGTGATGGTGAGGCACTTTATTGTATTTAACACTGTATATAGTGGTGACTGCTTACTTTTAATTGCTTTGAAATTGTTTGATTTTATTTAGTATATGATAGAAATATATTAATAAGCATATGTCTTTATTGGATTTATCGCTGCCATTTTTGCCAGTTTTTTCATCCATTATACATTTTTTTATTTTTAAATTATTAAGAATGCTATAGAACTGATTTTTTTTCTCTGCCCTTGTTTTGCTTGTAGTATTTATTTAATAGTAGAGATGCTCACTGACCCCCATGAAGTGGTTTTGGTTTTGGTTTTGTATCTGGATTAGCTTTGTGTTTTGGTTTTGGTTTTGTCAAAACCACCCTCATGTGATTTGATTTTGGTTTTGGATCTGTATTCTTTTAGAAAAAAATGCAAATATATGCTAAAATCACATAATTTTGCTCTTTTTTTTTTTTATCATACATTATTATTAACCTCACTAACACTAATTTCAAATCATTTGCAGTAAATTTTGACCACCTCACAGGTCACAATATTATTTTCATACACTTTCAAACAAAGATTGCAACAGTTCTTGCCAGTGATAAGAAAAAGGCCTTTGTCATGCCTGGGCATAAGACCAAAAATCCACCTCTTATGTGTGCAATTATTTTTAATCTTGACAGTTGTTTAGCCATTTGCAGCATTTGTAAAGCCACAGTCAGTAGAGGTAGGGGCCTTAACAATCTAGGATCCTCATCCATGTTACGGCATTTGAAGCGAGTTCATAGAAAGCTCTAGGGAAAATCAGAAATTTATGTTAAAAAAATAACAACAAGCAGTCCAGCATCATCTGCCTCCCTTCTCTCATCTAGATCCCAGCACCTGCAATCTACACCCCCAACACCTTCATCATCAATATCCTCACAAGTGATGGGAGTTAGTCCTACATCCAAGTTGCTAAGGCTAGATGACTCATCCACTAACCATGATTCCTCTGAAGAATTATTGAGCGTTAGTCCCGCTGTTGCTGCTGCTACTGCTGGGGGTAGATCTTCAACCCAGAAGAAGACTACTAGTAGTTTACAACAATTGACTGTTAAACAATCCTTTGCAAAAGGAAGAAAGTAAGAAAGCTGTCACCCAGTCGCAAAGCGGATCACAGACGCCATGGGGACTATGCTTGTATTAGATGTGCAGACAATATCACCTATTAATGCAGCTGGTGTTAGACAATCACTTGAGGTCTTGTGTCCCTGTTACCAAATTCCATCACAAACACCATTTTACTAGAAAAGATATTCCTCACCTCTACCAGAAGGTTCGTAAAAATGTAATTATTGGGCTACAAAATTTCATTCTACCCACTGTACACTTAACCACAGATATGGGGACAAGCGGAACTGGGCAAACTAAAGATTATATGACTATGACAGCCCACTGGGTCGGTGGTTCGCCTTCACCAGCAGGAACAGCAGCAGCAAGTACCCAAGTATTTCACATTTTTCTGAGGCAGGCTAGTCAGTGTATCATCTGCTTCACTAAGAGGCATATTATTGTTATTATATATATATATATTATTATTGTCAATAGTGTTTTCGAGGATAAGGTCACCTCTAAAAAAGAGATAGGTTTGCAAAGAGCAAAGAGCACAGATATGAAGGCTGTGAAAAAGTCGGATTGAGCGTGGTAGAGAATTCCATAAGTGGGGAGCCAGTGGCGCACGCAGGGGGGGTTTCTGAGTCTCCAGAAACCACCAGCCCCTGCGCTAACTTAGTGCCCACCATAGCGGCACTGTCCTATACAGCAGCCGCTGCGCTGTCAAAAGAGTGTCCGCGGACGCTTCTTTGACAGCGCCGCGGCTGCTGTATAGGACAGCGCTGCTGAAACGGAGCTGCTGCGCATGCTCGGGCACATGCACAGCAGCTCTCTCTCGTGTTTTTTTGGGGTTTTCTTTGGGGTTTTTTTTGGGTCGGGGGGGTGGGAACCCCCCCTGACAATACTGCGTGCGCCCCTGGGAGCAGCACTGGAGAAGTCTTGAAGGTGGGATTGAGAGGTGGTTATCAAACATGAGACAATGCGCAGGTCAGACTTAATACCACTGACAACCTGTTTTAAAATCTAAGGGATGACATTGCAACATGGCTTATCCTGCTTGGACTCTCCTGAGGATATGTGATTTCTGATAAAGCCACCAATATTGTTAGAGCATTACAGCGGGAGGAATTCCATCACATTTCCTGTTGTGCTCACACCCAGTGGTGACATAGCCGGATTAAGGGGGGGCACGTGCCCCGGGCCTCCCTCTCCAGGGGGCCCCCCGACCAAGAGCAGCTTAAAATAAAATAAAAAAGTGCTTGTCCGGAGCTGATCGGAGGCTGGCACCTCCTCACAGACCAGCCTTCTAATTACAGGAGCCGGGGGAAGGGAGGGGTTGTTGGGCTTCAGTAGTGGAGAGACGCTGTGGGCTTCTGTATTTTCTAGGGGCTGGTCTATGGTGGTTGGGGAGCAACAGGCAACCAATTATAAGGCTGCCTGTTGCTAAATGGGGTGGGGGCTGCTGACTCATGACAATACTGTTCCTGTCAGACACGGAGGTCAGCGGCGGCATGTGCTACAGGAACAACAGTTCCACTACAGGTACAAACAATTTACATTGAATGTGGGAAGATGATGTGTGACTTCAGGGGCAATTTCTATGTGTGACTTCAGGGGCAATTTCTATGTGTGACTTCAGGGGCAATTTTTATGTGTGACTTCAGGGGCAATTTCTATGTGTGACTTCAGGGGCAATTTGCATGTGTGACTTCAGGGGCAATTTGCATGTGTGACTTCAAGGGCAGTATGTATACGTGGCAACAGGAGCGCTATTTATACGAGGTAACAGGAGCGCTGTGTATACGAGGTAACAGGAGCGCTATGTATATGTGGCAACAGGGCATTTGAAAAAACAAATCAGCAGCTTCTGAGATACTCAAATCAACCGTATGGCCTCAACAATCATTCCACAGTAAATGTCCCTTAGATCACATTTCTTCTCCTATTGTGGTGTTTGGTCTGAACCACAAATGTAATTTTTGACCATGTCTGCATGCCTCTATGCATTGAGTTGCTGCCACATGATCGGCTGAGATTAGATATTTGCATTAACCAGCAGTGTTCAGGTATACTTAATAAAGTGTGTATATATATATATATATATATATATATATACACAAAAGAGAAGGGGCGCCAAACATAGTGCATTAAATGTAAAACACAATAAGTATATTCCACATGTGTGCAATTCCCGTACCAGAGATTCGAATGATAGTAGCTTGATAAATATGCTAGTAGATCTTCTCTAGTTACCGTCTGTGATGGACCACTGGAACATGGAATACTGACTCAGGGGGGTCACACTTGAGAAAGTCTTTAATTTGAGGACGAAACGCGTCGGTTAATTTGCTTTGCCGCTGCTCTGGATTTGTGTGAGTGTGGGCTTACTGGCCAGATTTGCCCTGCTTGCTGTACCATCATCGCACGAGGACAGTATAGATAAGCTGTTTTATACTTCATTTTATGTACGAGCATATTGTATCTAAGTCGCAGTGTGAGTCTATATTACCTCTTTTTATTAAAAGGTTTTTATATTTACATTTGCAACGGTATCATGTGTCAGATGGTATTATACTATTGTGGCCATTTTTGAGTTCTAGCCACTCCGGAGTTGCATTTCTGATAACGTTTTGGGAGGAATATCTACCTGAGTCAGTATTCCATGTTCCAGTGGTCCATCACAGACGGTACCTAAAGAAGATCTACTAGCATATTTATCAAGCTACTATCATTCGAATCTCTGGTACGGGAATTGCACACATGTGGAATATACTTATTGTGTTTTACATTTAATGCACTATGCTTGGGGCACCTTCTCTTTTGTGTTTTTGTTTACTAGGCTGACACTTGCAGAAAGGTGTTGAATGTTTTGGGAGCTGCCATCTTGCATATTGAGTATAAGAAAATTTTCTTTTCAATTATTGTCACTTTTGCACATTTTTGCACTTTGAAGCGCCTGTTTAGCTTAAGATTTGTTGGGATATATATATATATATATATATATATATACATATATATATATATATATATATATATATATATATATATTGATCACTGTAGATACATACAATAGACAGTGTACTTATATATATTTATACATATATTCAATTTTCATTTATTTCCTTTTCTTAAGCTTTCATGTTATGCATCCTGTACTTTGTTCACTGTTGAAAACCTAAAAATGAACATTTCATATTTGTTTCCATTAAATCCGTTAATTTTTGTCTTCAATGGTCAATAAAAAATAAAAAAAACTTATCTTTACCTCTCAACTGTCCCGATTCTATCAGAACCGTCCTGACTTTAGGGCAAGTCACTAGAGGAATGTACATCTAGTAGTGATGTGCGCAGCGTTGCCATTGTTTTTGAAGGGGCCTTGGTTGGAAAATGGCCTAACACATTCTAAGCCAGGGGTCGGCACGCAGCACCCACTAGTCCGGCACCCCAGGCCGGCTGTCACTACAGGACATCGCCAACACTGAACTGCCGGGCACCACTGAGGAACGGACGTGAGGTGAGTGCATTAATAGTTATCAATTAAGTGCAGTCCCCAATATCACTTACATCCCCAATGCCCTGTATGTTATTATTGAGGGAGAGGCAGAGAAAGATAAGCTGTACACTGGGGTAGTAAGTCAGAATCGGCAGTGTGGCAGTGCAAGATAAAGTGGTCGGCTGGTAGAATCAGTGTAGGCTATAGCAGTAAGTGGAATGGAGGTGACAGCAACCAGGACATGGAGAGAGTTTGTGTTGGTCACAGCCTGGGGTGGAGGAAGGGGGGAGTGACAGAGAGAGAGAGGGCACATGGAGAGACAGAGAGAGACATACTGAGAGGGTATACACAGAGAGAGAGTGAGATAGTGTATGTGTGATAGCCTGGAGCTGAGGCAGTAGGGAGTGACAAAGAGGCAGTGAGAGAGAAGGAACAGATAGGGACAGAGAAGAGGGCACAAGGAGAGACAGAAAGAGAGAAGATGTTCACTAATGAAGATGGGGATGATGAGATGGTTAATCAATATAAGGGGTTAATCATACTGTTGGGGTTAATTTGTGATGGGGAGCTTGATGTTGATGAAGAGGTTATGATGAGGCTGAGATGTTAAATGATTATGAGGAGGTTAATGACTGAGGATGAGAGGATTGACTGATCAGGTGGTTAATTATTATTATTAATTTAATTGTGGACTGTGCTAATTATTTAATGATGGGTGTTATTAATTTACTTGTGGGATGATGGTGGGGCAATTTAATTTAATAATAGGCCCTATTAATTTAAGGTGAGGGGACGGGACCTTTAATTTAATACCGGGGTGGTTTGGGAAATTAATTGAACATGGGGCTGAGCTTGGGGAGGAGGACTATTTATTAAATGTTAATATGAATTTTTTAATGCCGGAGATGGTTGTGGGAAATGGTAATATTTATTAAAAGTAAATGTTATTCATTTATTGCTGTGGCTGTTTGGAGGGAGGGAAATAAGTTTATTTATTAAATGGGAGTACTATTAATTTATTGTCAGGGCTGGGTAGAGTGAAATAGATCTATTTAAAAAAATCTATTTATCAAATGTGAATACTATTATTTTAATGTTAGGGCCTCATTATTAAATGTGGGTGCTATTGATTTAACGCTGGGGGTGATTGGAGTTTTCTAAATTACATATACCAATTTTTTTAAACATAGGACCCCCAACATTCCAGGATCCAGACAAGCAGCACCTAAGGACACCAGCAGCCACAGGTGGTGAAAGTGACAAGAATAGGTAATAGAAAGCAGGGCAGTCTGCCAACCGTCCTGTATTTGGTGGAACAGTCCCAAATTTGGGTGACTGTCTCGCTTAGTCAGGATTTGGTCCGACTGCAAGGACATTATGGAGGTAAGTCCCGCTTTCCGCTTTACACTTTACTGCTTGTGAAGGCAGAGCTGTGTGCACCTAACAGTAGTCCACACAGTTTTGCCTGTGTAATTGTCTAAAAATTTGTCTAAAATGCTAACCATATTACATCAAGGGGGCCTCCCTGTCTTAAGTGCCCCGGGCCCCCCAGAGCCTTAATTCAGCTCTGAGTGGTGATGCAAATGAGTCAGCACAACATTTTGACATTTGCTCTGCTCTAAAAGAATTGCCCAAAAATCGTGACAGCTGTGCCATAAAATTAACTACAAATTCCAAGAGGAAGGCCATTATCAGTAATTACATCAAAGTAGACAGAATTCTGTGTCGGTAGATTCCAGCGGGCATGAATTAGTATTGTTTGAGGAACATGTACACAATGATGAGGGTAAATATGATGACAGTGTACATTGCAGGTGCTAAAACCTAGCTAAGAGAAGGGAGCTACCTGATACTGGTATGCCTGGTAATATTTTGGGTAGAATGGCATCTTGGCAATTTTATGTTTTTCTTCAGTAAACTATCAACTTTTTTAGAGTGTTTTTTTTCTTTAAAAAGGTACAAGCTTTTTATTTAAATTTTGGTTTCCCTGACTTAAAACCACTATGCACTTGAACATAGGCTTTAGCACATGAGTTAGAGGGTGTCACGGGCACTAGGAGTCTTTACCCAGGGATCACCAGGTGGAAGGCTTACCAGAGCAATGTAGATGGTAACAGGGTACTCTGGTAGCGGGGTGATCACGGAACAGGAAACAGCAGATGATGAGATGCTCAGGAAAGTCTATGACTAGCAGCACTGGTAATATGGAAGTAATAGTACACGAGGAACTGTAGGACAAGGGCACGTGTAGGTAGTCAGTGGTCTGCGATAGCAAGTTGTACCACTGCTATAGTGAGGAGGAATGTCCAACAGAAACGAGGAGGTGATGAGAGTCAGCGGTCTGCGGATAGCAAGTTGTACCGCTGTCTGAGTGAAGGAATGGAATCCAAGTGGAGGTATCCGGGGAGTCAGTGGTCTGCGATAGCAAGTTATACCACTGCTATGTGAGAGGATACTGGAACAGGTGATACCGGAAACAGGGATCAGTGGTCTGCTACTAGCAAGTTGTACCACTGAATATATATGTGAGGAGGTGCACGGGGAGAGGCTGCAACACAGGATATACACAGGCACCTTATATACGATCCACAGTAACATGCACAATATATATATATAAATGACTGAACAGGTCTGCAAATATAGGAAGTCTCTTGAAACAGTCCAGCACAAGTTAACACAGTCAATGATGGCAATAGACTCAGCGTATAGCAGACTCCAGAGGAGAACCAACACAGTCCAGCAAGATATGCAATACACCAGCACAGTCAATGAGAAGTATGCATACCGTGGTTCAGAAGCAGGTAGTCAAATAGGAGTGCAGGGATACCTGAGCGGCAGGAGGCCGGCTGGATGAGAAGTCCCAGGATACCTGAGGCAGCGGTCAGTAGGTGCAACGCACAGATAAGTAGACCAACAGGGACACGAATCCACAGGAATCAATAACACGTGGAACTGGACTCACGCAGAACCCAGGAGAGTGGAGATGATCCAGCAGAGGAGTAGTAGATGAAATATAAATCCAATGCAGACAGGAGGGTAGACCTGCGGGACACGTGAAGGCGTGGAGAGCGGATCAGCAGTAGATGGATGATAGCGCGGTCAGCAGCAGCAGGACTCTGCGGTACACGGAGGTAACCAGTAGCAACCAATAGTTGTCAGTAGCGATGGCACACGGGATAGCAGAGCAGACCAGGAGCTGTTGATCACGGAGAGTAGCAAATGGCAATGAGAGCAGCAGTCTCGAGGAAACACAGAAGAGCTGAGAAGAGACTGCAGTGCACAGGAGCAGCGGATAGGAATCAGCTAACTTGTCACGATGATGAACACAGGCGAGTTGTAGGCTGGATAAATAAAGTGTGTATATATATATATATATATATATATATATATATATATATACACAAAAGAGAAGGGGCGCCAAACATAGTGCATTAAATGTAAAACACAATAAGTATATTCCACATGTGTGCAATTCCCGTACCAGAGATTCGAATGATAGTAGCTTGATAAATATGCTAGTAGATCTTCTCTAGTTACCGTCTGTGATGGACCACTGGAACATGGAATACTGACTCAGGGGGGTCACACTTGAGAAAGTCTTTAATTTGAGGACGAAACGCGTCGGTTAATTTGCTTTGCCGCTGCTCTGGATTTGTGTGAGTGTGGGCTTACTGGCCAGATTTGCCCTGCTTGCTGTACCATCATCGCACGAGGACAGTATAGATAAGCTGTTTTATACTTCATTTTATGTACGAGCATATTGTATCTAAGTCGCAGTGTGAGTCTATATTACCTCTTTTTATTAAAAGGTTTTTATATTTACATTTGCAACGGTATCATGTGTCAGATGGTATTATACTATTGTGGCCATTTTTGAGTTCTAGCCACTCCGGAGTTGCATTTCTGATAACGTTTTGGGAGGAATATCTACCTGAGTCAGTATTCCATGTTCCAGTGGTCCATCACAGACGGTACCTAAAGAAGATCTACTAGCATATTTATCAAGCTACTATCATTCGAATCTCTGGTACGGGAATTGCACACATGTGGAATATACTTATTGTGTTTTACATTTAATGCACTATGCTTGGGGCACCTTCTCTTTTGTGTTTTTGTTTACTAGGCTGACACTTGCAGAAAGGTGTTGAATGTTTTGGGAGCTGCCATCTTGCATATTGAGTATAAGAAAATTTTCTTTTCAATTATTGTCACTTTTGCACATTTTTGCACTTTGAAGCGCCTGTTTAGCTTAAGATTTGTTGGGATATATATATATATATATATATATATATATACATATATATATATATATATATATATATATATATATATATATATATATATATTGATCACTGTAGATACATACAATAGACAGTGTACTTATATATATTTATACATATATTCAATTTTCATTTATTTCCTTTTCTTAAGCTTTCATGTTATGCATCCTGTACTTTGTTCACTGTTGAAAACCTAAAAATGAACATTTCATATTTGTTTCCATTAAATCCGTTAATTTTTGTCTTCAATGGTCAATAAAAAATAAAAAAAACTTATCTTTACCTCTCAACTGTCCCGATTCTATCAGAACCGTCCTGACTTTAGGGCAAGTCACTAGAGGAATGTACATCTAGTAGTGATGTGCGCAGCGTTGCCATTGTTTTTGAAGGGGCCTTGGTTGGAAAATGGCCTAACACATTCTAAGCCAGGGGTCGGCACGCAGCACCCACTAGTCCGGCACCCCAGGCCGGCTGTCACTACAGGACATCGCCAACACTGAACTGCCGGGCACCACTGAGGAACGGACGTGAGGTGAGTGCATTAATAGTTATCAATTAAGTGCAGTCCCCAATATCACTTACATCCCCAATGCCCTGTATGTTATTATTGAGGGAGAGGCAGAGAAAGATAAGCTGTACACTGGGGTAGTAAGTCAGAATCGGCAGTGTGGCAGTGCAAGATAAAGTGGTCGGCTGGTAGAATCAGTGTAGGCTATAGCAGTAAGTGGAATGGAGGTGACAGCAACCAGGACATGGAGAGAGTTTGTGTTGGTCACAGCCTGGGGTGGAGGAAGGGGGGAGTGACAGAGAGAGAGAGGGCACATGGAGAGACAGAGAGAGACATACTGAGAGGGTATACACAGAGAGAGAGTGAGATAGTGTATGTGTGATAGCCTGGAGCTGAGGCAGTAGGGAGTGACAAAGAGGCAGTGAGAGAGAAGGAACAGATAGGGACAGAGAAGAGGGCACAAGGAGAGACAGAAAGAGAGAAGATGTTCACTAATGAAGATGGGGATGATGAGATGGTTAATCAATATAAGGGGTTAATCATACTGTTGGGGTTAATTTGTGATGGGGAGCTTGATGTTGATGAAGAGGTTATGATGAGGCTGAGATGTTAAATGATTATGAGGAGGTTAATGACTGAGGATGAGAGGATTGACTGATCAGGTGGTTAATTATTATTATTAATTTAATTGTGGACTGTGCTAATTATTTAATGATGGGTGTTATTAATTTACTTGTGGGATGATGGTGGGGCAATTTAATTTAATAATAGGCCCTATTAATTTAAGGTGAGGGGACGGGACCTTTAATTTAATACCGGGGTGGTTTGGGAAATTAATTGAACATGGGGCTGAGCTTGGGGAGGAGGACTATTTATTAAATGTTAATATGAATTTTTTAATGCCGGAGATGGTTGTGGGAAATGGTAATATTTATTAAAAGTAAATGTTATTCATTTATTGCTGTGGCTGTTTGGAGGGAGGGAAATAAGTTTATTTATTAAATGGGAGTACTATTAAT
Organism: Mixophyes fleayi; assembly: GCF_038048845.1. Classification (NCBI taxonomy): domain Eukaryota; kingdom Metazoa; phylum Chordata; class Amphibia; order Anura; family Limnodynastidae; genus Mixophyes; species Mixophyes fleayi. The sequence continues at coordinate 94,188,733 of NC_134404.1, read as the reverse complement.
TTATTGTCAGGGCTGGGTAGAGTGAAATAGATCTATTTAAAAAAATCTATTTATCAAATGTGAATACTATTATTTTAATGTTAGGGCCTCATTATTAAATGTGGGTGCTATTGATTTAACGCTGGGGGTGATTGGAGTTTTCTAAATTACATATACCAATTTTTTTAAACATAGGACCCCCAACATTCCAGGATCCAGACAAGCAGCACCTAAGGACACCAGCAGCCACAGGTGGTGAAAGTGACAAGAATAGGTAATAGAAAGCAGGGCAGTCTGCCAACCGTCCTGTATTTGGTGGAACAGTCCCAAATTTGGGTGACTGTCTCGCTTAGTCAGGATTTGGTCCGACTGCAAGGACATTATGGAGGTAAGTCCCGCTTTCCGCTTTACACTTTACTGCTTGTGAAGGCAGAGCTGTGTGCACCTAACAGTAGTCCACACAGTTTTGCCTGTGTAATTGTCTAAAAATTTGTCTAAAATGCTAACCATATTACATCAAGGGGGCCTCCCTGTCTTAAGTGCCCCGGGCCCCCCAGAGCCTTAATTCAGCTCTGAGTGGTGATGCAAATGAGTCAGCACAACATTTTGACATTTGCTCTGCTCTAAAAGAATTGCCCAAAAATCGTGACAGCTGTGCCATAAAATTAACTACAAATTCCAAGAGGAAGGCCATTATCAGTAATTACATCAAAGTAGACAGAATTCTGTGTCGGTAGATTCCAGCGGGCATGAATTAGTATTGTTTGAGGAACATGTACACAATGATGAGGGTAAATATGATGACAGTGTACATTGCAGGTGCTAAAACCTAGCTAAGAGAAGGGAGCTACCTGATACTGGTATGCCTGGTAATATTTTGGGTAGAATGGCATCTTGGCAATTTTATGTTTTTCTTCAGTAAACTATCAACTTTTTTAGAGTGTTTTTTTTCTTTAAAAAGGTACAAGCTTTTTATTTAAATTTTGGTTTCCCTGACTTAAAACCACTATGCACTTGAACATAGGCTTTAGCACATGAGTTAGAGGGTGTCACGGGCACTAGGAGTCTTTACCCAGGGATCACCAGGTGGAAGGCTTACCAGAGCAATGTAGATGGTAACAGGGTACTCTGGTAGCGGGGTGATCACGGAACAGGAAACAGCAGATGATGAGATGCTCAGGAAAGTCTATGACTAGCAGCACTGGTAATATGGAAGTAATAGTACACGAGGAACTGTAGGACAAGGGCACGTGTAGGTAGTCAGTGGTCTGCGATAGCAAGTTGTACCACTGCTATAGTGAGGAGGAATGTCCAACAGAAACGAGGAGGTGATGAGAGTCAGCGGTCTGCGGATAGCAAGTTGTACCGCTGTCTGAGTGAAGGAATGGAATCCAAGTGGAGGTATCCGGGGAGTCAGTGGTCTGCGATAGCAAGTTATACCACTGCTATGTGAGAGGATACTGGAACAGGTGATACCGGAAACAGGGATCAGTGGTCTGCTACTAGCAAGTTGTACCACTGAATATATATGTGAGGAGGTGCACGGGGAGAGGCTGCAACACAGGATATACACAGGCACCTTATATACGATCCACAGTAACATGCACAATATATATATATAAATGACTGAACAGGTCTGCAAATATAGGAAGTCTCTTGAAACAGTCCAGCACAAGTTAACACAGTCAATGATGGCAATAGACTCAGCGTATAGCAGATTCCAGAGGAGAACCAACACAGTCCAGCAAGATATGCAATACACCAGCACAGTCAATGAGAAGTATGCATACCGTGGTTCAGAAGCAGGTAGTCAAATAGGAGTGCAGGGATACCTGAGCGGCAGGAGGCCGGCTGGATGAGAAGTCCCAGGATACCTGAGGCAGCGGTCAGTAGGTGCAACGCACAGATAAGTAGACCAACAGGGACACGAATCCACAGGAATCAATAACACGTGGAACTGGACTCACGCAGAACCCAGGAGAGTGGAGATGATCCAGCAGAGGAGTAGTAGATGAAATATAAATCCAATGCAGACAGGAGGGTAGACCTGCGGGACACGTGAAGGCGTGGAGAGCGGATCAGCAGTAGATGGATGATAGCGCGGTCAGCAGCAGCAGGACTCTGCGGTACACGGAGGTAACCAGTAGCAACCAATAGTTGTCAGTAGCGATGGCACACGGGATAGCAGAGCAGACCAGGAGCTGTTGATCACGGAGAGTAGCAAATGGCAATGAGAGCAGCAGTCTCGAGGAAACACAGAAGAGCTGAGAAGAGACTGCAGTGCACAGGAGCAGCGGATAGGAATCAGCTAACTTGTCACGATGATGAACACAGGCGAGTTGTAGGCTGGAGGCTGTAGTGCACGGAAGCAGCGGGTAGACATCAGCTAACAATCCCGATGATGAACACAGGCGAGTTGTAGGCTGGAGGCTGTAGTGCACGGAAGCAGCGGATAGACAACAGCTAACAGTCACGATAATGAACACAGGCGAGTTGCAGGCTGAAGGCTTGTAGTGCACGGAGGCAGCGGATAGGAATCAGCTCACTGACTTGATGAGGAACAGGTGAGTGGAAGTAAAGTAACGGTTGAAGTGCACGGAGGCAGCGGATAGGAATCAGCAAACAGTCACAATAATAAGTAGTAGCGTTGAAGTGGTTTGGAAGACTGTAGTGCACGGAGGCAGCGGATAGGAATCAGCTAACAGTCACGATGATATAGTTGATGGTAGAAGTGGTATGGGGACCACAGTAGTAGAAGTGGTTTGGAAACCACAGAGGTAGAAGTGGTTTGGAAACCACAGGAATCAGCAGCGCTGAAAACACGAGGAATACAGGAACACCTTCAGAGACTCATAGGGAATGAGACTCCAAGATCAGGCCCCGTGGTGTTGACCACAGGTGCTTAATATAGGGAGTGTTGCCTGATCTGCCAATTGAGTTAAAGGGACATACACAGAAGTATAGGAAAGGGCTGCGCATGCGCAGACCCTCAGGATGGAGGACGGCCACGGTTCCTAAATGTCCGGGAAGAGGCACTCACGGTACGGTGAGTGACAGTACCCCCCCTTTTAAAGGTGGGCACAGAACGCCTGGAACCGGGCTTGTCCGGATTTTTGGAGTAGAACTTCTTCAAAAGGGCAGGAGCATTAAGATCTTCAGCTTTGATCCAAGAGCGCTCCTCAGGACCAAAGCCCTTCCAATGAACGAGGAAACGGAGGACTCCTCGCGAAATTTTTGCATCCAATACCTCAGTAATCTCGAAATCCTCCTCCTGATGAACTTGAACTGGCTGCGGAGCTGAGGGAGGAGTTGAGAAACGGTTGATGATAAGAGGTTTGAGTAAAGACACATGGAAGGCATTGGAAATCCGAAGATTCTTAGGAAGAAGAAGTTTCACACATACTGGATTGATTACTTGAATGATCCTATATGGACCAATAAAACGAGGGGCGAATTTCATAGATGGAACCTTTAAACGAATGTTTTTAGTAGATAACCAGACACGATCTCCAATTTTTAGTGGTGGAATAGCCCGCCTCTTCTTATCTGCGAAAGACTTATATTTGTTAGATGTCTTCTTTAAACAGGTTCTGACCTGAGACCAGATATTTTTGAAGGTCTGACAAGCAGTCTCCACAGCAGGAACTTGGGTGGGCGGGAGGGCAGGAAATTCCGGAAAAGACGGATGGTGACCGTGAACCACCAGCACTTGACTTTTTGAAGATGACTCCTGAGATCCATCTTCAACGTCCGATGACGTCACGAACGCCCGATGAGGAGGAAGGCGTTCAGACTGAACCTTATCACACAGATCCGTAGATGAAGGATCCTGTGGAGGAGGCCCTGGTGGAATAGACGAATGCTGTCTTTTGAATGAAACCACTTGAGAGAGGCAACGATGATGACATTCAGCTCCCCAAGATGTAACTTGAGAAGTGCGCCAATCAATCTGGGGAGAGTGACACTGAAGCCATGGAAGGCCTAAGACAATCGGACTTGTCGTAACAGGAAGAATTAAAAACGAAATCTCTTCATGGTGTAGCCCACCAATCTGAAGCGTTACTGGCGACGTACTCTGGGTGATGAGACCATTGATGAGACGTGATCCATCCATAGCAGTCACAGTAATCGGTGTTTTCAAAGTAATCACTGGTAGGGACCATTGATTCACTAGGGATTTGGAAATGAAATTTCCTGCTGCTCCGGAATCAATCAATGCCTGTGACTCAAAGGCTTTGGTAGCAAAGGAAATCGTAACATCAAAAGTGCAGGCTTTTAATTTCGTAGAAGATGGAGAGGACTCCAGGAACCCTAACCTTATCTCCCCAGTATTGGTTAGAGCCCGGCATTTCCTGGGACAAGAATTGAGCATATGCGTAGAATCGGCACAATAGATACAAAGTCTATTCTTTATTCTTCGGTCCCTCTCCTCTAAAGTTAATTTGGAGCGACCTATCTCCATGGGTATCCCCGGAGATGAAGCTGGGTGAAATTGAGGATTTGAGAGAAGAGGTGTTTTAACCGAAGTTGTTTTCTCAGGTTCTCTTTCACTAAACCTCAGGTCTACACGATGGCAAAGAGAGATCAAATCTTCTAAAGAGGAGGGTAGTTCTTGTGAAGTCAGTGCGTTTTTAATTTTATCGGAAAGCCCCTGCCAGAAGGCGGCAACTAGTGCTTCAGTGTTCCACTGAAGTTCAGAGGCTAAGATCCTAAATCGAATGACGTACTGAGCCACAGTGCGAGATCCTTGGCGAAGACGGAGAATGTTAGATGCAGCGGAAATAACACGACCTGGTTCATCGAATACACTTCGGAACGTGGAAATAAACTCGGCACTATCCTGTAACAATGGATCGTTTCTTTCCCACAGAGGGGAAGCCCATGCAAGAGCTTGTCCAGAAAACAATGAAATAAGATAGGCCACTCTGGAACGATGGGAAGAAAAATTTTGAGGTTGGAGCTCAAAATGAACTGAGCATTGAGTAAGAAAACCCCTACAAGTTTTGGGGTCTCCATCGTATTTTGACGGAGTAGGCAGGTGAAGCGTGGAAGCTGTAAACACCTGGGATGGCACTGGGGAAACGGAGGAAGGCACAGGAGCATCAACAGTAGTTGTGGCATCTTGCACAGACGGTCTTTGGGAGGCTAACGCCTGGTAACACCGCAGTAAATGCCGTTGGCGAACTTCCTGTTGCTCAATACGGGTAACCAGATGCCGCAGCATCTCTTTGGCTGTAGGTTCCGTATCTGGGTCTGTCATGGCCTGATCTTACTGTCACGGGCACTAGGAGTCTTTACCCAGGGATCACCAGGTGGAAGGCTTACCAGAGCAATGTAGATGGTAACAGGGTACTCTGGTAGCGGGGTGATCACGGAACAGGAAACAGCAGATGATGAGATGCTCAGGAAAGTCTATGACTAGCAGCACTGGTAATATGGAAGTAATAGTACACGAGGAACTGTAGGACAAGGGCACGTGTAGGTAGTCAGTGGTCTGCGATAGCAAGTTGTACCACTGCTATAGTGAGGAGGAATGTCCAACAGAAACGAGGAGGTGATGAGAGTCAGCGGTCTGCGGATAGCAAGTTGTACCGCTGTCTGAGTGAAGGAATGGAATCCAAGTGGAGGTATCCGGGGAGTCAGTGGTCTGCGATAGCAAGTTATACCACTGCTATGTGAGAGGATACTGGAACAGGTGATACCGGAAACAGGGATCAGTGGTCTGCTACTAGCAAGTTGTACCACTGAATATATATGTGAGGAGGTGCACGGGGAGAGGCTGCAACACAGGATATACACAGGCACCTTATATACGATCCACAGTAACATGCACAATATATATATATAAATGACTGAACAGGTCTGCAAATATAGGAAGTCTCTTGAAACAGTCCAGCACAAGTTAACACAGTCAATGATGGCAATAGACTCAGCGTATAGCAGACTCCAGAGGAGAACCAACACAGTCCAGCAAGATATGCAATACACCAGCACAGTCAATGAGAAGTATGCATACCGTGGTTCAGAAGCAGGTAGTCAAATAGGAGTGCAGGGATACCTGAGCGGCAGGAGGCCGGCTGGATGAGAAGTCCCAGGATACCTGAGGCAGCGGTCAGTAGGTGCAGCGCACAGATAAGTAGACCAACAGGGACACGAATCCACAGGAATCAATAACACGTGGAACTGGACTCACGCAGAACCCAGGAGAGTGGAGATGATCCAGCAGAGGAGTAGTAGATGAAATATAAATCCAATGCAGACAGGAGGGTAGACCTGCGGGACACGTGAAGGCGTGGATAGCGGATCAGCAGTAGATGGATGATAGCGCGGTCAGCAGCAGCAGGACTCTGCGGTACACGGAGGTAACCAGTAGCAACCAATAGTTGTCAGTAGCGATGGCACACGGGATAGCAGAGCAGACCAGGAGCTGTTGATCACGGAGAGTAGCAAATGGCAATGAGAGCAGCAGTCTCGAGGAAACACAGAAGAGCTGAGAAGAGACTGCAGTGCACAGGAGCAGCGGATAGGAATCAGCTAACTTGTCACGATGATGAACACAGGCGAGTTGTAGGCTGGAGGCTGTAGTGCACGGAAGCAGCGGGTAGACATCAGCTAACAATCCCGATGATGAACACAGGCGAGTTGTAGGCTGGAGGCTGTAGTGCACGGAAGCAGCGGATAGACAACAGCTAACAGTCACGATAATGAACACAGGCGAGTTGCAGGCTGAAGGCTTGTAGTGCACGGAGGCAGCGGATAGGAATCAGCTCACTGACTTGATGAGGAACAGGTGAGTGGAAGTAAAGTAACGGTTGAAGTGCACGGAGGCAGCGGATAGGAATCAGCAAACAGTCACAATAATAAGTAGTAGCGTTGAAGTGGTTTGGAAGACTGTAGTGCACGGAGGCAGCGGATAGGAATCAGCTAACAGTCACGATGATATAGTTGATGGTAGAAGTGGTATGGGGACCACAGTAGTAGAAGTGGTTTGGAAACCACAGAGGTAGAAGTGGTTTGGAAACCACAGGAATCAGCAGCGCTGAAAACACGAGGAATACAGGAACACCTTCAGAGACTCATAGGGAATGAGACTCCAAGATCAGGCCCCGTGGTGTTGACCACAGGTGCTTAATATAGGGAGTGTTGCCTGATCTGCCAATTGAGTTAAAGGGACATACACAGAAGTATAGGAAAGGGCTGCGCATGCGCAGACCCTCAGGATGGAGGACGGCCACGGTTCCTAAATGTCCGGGAAGAGGCACTCACGGTACGGTGAGTGACAGAGGGATTAGTGTAATCATGACTGAGACTGGTGAGTGACAACAACAATGTCACCCCTCCTGTTTCTGTATGAGCTATGGCACAGTACAATGTCACTGGAGACTTTTAAGAATACTGACAGCCCTATTATTACAATTTCTGTTTTAGCACTGAACCCTGCCACCTCTCCTGTTTCTGAGTGAGCTGTGGTACAGTAAAATGTAACTGCAGATTTAGAGCAAGCCAGCCAGCCCTATAATTTCTATTCAGCACTGACTCTTAGCAATGGAGCAGTCCTCTTTGCCTGTTACCTATATAACACCAGTACAATTTGTCTGCAAATTCAAAAGACAAACCTGCTAGCCCTCCTTTTTGTATTTCAGCAATGACTCTTAGCAATGGAGCAACGGAGCTCTTATCTTTGGGTGTATATAACACCTTATACTTTTTGGTGCAAATTCAGAAGAAAAGCCTGCAAGGACTAGTATTTGTATTTCAGCAATGACAATTAGCAACACAGCTCTCCTTTTTGTGTTTTACCTATATAACACAGTAGCATTTGACTGCAGATTTACACCAACCCTGACAGCACTAGTATTTGTATTTTTCAGCAATGACAATTAGCAACGCAGCTCTCCTTTTTGTGTGTTACCTAGATAACACAGTAGAATTGGACTGCAGAAATGCATCAACCCTGTAAGCACTATTATTTGTATTTTTCTGCAATGAGATTTAACACTGGGGCTCTCCTTTCTGTGTGTTACCTATATAACACAGTAGAATTGGACTTCTGAATTACATCAACCCTGTAAGCCAGGGTTTCCCAAACCCAGTCCTCAGGGCTCCCTAACAGTGCAGGTTTTCCATATCTCCTTGCTGGAGCACAGGTGTATTCATTATTGACTGACACATTGTAACAGATCCACAGGTGATCCTAATTATGTCACATGTGATACGGAAAACCTGCACTGTTGGGGAGCCCTGAGGACTGGGTTTGGAAAACCCTGCTGTAAGCACAAGTATTTGTATATTTCTGCAATGGAATTTAACACTGGAGCTATGAAGCTCTCTGAATGTCACTGATTACTTTGTTTAACACTGCTACCACTCTCCTCTTTCAATTCTCTAACTTTGCCTGTGCAACTGCTGTGCACTCTATGCTACTCCTTCTGTGTCCTGTGTGCTAGATCGCCATGGAGGGCGGTATTTATAGATTCCAAAATTCGCGAGATCCGACGATGTCATGATGATGTTTTGCCTCGTTTTCGAACCCCAAAAAGTGCGAAAGTACAGAGCCGACTCGGCTCGGTACTCAGATCCCCTAAGTTCGGGTGTGTTTGGTTTCCGAGGAACTGAGCCTGAGTATCTCTATTTAAGAGTCGCAGAGTCACTTTCTAGCAGAATTGATTTTTTAGGGGGGGTTATTTTTAGCAGCTGTAAGGTATATTCTTTTGTTTTATTGTGGTGTCATGGTGGTGCATATTAAATTAAGATGGGGTGATGGAATTGTTAATTTAATGCTGATGAGATTTGGAAGCTATTAGCTGAATGTGGGCCAAGACTGAGCAGAAAATGATGGGGGTAGATCTATTCATTAAATGTGAATACTAGTAATTTAACGGCAGGGTCTATTTATTCATTTATTGTTGGGGAAATAGGTGACTTTGCTAAATGTGAATACTAATAATTTAATATTGGTGCTGGTTGGGGGAAAAAGGTTTACTAATAAAATATAAAAGCCATTAATTTAATACAAGGGCTGATTGCAGGGACATCGGCCTAATAATTAAACATTGGTGCTATTGATTTAATGTTGGCGCTGGTTGGGGTTTTAAATTCCGTGAGTGTTCACTCATTGCCAGCTTTCATGTACCTAACCATTTTTTAAACAGGGCCCCAACATTCCAGGATGTAGACAAGCAGCAACTAAAGACACAAGCATCAGCGGATAATGAAAGCTGAAACAACAGGTAGAAGAGAGCATCTTAGTGTGCCTCCTGCTAAAGGCTCCGGCAGCGTTGTGACGTCACGATGTTGCCAGTGAGAGGAGCCGCAATAAAGCAGAGAAGCGAGAAAAGAAGCATAGAAGGTAAGTGCAGACTTTAGAAAGCGGGGAAGGGGGCGCAGAAAGAGAGGGCTACAGAAAAACAAGGCGGGTAGAAAGAGAGGGCTACAGGAAAATGAGGGGGGCAGAAAAAGAGAGCTACAGAAATATGGGGGGGGGGCAGAAAGAGAGGGCTACAGAAATATGAGGGGGGGGGCAGAAAGAGAGGGCTACGGAAAAGCGAGGGGGGCAGAAAGAGAGGGCTACACAAAAATGAGGGGGCAGAAAGAGGTGAGTTCCGGCAACTTTTTTCTTACAAAAAAGCACTGGTTGTGAGGTATGTCTCGCTTCACATTGTCACACTCATTCACAGCTCCAGAAGGAGAAGCTACATGCACCTAACAGTAGTGCACAAAGCATTGGCTGTGTATTTAAAGGGTGTGAGAAGGGCTGGTCTTTCACTGTATAAAATAATAGCCATGCCCATTTCATGCTTGTCATGCCCACTCTGGCAGCGTGATATGGAAGACTCTCTACAATTCCTGCATTTGCCCCTGCACAGTTAAGATTTTTTTTAACTGAAAATAATTTCCTCTTTAAAAAATCAATGGTAATCTTCTTTACTGTATTAGTAGAAATGCACTATCAAATAAGTAATGTGAAGGAATTATTATCAGCTGGAGAAGTCAATTTTCAATCAACCAATCAGAATTGTCACTCGTTATCCTCATTCTTGAGTCTTGTTGCACCCACCCTCCAGTACCCACAAGAGGCACGTCTCCTGACAGATATATCTGTGTCTGCTTCCAGATCTACCTCAGTCTACATCACATGAACATGCCCTAACTGTACTTGGCCTACATTTGTCTACCTCTTCCCTCCCCTGCCTTTCCAAACATAAGGAGTCCTAAGTGTAAGATGAAGCAAAATCTACATATGGATAAATTTTTTTACACTTTTGCAGGAAATGTGTTCTGCAAATAAAAAAGAAGCATGTCCCACTCTACATGAGCCCCTAAATAACCATGTGTATTCAAGATGGCTGCCTCAAGCTCTGTCTATGGTAAACTGTTTAGAGAGCTATTCTGCAGTGCTCTCTAGTGTGCTTTTACTAGAGATGGTCACTGACCCCCGTGTTTTGGTTTTGGATTCGGTTTTGGATCTGGATTACCGTTGTGTTTTGGTTTTGGTTTTGGTTTTGCAAAACCGCCATTGCGTGTTTTGGTTTTGATTTTGGTTTTGTTTGGTTTTGTTTTGCTATTTTGTTGGAAAATCAATGTTTTTGGGCTTAAAATAACCCAATTTAGTGCTCCAACTGTTTTAGAGATAAGTAATCTAATTGTAGAGGTAATAAATCATCCAAAAAACAGTTTAATTCTTCGTTGGTAGGCCTTCATTTATTCTACACACAAAACAGATTGTCTTCCTCACCATCTATGCATATTGGCAATGCAGCCATCGTCTTTGGATGTATATTACACTCTACACTTATAGTTAAATATGTAAAGAAATGGAAAAAGGCAGTTTGCTTTCTGTCTCTATAGGCCCCCCTCCACTTGTTTAAAAAACCCAAAAATTCAGCCGTTATAGACTGTACAATATTAATTGACATGGAGGAAGCCAGTTTGGTTTCTGTCTCTTTAGGCCCCCCTCCACTTGTATAAAATACCAAAAAATTCAGCCGTTATAGACTGTACAATATTAAAAGAAATGGACAAAGGCAGTTTTGTATCTGTCTGCATCAGATCCCCTCTCCACTAGGAGTAAAATAGAAAACTATTCAGCCATTATATAATCTAGAATATAAATAGAAATTGAGAAAGGCAATTTGGTATCTGTCTGCATCATAATCATCAACATCCTCATTAGCGCCCTCGTCACCTCCACAAATCTCCCCCTCTTCCTCTTGTATTTCCAAAGTGGCATCCTCAATTTGTGTATCAGCGGCTACACTCGGGCTGTTCAGGTACACATCAGCAGAACTGCTGAAAGGGCCCTTCTTTATGGGTACACTAACAGAATGCTCACGATTAGACATACCACTGTTGAATGGACTCTCCACAGGGATTGGTGTCATTTGTGAATCAGAGCAAACATTATCCTCTAATGACTTACTGTTATCTTGCAGCTCGGCCTTGACGCGTAAATGGATAACTTTTTGGGATCTGCCACTAATAGCCAAAGGTGAAGGCCTCATTCTCTCTTTGCCACTGCGTGTGTAGAATGGCATGTTGGCAATTTTTTTTTTTTGTTTTTTGCACTGATTTGGAAACACTCTGTAGTTTGACATCGCCTTGGCCAGATGACGTACTGGGAACACTAACATCAGGACTGGTGACATAACCTGGTTTCTCATTCTGATCATATGTGGACTGCTTTGAACCCATTCTGAGCGCAAAGCACTTGTAGTGGTAAAAATTATTTGGTAAGATGCTGCTGACAGATCTCACTTTTGACAGCCAGAAATATTTATGCACAATTATGGGGGACACCCCAAAAGCACTGAGGAGTGCTAAAAAATATTTGGTAGATACTGCTGACAGATATGGCTTTTGACAGCCAGAAATATTTATGCACAATTAGGGGAGACACCCCAAAAGCACTGAGGAGTGCTAAAAATTATTTGGTAGATACTGCTGACAGATACGACTTTTGACAGCCAGAAATATTTATGCACAATTATGGGGGACACCCCAAAAGCACTGAGGAGTCCTAAAAATTATTTGGTAAGATGCTGCTGACAGATATGGATTTTGACAGCCAGAAATACTTATGCACAATTATGGGAGACACCCCAAAAGCACTGAGGAGTCCTAAAAATTATTTTGTAGATACTGCTGACAGATATGACTTTTGACAGCCAGAAATATTTATGCACAATTATGGGGGACACCCCAAAAGCATTGAGGAGTCCTAAAAATTATTTTGTAGATACTGCTGACAGATATGACTTTTGACAGCCAGAAATATTAATGCACAATTAGGGAGGACACCCCAAAAGCACATCTCTAGCTTTTACCCTTATTAAATAATCCTACACTTAATTACACATTTATCAGCACAATAACTAATATGGAGCTACAGTTATACTTACCTATTTATCTAGTCATTGAATATCTGAGATACTGTGAGTGTTAGACACACAACTCTTGTTCTTTCTCCTCTGTTTAAATGTTTGCAAAGTTATTTTACATTGTTAGCTTGTTTGAAGGTGATGAAAAGAGACAATTGAAAATGTACTTCGGATTCCTAGGATTTAACTATTCTGTCTACAGGTTTATAGAGTTCAGAACCTAGTGAGAAAATTTTGATTTACCCATTGCACTAACATACTTTTGCTAGACTTGCAATAGGTCAAAAAAGTCACCAAGACTCAATGGGGGTAAGCTCATACATGCCTACTCTCCCAGAATATCCGGGAGACTCCTAAATTACGGGTAGGTCTCCCGGACTCCCGGGAGAGCAGGCAATTCTGTCCCATCCTGCCCACTTTGCGCCTCAATGAAGTGATTCACCGGGAATCACAACAAAATGTCAATTTCGATGCACGGGGGAAAATGTCGCAATTGGCATGCCCCCTCACGCTCTCTCACCATGCCCCCTCCTCCAGGATCTCCCGGAGGAAAAGAATTGAATGTAGGCAACTATGGGTAAGCTAGAATACAAAATGGAGCTGTAGCTTATAACAAATCAAACATTTGCTTTCATTTTCTACCAGGTGCTAGAAAAATGACAGCAAAAATCTGATTTGTTGCTTTGGATTACAGTACCATATATTGCAGTTACTTGTGCACAAGATTCTATCAGCATCCTACGGCACATCAGACTTGTTTTATTCAGTCCTGTAAATCCTGTACGGTCTTCATATTCCGATATGCTGTAGAATTATACTCTGTTTTATCTTTTATTTATATAGCATAAAGCCCTGTATAGAGAACATTACATTGCTCTGTTCCCTCTATTAATTATTAATAAACCAATAATAATGAATGCTTCAGAATATGTAGTTCTTATCTGGTTATAATATAATTTTGTGTTGGTGCCAAGGAAATAGGAGGTAACAAACTGATGTCTTTTCTTCCCTATTGGATCTTCATGCTGCAAAATGATCTGAACAGCGGGAACTGAACTGTGTGAATAAAACATTGAAGTTGAAATCAATAGAGTGGAAACATTTTGAAATAGCTTAGTACTTGGTCAATAAGATCTCTTAACAACTAAAAAGAATGACATTTTTTTTTTAGGTTTAGTTTATCTGTTTTACAGCTAACGGAAAAACAAGTGCAGGAGATGATTAAGAAAGATATGTACATGAACATGACAAATTGATCATAAGAAATAGTAGCTGAGAGGCTGAAATACATGATCTTATTTGCAAGCCAGAAATCTTCGCAGAGAAAACACCTAATACATTTAGCTATAGATGTATCCAGCTGGCACATAGTGGTTTTTTTGGGCAAAGCAGGGAGGGTCCAGAGATTTAGATACATTTCACAAAGGAATACATCTCAATCCAAACATTAATGCTTAAACTGAATGTTCGTGGGAGCGAGTAGGAGAGAGATGGAGCATATGGCATCAGGAATGTGTAATGTGCCAAGGGTACATCAAGTAAATAAGGCATAAAGGACTGTGCAGCTGGTATGAAAATAGTATTTATTTTCAGTGATAAAGACCTGATTTAGGTAGTCGTTCAATGGAACATGTTTTAAATTTAGTATTTTCAGGTGAGTGAGCCAAACCCTAGACTGTTTGCTTCCTTCCTTAGTAAGCTATGTCAGGTTTTTAAGAAGCACTTCGAGGGCATTTTAAAATAAATGGTTTGCAGAACAACTATTTTCTTATAATAATAGTAGAGCACCATACCTATTGTGACGATTATGTAGTATATCTAATGGCTGATTGCTATTTTCTGTTGAATTCATGTATGACAATGTGAATATTTTATGTAACCTCTCAAAGTATGCTTTGCTGGCTGACCTAAGTGGCCTGTACAATTGACCAAGAGTCTTTTGAAACTAGCCAGGCCCGGGATAGATAAGCATCTCGGCGGAGTTTGAAGCCCCAAAGTTGTAAACCAACTAGCCACTCAAGCAGAGCATAGGTGAGAGATTCTCGGAGGTGCCCAAACATATATCTTAGTGATATATAATTTACTTTGAAAGCTCTGTGTAATTTTGGGAATCAATCTGACTTAATTGAAAATGTAATTCCTAAGGTGGGGGTGAAGAGCCTGTAAGAATGGTTTTAAATATTCTGCTTTAGACATTACAGTGTGCATTTTCATGAGGGGGTCTATCAAGACTGAAATGCCTCATTTTTCTCAATTGTGTTCCCTCACACACGCCAAGTCTTAACTAGTAATTTAGCAACTCTGGTTTTATTTTCCATTTTACTTTTGAAACTTATCTGTGCAACTTATTGTATGTTTTGTTATTAACATTTTTGTAACTAAGTCTTGGAAACATTTTTCAGATTAAATACATTTAACCTGGCGTGTACTCCATAATTCTTTGTGAATTTACGAAGCCCAGGGAGGCTCATGCTACATGTGTATGTGATTTAAGTGTGAAACATTAATAAGTGGTTTTGGTGAACGTAAGGGCGCCATAGTAAATCCTTTGTGGTGGCAGAAAAGGTGTTGTCATCGGTAAGTGACTAAGGTGACGCTAGTGCCGGCCAGCTGTTCAGATTGCTGTATCTGAGACAGGCTGGGCCTTCATGAGACCTATAATGCAGTCCTGCACCTGCTACAACTTGACGTGAAAAGAGGGTAAAGTTTATCAGTAGGACCTGGTATAGGGCAAACACAATGCATTATATGGGGGGCATTTATAAAGCCTGTCAGTGCAGTATATAATTATATAAATGTATAATATATTTTAGCACATTGATTTTTAACTAGTCTGTTCTCGCACAGTATTCCCATCCAATATATTTTATAACTGTTTCTCTATAGTTCTAGAAAATGCCTCCAATAAAGATCTCAAGGGGATTGCATGGTAGTTGACTGCAAGAAGGATTAAAAATAAACACAAAAAAAGGTTTGATGAACATTTAAATATGCTAAATGTGTTGTGCATATGCAGGATTATAAGGTTCTTTAAAGTTCAATGATATTTAATGCCACTTGACAGCAATCAGTTCAACTTGTATTAAAACTTATTGGCACTATTCTTAAGGAAATGCCTGCACACAATAGAGAGTATAACTGACTCATAAACAACCAAGATACTCCCAACAAGAACAAGACCTCAATAATAACAGCTCACTTTTAAAAACTTGTTCTGTATTAGCAAGGGTAAATGAAGGGGATTGCGGGGGATTTATGGGTAATTACAACTTTAAGTATCATTACAATTGATAATTGAAGGTTTCACACAATGCCTTTATACATATGTTATTCTCTTTCAAAAAATATGCAAACAATAATGAATAAATATTAGAAAAATATAGAAATACATATTTTATCTTTATAATCTTTCAAAGTTATTAATCTGAAACCTATCACTTATCCCTAACAATTACAATACCGATAGGACCTAACTAGAATGTAAAATGACTAGTAAGGCACCAAGGCCCTGATTGAGTCCACACTCTGCTTATTTGTATTGTTTTTACAATTCAAGGAGATATATGACTCAGTCAAAAGGTTCCTTTATAATGATTCACCTGGCCAGCACATATGTTACACATAAGTATATCAAACTGTGAGTGCCATACATGCGTTAAAGTGGTACCACTTAACTGTCACTGCAGAAGTGAAGATATAGTGGTCCTGGGAGTTCCTGTGTTCTCGATGTCTGTCCTTGCTTTGGGGTGTTGCTCTGCTGGTTGATGTAGTTTTCTTGTTCCTTAGGAGGCCACAGCCACCACTGTGCAACTAATTATCTCTGCTGTATACTATCTGTAAAGTTACTCTTACTCTCTATCTAACTATACTTATACTAGTCTTATTTACTCTATTTATTTATAGCGCTTTCTTTTTATTATATAGCTGACTATTATAAACTTCCGTTCTTTCACTGAGGAAATGCTATTTTAAATCTCCCTACCACCCTCTGTCTCTCCATCCTCTCTTTAGATCCCCTTCAAGCAGGGGCACCAAGAAGTGTGTATGTGTGTGTGTGTGTGTCGGGGGGGGGGGCAGGTACAGAGTGCAGGAAACCTGTACCTGCCTGGGGGCTCTGGCCTGCCTAAGTTGAGGGAGGAGCAGTCAATCTGATGTGGCCCCTTCTGTGTCTATGGAAGGGGCCCTGACAAGTTGCTGTACCCGGGCACAAAATTTCTCTTGGCCGCTCTACCTAAAATAACTCCTTAAGATTGTGTTTCTTGTTTATACCTCTCTCCTTTACTCTTCTCTTATTATTGATCCATCTTATCATCTGTTTATTGCTATATGTGTATTCTTAGGGGCGTGTTTATTAATATCAACAATTTTTGTCCATTAGTTAGCATCACTTATTACTGCTGTTCAATTTATCATTCCCCTGGACAGTGCATCCTATTAGAGGTGAAGAGCACCTATGTATGTGAAGCTTTTTTGACAATTGCTACAGACTACACTTTCAGGTTCTGACCTGTTTTTTTCATTGTCAATGCATGATCATCAGTCAGCAATTGTGAAAAAAAAGATTACAGGAAGGAGGGATGAAGGGTCCAGATGCCATTCCCAGTCACAGACAAGCTGTGAAAGTTAAGCTTTTTGTTGTTTGATAAATAGCTCCACTTTGCAGTTTTGTCACGGTAACAGTAAGAAAAATAATTCTGTTCCCTTACACCTGTGGATGGATTCTGATGGTTGGAAGCAGACTGACCAGAAAGGAGTTTCCAGCCAGAAGCTTGCTGAGAAGTGATCTGAGAAGCTGTTGAGACGGTGGCTCTAAGAGAGTCCTTTCCAGTGTAGCAGGAGATCAGTCAGGAGATTTCCAAGGGCTTTAAGCTGTAGCGAGTCCAGATCCAGGTTGGTGCAGTAGGGTAGGGTGTAGTACGTTTCCTTTGCACTCTAAGATGACTTGGATGCAGCTGTGCTCCTTGGCGTATTGTCCGGTTCTGGGCATGTGCAGCATGAATGTGCATACGATATGCAAGAAAAAGGCAGATATACATTCCCTAATGACTTAGGCCCTATATTTGAACATATACCATATAACTAAACATGTTATATTTATATATCTAAAGTCTCCTCTAAATTTATCTTTTTACATGCCAGTATGGAGTCATGTTCTGGGCATATATAAATGTTCACGAGTAATACTTAAAGTGTAGCCATACCAAGTACTAAGACACTTTGTGATAACATTAAGCTTCAAGACCTATTTCAGCTTTCAAGCAGCATTCTGGTTGCCTCCGAATAATCCTATGAAATTTGTGTCACAGGATCTTCGGCCCACACAAACAGCAAATATACATAATGCCAAAAAGCATTAACACAGAAAGACGGAGTGATACAATTTTATAGTTTATTTTATCATGATTGATGTGTGTACGAATAAATATAATTCTGTTCAGTCTATACTGTTGCCGTTAGTTTATTTTAAAAATTACATGACAGGTCCACTTTAGGAACATCAAATATGTAATAATATTGTTGCAATATTGAAACAATTAGAAATAATTTTGTTATTTCCTAATCTAAATAAAATGGAGAAAAAAAAATAAAGTGTCCCTCACAAAGCTGTGTTTACTATGCAGGCTTAGATAAAGACTGGTCTAAGGCAGCAGCATACATGCCAATTTGAATTCTTACAGTGAGATATGCCCAGAGCATATCCAGAGCAAGAGGCATTAAAATGGAATATTTAACTGACTAGGATGGTTTTGAAAGCAAAAACAAACTTTTTGCAGATTAGAGATTAAAATTGAGCTAAAAATATTCTCACCACACAGCAGAACTACCTACCTGACATTTCTGTTTACAACATTACAGTAAACACTACCCCTCAAGCTCACTGCCTTGTTGTCCTTCTTGTCTCAGAACTGCCCTTTGTTCCCCACATCCAGTCTTTACTCAACTCCTGTTACATACACCAAGGATACATTTCTAGAACACCAACATACAAGACACTACATAAACTTCAAGTTATGCACTCATAATCTCCCAAATTGACTACTGCAATTCCCCTCTTACTGGTCTTCCCATAACCAGACTTTCATCTCTACAATATATTTTGAATGCTGTGTTTACACTAATTTCTCTTGCAACGTTCTGCTGCTCCACTCTGTCAGCAGTAGAATCCAATAGAAAATACTTCTACAAACATCTGAAGCCATTAGCAAAGTTGATACAAGATACATTTCTTCATTTGTCTCAAAATATCTCTGATCTGCCCAAGATCTGTGTCTCATTAACTGCTCCCATTCCCAGGGCTTTTTTTTGGGCTGCTCCCTCATACAACAAGAATTATGCCTAACATCCAAATCTTTAAGCAATCCCTGAAGGCTCACTTCTTCAGACAAGTTTATCAATTCCTCAACCACCTTCTTAACTTGCCGGGTTATTTTATCCGATTACTACCCCTTTACACATTTCACTCGCAAGATTTATTTTTAATATTATAATTATCCTTTATTTGTTAGGCGCCACAAGGTTTCCGCGGCGCCGTACACAGTACAAAACAGTCGACTATACAGGGTGAAACAGAACAAAACAATAAACAAAAATACCAATACTTCAGAAACTCCAGGCTGGCTGATGCAAAAAACGGAGCAGAAGAACAGGTAGGGAGACATGAGAGAAGAGGGCCCTGCTCAAGTGAGCTTACATCCTAAGGGATTTAGGGCCTGATTCATTAAGGAACATAAGTCCATTAATGTGGCGTATTTTGTATTTTTTCACTCTGAAAATGCGCAATACCATAGCATACACAACAAGTGCAATTCATGTTTGCATGCAAACTACATTTTCAACAGCCTACAAATTGAAGGGCGGAACAAAAGGGGCAGAGGCGTAAGCATGTAGTCAATTTACAGTAAGGGCGTGCCAAAGCGGAGCGCACGCAGCAGCGTTTGATTCAAGCTTTGGGCATCTTTAAGGTTTTTTTTAATCATATCCCTTGCATCAACTACAGGGAATGTGAAAGTGCCGAGTGATAGTAATGACGGTCGCATATGCATGCTATAACATGTGTTTGCAATCAAGAGCAACTGTATAAATGCATTCTATGTACAGTAGACATAAGACCATAATATACATAAGATCTGGATAAATTTATTTCATAGGGGTGTGATAAAAAAACAAAAAACTTTTTTTTATGATTTTTCATTAAAGGCTATGGGCCTGAGTCATTAAGGAAGTAAGGCAAAAAAAGGATTAAATGTTCTCTGGGACAAACCATGTTTCCAGGGGTGCAAATTATTTTGCACATAAGTTAAGTACTGGCTGCTTTTTCATGAAGCACACAAATACTTGATAGCTTTACTTTTACACTGAAATTTAAAATTGACCTAGGATATGCCCTTCACCAACTATAAATCTGTCCTCACATTTTAAATTCACCTCCCCCTCCAATGCAACATGGTTTTGACCAGGTACAAAGTTACTCCTTTTTTATGCTTTGCTCTACGTAGTGACTCTATATTATTAATAGGTTACAATAATTGAAAACTTTTTTTGTGTGTGTTCTGCTGGGATTTTATATTTCACATATCTATCGTTCGTATTTTGCAGTGTGTTGTGTCTCCCTCAATATGGCAAGTGCCATATACGCAGAGCGTAACAACACCCGTATTCAGACGTTTCTTCAGAGCCACCTGTCGTTGAAAACTGACTTGCTTATGCCCGATTTACGTTCATTTTTAAAAAAAACACAATTACATTGGTTTTATATTCAAACAATCCTCTAACTCAGAGTCGGAAATAGAGAGCTGCGGGCCCTGATGCAAGGAAGCGAGAAGACGAGGGAACTGGGGCCCACAGCTCGCTAGTTCCCCAATGGTAGTTCCGCCACTCCTCTAACCCCCAGACCAATATTCATAAGTGACTGGATCGTATAGACCCACAAAGCATTTTTCCCAAGACAATCTTTCTGGACCAATATGAAATATATGGCATGCCTATATTCCTATATTCCTATAGGATGCCACTTTCTGTCTACTTGTTAATACAGAGTCTCATTTTTTTACTGTGATTTTTACCCTTTGCAAAGTGCTGATGAGTATACACTATATAAATAAATGTTGATAAATGACAATAACATAAATATTTCATGTCCACGTATGGTAAAAGGAATACAATGTAAATCAGATGCAATTATCCCTTCATATATCTCCATATAGCCTCAAGTAGCAAATATGCCAGCACATAACACCTGTATATCATTATCCACATAGTTTCACATATGACCCAATAGCCAATATACCTCCAGATAGCCTCACATGCAACCATGTAGACAATATATAAGTATATAACCACTATGGGACTGAGTTTAATGAAACCTGGGCGTAATTTATTATTATTTAATCTTAATTATGGGAAAGTCCGTGTACTGCCCACTATCATATGTGAGACATGTATATATATATACAATCAGACACTATCCAACTTATGTTGTTATTTACAAGAACCATTTTATTTCAAAGTGTTTAGTTTCTACAAACTTGATTGAGCCTGGAGCTCAGAACATCACAACGAGGGTGCTACACTCAGGTGAGCCTCTTGGTTGGAACAGGATAAGTATGATCACAAATTCCCAGACACTCCTGAAAACCATCAATATGGATATTTTTAGACATTCTGCCAAGCTATGTTAAACCTTCGCTGGCTAACCTCATGCATCCACAAACTCCAAAATTTGTGCTACAGAAAAATGTCTGCCATTCTCTAGCACACAGATCTAGTTACGTGATGTGATGGAGAACAGTAGTCACTTTCTTGTAGCACACCTCCTAATGTTTATGTACCAGGAAGAGGTGTGCTTTGGAGCATTTTTTCTTCTCCCACTATTTTTTCAGTATAACTGGCCTGTCAGATTGTCCTGAACATAGAATATACGCATATGTGCATGTCTCTGTGTCTGTGTGTGTGTGTCTCTATGTTTTTCTGTAGTGTGTCTGTCCTCTTTTCACAATTACGAAGTCCTAATAATGTCCAGTCTTGACAAATTGCAGTTTATGTGTATGCAGTTGTCCACCATCTTTTGTATATATAGTCCGCCCTCGTTCTCTCAATTGCCATTTTAGCTGCAGTGCTCTGCTCATAAAATAGCGTTCAGGGTGAACCAGGGACATAGGAAAGCAATAGAGTACTGTTATTATTGTAAAGCAGTTCTATAGAGAATAGCTACAACAGTTTGCTAATCAATTGCTTTTAATTTCAATCTTAAATACTTTAAAGACTTAAAGACTTTACATGGAATACAGGCTACTGGCTGTTGTTAATGCATTGCACTGCATATATATAATACTACTAGACAGTATATACAGACTGTGGTTGATAGTTATCATTCTGAACTAACTAGTACATTCTTTGAGAAAAACAGTGCTTTTGCTGTCTGACTATTAGCAGTAAAAACCCAAAAACAAACAGATTTGTTTATTTTAAAATTGAATTTTTTTCCAGCTGGAAATAAATATTTTGTGGAGCAGTGACAACTGAAATAATTTGAAAAAAACTGGGTGTTTGTGTATGAGCTTCAGCAGCAGTTGCTCATCCAAAAAAAAAAAATATATTATTATATTCTAATCTTTTCTATTCTTCAATACTTGTTTATTTAGTAAGGGTCATTCAGTGAAATCTACAGTATATTTGAAAAACACCATGTGTGAGGGTCAGCAAGCAGCTGGACCCCCCAAAAAACGCTATATATTATAGTCTTTTATGTTATTCAATACTATTTTGGAAGGATCATTAAGTGGAATCCATATTTAAATAAGGCTGTTTGTGTGGGTCAGCACGCAGCTGGACCCACTCCGCATATGCATATTTTCTATTTTTCAGTACTATTCTTTTTTGGAAGTGAAATCTATATTTAAAAAAGGAAAAAGGCTGTTTGGTCGAGTCAGCATGCAGATAGTAAAAAAGGAAATGTAGGAAGAAAAATTATGAAATTGCCCTCAAATGCCAAACACTATTTGTGAAATTCAATCTCAAAGAAAACATCAGCTCGTGATGTAAGGAGGAGGATTAAGAGGGCATTTTCTGATGAATGTGGTTATTGGTCCAAAAAAAGGAAAATAGCTAACATTCCATACATTGGCAAGACAAGGCAAAGTTTATGTCCACTTTTTGCTGCTAGAGGTGCTGCTACATCTGATTCTGGTATACACACTAGAATGGCCATTCCAAAACAAAGTGTCCAATGCGGTCGTGCGTCTTCCTCAATTTCACATGCACCACATTGTCGCTCAGAGTGTGTGTCTGTTACTGATACCTCCAAAGCAGACAAATCAGTGCCTGAGGATAACACTGAGGTTGAAGATCAACTTGGGCACTAACAGAATCCTGAGAAGAGTCTAAGGAGGGTATCCATGAGTGCTACATATGGGTCTGAGGTTTCAGATTCAGACACTAATAATAGAGCAGCCTCCTTCGAAAAGTCTTCAACCATTTAGAACCATTTGCAAATGTGAGGATGGGTAGTAGTATTAGTGTTGATGATGATTTACCCATAGAAATTGAGGAGGCTACTATGGAAGCTGCAAATATGCAACAAGATGGGTGGGATAATTGTGGATCTGAAACTGAATGTGTTGTACATGGACAAGATATTGAGGAGGGTGATGATGATTGTGTTGAAGTAAGGCAGCCACCAGCATTGCCACCAGCAGATGCCCTTGATAAATTCATTATCATGCTAGGGCATAAGATGAAAAAAATCTTGTGTTTAGAAATATTTGTATCCAAACCCAAACTACATTTGTCAAGGCATCTGTAGCCTTTGTCAGGTCAAAAAAAGTAGAGGTAGAGGTATTGAACATCTAGGCACCTCTTCCCTGTTACATGATTTGCAGTGAGATCATTCTAGTCATGATTCCAAATGTTGCAAATTGGGTATAGTAGCAAGCAGCCCAGCATCATCTACCAGCCAAATGGATAGATATCCTCATTGGAGGCAATACCTTCATCACCATCCTCCTCATTATTAGTATGTACTAGTCCAGCATCCTATTATCAAATTCCAAATAACTCTCCAAATGCAATCCATGATTCCCAAGAAACATCCTTGTACACTACAGCTGCTGCTGCTGAGGGGGAAAAATCTATACAGAAGGGTAGGGGGACATGTTATCTTACTCCAGCACATTTTAAAATCCTTATTCTTTTTTGAAAGCTACTGAAACCCTTTGAAATTGTAACAAATGAAGTGAGCTCAGATACCGCCAGCCTGAGTCAAGTCATAACCCTAATCAAACTACAGGAAAAGCAACTGGAGAAGCTGAAGGAGGAGATGAAAGTGATTTGGCAAAGTAAGTATGTTGGCCTTTTGGAGCAAGTTCTTTATTCACTTCACCAGAACCCAAGGGTTTGCAGCATCTTGAAATTGGATCACTACATTTTGGCAACCATGCTTGATCCTAGGTTTAAGTCATATGCCTTGTCTTTCTTTCAGAATCACCCAAATCTTCACAGATGTAAACAACTCCTTGTGAGCAATCTCTAGGTTCAAGTTGTAGGTTCCCTGCTTCAGCTTCTCCAGCTGCCAACTGCTGCTGCCAGATAAAAAACTTACCTTTTCTGATATTCTGATAGTCACACTGATTATGAGTCAACAGCACACCAAAGTGAAAGTTTATAACATTTGGTCAGGCTTAAAAGAATTGCACAAGTGTAATACTGACACCTCTACACCTTGTCTTAGTAGAATGGTGGAGGATTACTTTAATATTTAAAGTAGAACTTATCATCTCAGACAGTCCACTTGAATTCCGGGAGGGAAAAAGGAAATATGGAGCCCCTTGTACATACTAGCTATGGTGTACTTAAGTTGCCCACCCTCCAGTGTGTACTCAGAAACACTGTTTAGCACAGCTGGGAATGTTGTGAGTGATCGTCGGAGAAGACTACTTCCCAAAAATGTAGAAAAACTGGTGTTCATCAAAATTAACTACAAATTGTATGAAGTATATCGTTCTTGCCGCCATTTAGAAACAGAATGGGTAGAGTCCAGTGGGGATGAATTAATACTGTGTGATGAAGATGATCATGACATCAGTGATGAGGATGATGATCAGGACTATGATATGGTCATCAACATAGAGGAAGATCACCACTGTTAGCCAAATGACCATTAGTAATTTGTAAAAGAAAATAAAAAAAATAAATCTGTTCTGTCCAGGGATAGGGACATTTCTAGGGAAAGGGACAGAGATAGGGATAGGGACAGGTCTAGGGTCAGGGTTAGGGACAGGTCTAAGGATAAGGACAGGGTTAGAGTTAAGGATAATACTGTCTGCATTTGAATTGTCAACCTAATAAACACTGTCTTCATTTCAATTATTGTCCTAATAATACTGTCAATGTCATTATATTGTTGACTTTATAATCCCGTCTATTCTGCTGCCCACTAATCATATTATGTCAATCCTGTAGCTGGCCGAAATATGTATGTATCATGCCAGGGTGGATGGCCTGAAGTACAATGCCATTCTACACCATTTAACATTGTGCCCTTATTGTCTCATCAACTGTTAAATAATGTCTACTAAAGCACATGCTGTCCATATAGTGTGCTCTGATACTGCTACTGCATCCCCCTCTCTCATAATTTTGCTGCTGACCCTTTCCAATGTATTGCTGCTAACCCTCTCCAATATATTGCTCTAGTTTTGACCCTCTCCAATGTATTGCCACTGACTATCGCCAATAAATTGCTGCTTCCCTCTCCAATGTATTTGCTGCTATACTGACCCTCTTCAATGTATTTGCTGCAGTGCTGACCCATTCCAAGGTATTTGCTGCAGATCCTATCCAATGTATTTGTTACTAAAGGGTACCTACTTGGTGTATCTTCTATATTCAAAGAAAATGTAATTGATGTAGACATCTTCAATGAGGGTGATGATTGGTTACCATTGAGGAAGATGACTAATGTTATCCAAAAGCCCAGGATTCATTTGCTAAATTCCGTATCTATTATCTAGTCAAACAATCAACAACAAAATGTTGGCTTTTGTGGGGGCCCAAACAAATTAAGCATTTAAGCCACAAAAGAGGCAGTGACTGTTGGTAGATTGCTTGGTTCATTAACAGACAGATGGGAAGTATGCAGTTACTACAGAGCAACGTGCCTATGGATATCTCTCTTCGCTGTGATTGGCTGGGAGACCAGAAGCAGCAGATTTCAATGTACTTTCATTTTCCATGACATCTCCTTGTGTGTCTCCATGTACATGGGAAGATATAACATTGACTATTAGGGGAATATAGCGGTCTCTGCACAGATGAAACCACTGATCCTCTTATCCTGCAACCACAGGTGAGTTCAGCTGTCTACGTCCATGTATGTAAAGTTTATGTAGGGTTATCTGTCACCGCCGATGATGTAAGTTCGGACATGTGAGGATTAGACGTGACTGCTCTGCAATGACTTCCCCTGTATGCTGCATGTATGTAGTGTGTAATATGCAGGATGCATGTGAGCTAATGATTTAAGTGCAAAGAATACCTCCCAACTTTTCCACCAATCGGGACAAATCTGTCCCAATGGTGGGAAAAAGCCCTCAAATCAGGACTCTCCAGCCTAAATCGGGCGAGTTGGGAGATATGATATGGGTGGGTGGGTGACCCCAAGGACAATGCCATCTTCCACGATTTTGGCTCCTCCACTTTTCCTCTAATAATTTTCTGAAGCCTTTATTACATTGTTGCACCAAAATTCCATTTTTTTGGGGGGCTTTTTGTAACTCATTGCAATGCCTAACTGGTTTCAGCATGTTACTAGTGCTGCCAACTGATTGCTGATTGGATGACCAATATGCCAAATACTGTCTCTTAATTTATCAGAATGTGGACTTTAAATTCAAATGCTTTGTCTTGTCAAAACATATGTTTGGCAATAAAATCTGCATCAATGTGTTATGCATGCTTACTTGTGTGAGAAGGCCAACTATTGACCAATCTGAACTGTCTGGTTTACATATTACATGGCCTAGCAGTTTCATCCTTTTAAAGCTATACAAATATCGAAATATATTTTTATATACGTTCTATATTAATATACATCACATATATTATACATGACATATTTATATTCTTGCAAATATATATGAGTAACAGGTCCCCTTGTTTGATTCACAAGGACAGCATTACTCAAACCATAGAAAGCACTTACAGTAAAACAAGGTGTTTGAAAGCTCAACTCTTGGCTCCCAGTGAATACTCTACCCAATGATAAGTGCAGAGTACATAAATAGATAAAGGTGCAGGCCACCTTCGTCTATTTAGTTTTTTCTTAATTTCTTAATTCTTCCACTGCCTGTTTCTGTAGAATAAGTGTCTATGAGGGATGCTCTGTTATGTTCTTTCTTGATTATGATATAGATCAGAGAATAGAGAGGTATCATAAAAGTAATCCTCTTTAATGAAGGTACTTATGATCTCTAAAGTACCTTTTTGCAAAGCTGCCAGAGCATTTATTGTGCCCCCTAGTCTAGGGCTTGTATATTTTATTAAACTACCATGTATTTTGTTATATATTTGTACCACTGCTCTTTAGCCAGCCAGATCGATGCAGACTTTGGTCACAATTGGTGAAAATTGAGATTTTTGTGAAGGGAGCATTAGAAAATAGACTGAAATGACTGGAAATTAATGTTAATGCAATATTAATATAGGAGCAAAAACAGCTCAAAATGACATTATTTTTCCTGTTTTTCAAAATTTTTAATTAAATCCAGATCCCAAACCAGACCAAAACCACTCGCGTTGGTTCAACAAAATTGGTAGCAAAGCCGAAACACAAAATTGGGTTAGAACCGACTACAATTTAGAAACCGAAACACAAGGGTCAGTGCACATCTCTAACTATTATATGTTGGTTTACTAATTGGTTTACTGTTTGTGATAGTACTGTGATATTAAAGCATGATATCTATTATCTAGAATAGTTCGAGATTTTCAGATATTATTTTTTCCCTTAATTTGATTCACCTAAAGTATACAAAATTATTTTTTAAAAAATGACCCTAGTCATAGACTAATCATCATAAAAAATCTTTCAAGAATAAATCAACATTTTTTGGAATTTTTTATAATCAGATTCAAGTTATCATTTGCTCAGTACATTGTACAAAATGACAGCTAGAATCTGATTGGTTGCTACATATCCACTTTTTCAAACCCGCAGTACATATACCCCCTAGTCTAGATTATTTGAATTATAAATAGCAGTGTAGCACTACTGCTAAAAGCTTATAGCTGATTGGTTGCAGCATATCAGTGCTCTTTGCACCTTTGCATAAGTTATTAATTAAGATTCAAGGTATAGGCACAAAGAAGGATAGTTTAATGTGTGAGCAGTGACGTAGGATTATAGGGATTGAAAAGAAGGATTTATTTAGCTACAACACCAAGAATATGCAATTAGTACTTCGGGGACAATATGCCCATTTAAAGAGACAACTTTTATCTATACTATCTGTACAGAATGAGAAAAAGAATGTTTTTTTTTTCACAGACCTGGATCATTTACTTGTCTAAATAGATTAGAGAATCCCTTGTGACAAATGCTGCTGTTTCCCTTCTACATTGCCTTAAAGATGGATCTGTAATCTTGAAAGTCAGCTGCATGGCAGAAGGTGATAAGAAAAAAGTCATTTCAAAAATCATTTAAGAAGCTAATTTAGCCAAGAGAATTTTTCATCTTCAACACTGGAACACTATGTATTAATTCCACAAGTAGTGATTATTAAGTCTCAATTAGGGGCACCAACTACTTTAAAACAGTGGCTATTTCACACAAACCCCTCTGGATTCTATTTCAAGCACAACAAACATTTTGTTCTAAAAGTAAAATTCCTTTTATGCATTACTATTTCACGACAAGTGTATAGCTTAAAAAAATCTATTTTTATTTTTTATATATATATATATATATATATATATATATATATATATATATATATCATATATATATATATTTATTATATATTAAGACAATTGTGTTATTGTTAACATGTATTTATATAGCATATATTTATATAAGCTCCACAGAACAGAACAGTGCATTTGAGAAAAATAATAATAAAACAACACTGAGTATTAGCAGAGTAAAAGGTAAGAGGG
The DNA here is from genome assembly GCF_038048845.1 of Mixophyes fleayi. Taxonomy (NCBI): domain Eukaryota; kingdom Metazoa; phylum Chordata; class Amphibia; order Anura; family Limnodynastidae; genus Mixophyes; species Mixophyes fleayi. The sequence continues at coordinate 94,160,228 of NC_134404.1, read as the reverse complement.
ACCTTCTTGCAATTTTATAATCAGGGCTGCCAAGAGGAATTTTGGGCCCCGGTACAACAACTTTTTGCTCCAGATCCCCCCTCCACAGGTGAGAAAAAAAAGGACCTGTATGCTGCCACCAAAGGGGTGTGGTCACGTGTAGTGGGCGGGGTCAATACAGGGCGTGGCTGATTTAGGCATGATATATTGAGGGAGATTCAATTGCTGGCAATGTGACAGGGTTAACCTGAAACAAATATTATGAGGGGTGGTACTGGGAACAGCAATATGTATCAATCTGACACCCTGGCCCAGAGCTGGATTAAGGCTCTGGGGATCCCCTTCGGCATTTTAGACAGGGGGCCCCAATGATGTAACATGGTTATAATTTTAGACAAATTTTATACAATACACAGGAAATACTGTGTGCATTATTGTTAGGTGCATGCAGTTCTGCCTTCATGAGCAGTACACGGTGAAGTGTGACATACCTCCCAACTGTCCTTGTAGTCAGATCAAATCCTGGCTAAGTGAGACAGTCACCTAAATTCGGGACTGTCCCACCAGATTCAGGACTGTTGGCAGACTGCCCTGCTGTCTCCTACCTGTTCTTTTCACTTTCACCACTTGTGGCTGTTGGTGTCTTTAGCTCAGTGGCTTCTTGTCTGGATCCTGGAATGTTGGATGCCCTATTTGTAAATAAAATGGGTACATGAGATTTAGAAAACTCCAATTCCTGGTGTTAAATCAGTAGCACCCACCTTTTATAATTATGCCTCCCTTCATCCCCAACATTAAAATAATAATATTCACATTTTCTAAATAGATCTATTGCCCCCCAACCAGCCCTGACATTAAAATAATAGCAAGCACATTTAGTAAATGGACCTATTTCCCTCCAACCAACCCCAACATTAAATTAATAGTATTCCCATTTAATATATAAACCTATTTCTCTCCATCCAAACAGCCCCAGCAATAAATTAAATAGCATTTACCTTTAACAAATATAACCATTTCCCAAAACTATCCCCAGCATTAAATAATTAATATTCAAATGTAATAAATAGCCCTCCTCCCCAAAATCAGCCCCATATTTAATTAATAGCCCCAAACCACCTCAGCATTACATTAAAGGTCCTGTTACCTCACCTTAATTTAATAGACCCCAATATTAAATTAAATATCCCCACCAATGTGGCGTTTATTCTATTACCATTATTACGGTAATTTTAACCCTGATTTCTGCTCGTGGCTCCCTGAGCAACAAGCAAAACCAGCATCAAAGATTACTGTATTAACATCAATAGTTGCGCACATTTTTCAAGTAATTTCTTCCTTTCCTGTATTTCACGCAACTTCCCTCACCGGCCTTGAAAGATCCCACACTTCCTTGACTTACCTGCTCATCTAAACCTTCTGGACTACAGCAGGTCCTGCGTCAGGATCTGTTCTGCGGTCATGACCCACCGGTTGAGTCCTTGCAGGGATTTTAATTCAACCTTTTCCAATGGACTTCTTATGTGAACCTCAATATGGTTCTATTTGACTTGGAAATGTACCAGACACCAAGTTTGACTTTACTGCAAGTAGCAGTGGATTTTGTCATTTGAAATACAATGGTTTATTTGTGCAGAATTGTTTGTCTAGTGTAACTGGTGTGAATAGCACATGCAAATGACGCCTCACTAACGTAGTGATTAATGCCAAGCCTAAGCTTGGGTTAAGATTCAAGGCCTTTTCACCATAAAAGTCTTAAAAAGTAGGGAACACCTGAGGCATAGCTTGGCAGCCATCTTCACCAGTTGCTGTTTGTGGAGCTCCAGAATCCTGACGGATTTAACCTCAGTTTTTTCAGCTCCCCATTCTACTTGGTGCGCTTGACTGGTGCTCAGGCTCCACCTCCAACCTCGCAAACTCTTATTCCTCCTTCTCCTGTGTCTCCTATGATGGACTTAGTGAAACGAGGCCTACGTCATGCCTTCCTGGCGCAGGTTTGAACAAAGTGCTCCTGTCCCCTCCTCTGTCAGGCTCCCCTCCCTGCATCTATCTTCCCTTTGACGACAGCAATCCCCTGCTAACCCTGCTGCACTTTTCACACCATCATCATCAACATTTATTTATATAGCACCAGCAAATTCCGTAGCGCTTTACAATTGGGAACAAACATTAATAAAACAATACTGGATAATACATACAGACAGAGAGGTAAGAGGGACCTGCTTCCAAGCTTACACTCTATGGGACAATGGGAGTTTGAAATACAAGGGGACGTGCTACATCACATTGCACATTGGACCAGCTAGAATGCAAAGGTAAAAAGTATTGAGTTGGCTGTGTGATCAGTCACTCAGCAATGTTGGTCAGAGGGTTGATGTCTTGTGTTAGCTGTGTAGAGGGTGGTAATAGGGTAACGTAGGGAGATTAAGATGCTGGTTGAGGAATATCATAAGCTTGTCTGAAGAGGTGGGTTTTCAGAGAATGCTTGAAGGTTTGAAGACTAAAGGAAAGTCTTATTGTGTGAGGGAGGAAGTTCTACAAAGTGGGTGCAGTCTGAAAAAAGTCCTGTAACTGGGAATGGGAAGATGTGATGATAGTGGAAGAGAGACGCAGATCTTGTGCAGAACGCATTGGTGAATACAGTCCTCATTCCATACCTGTTGGTGGTGACACTTCCGGCGTGCCACGCTGTAAGTTTCTGAATCAGTGAGGCTGTTTCTGAATGCAGATCTCTTCGGACACACTGGAGCTCTGTTGGCCAGCCTTGCACTACCGTCCTGTTTGGATCCACTGGCATCCCGGTGAGTCCGGACACTATACCTGTCATTAGCACACTCAGGGCTGCATATGCTCTCCCTCACCATCCTTTACCCTCTGGGATGGGCACTGTGATAAGAACTATAGACTCTTTGTTACCCTAGACACCACATTGACACCCTCCTCATTTCTTTTTTCTTTATACCATACTCCTTCTTTTCCTCTCTAAGTACAATCTCCAACTTTTATTACTGAGTGCCTGTGGCCATCATATTGGCTATGTTGCTGCTATCTACTAACCTTTGCTGAACATTTAATTGATTACTTCTTCTATTTTGTTTGGTACCCTGTTGGCTAACTCCGTCCACGCTGTGCATTCACTATATTTCCAGAATTATTCTACATCAGTGGACCTAAAACCCATTATGTGATGATGATGATGCTGTCTTAAATGTTTTAGGGAGGACCTTTTCCTCTCAGAGCATGTCTGACAACTTAGCCTAATCTTCCCTCATTCCTGCCCTGTGTTGTCTTTGACTCTTTTTTTCTGCCATGGCTAGTAGGAAAGTTTCTCAGTTTAACCAATTGAATTTCTACAGAAAAATATCTTAAACTACTTACTGACTCACTTCTAAGACCAAGCTCCAGAACAGATGCTCTCGAGCATAAGACTGACAACTTGTGCAGGTCTCAATCCACTATTGAGAGGGAACTCTTCAACATACAATCTGAACCAGAATCTATCAATGAAAAGAATAGATAAACACTATTCCCATAATAATTTGAGGCTTTGTAACATCCCGGAATTTGCAGACTCTACCGAACTCGCTGACTGCCTCTGAGCTCTGTTTCAGCATATCCCAATGTGTCGGAGGCTGATCTCCTCATGGACAGGGCTAATAAGGCACTCCGCGCCAGGCAGGGGGCCAGTCCTTGCCCCACCTCCCCTGTAGAACAATACTTCTTTCATGAAGTTCTGACATCACCTTCTATGTACTCTGGGAGGCATACCTGTTTTTTTTCTTCTTTCATATCTTGCTCTGCTCTGCATCAAGGCATACTTACTCTTTCATGATGAGGACATCGTAACACAGCTACATTCTGATATGTCCTCCCCTACAACAAGCACTTAACATTCTCAGGATTCAATACCTGCTGTTTGTGTACATTTTTTTGTATTTACTGTTGTGTATTTCAACCATAACATGTTTTCACTCCCACTCTTAGGTCCAGGATATGGCTTGAATTTTATTTTTTCCAATTGTATAATGTGTAATACTTAGTCATGTAACGTTGCTACTTAGACCGGCGGTTCCCAAGGTGTGCGCCGCGGCTCCCAGGGGTGCTGCGAGCCAGCCATAGGAAAAAAGAAAGAGCACATAAACTTACAAATCCATCAGGCGCCGGGACCCAGCAGCCTCCTCTCTCCCGCAGCTGTCACTGAATATCGACGTCAGTAACAAGCTGCTGCGGGAGAGAGGAGGCTGCTGGGTCCCGGCGCCCGACGGATTGGTAAGTTTATGTGCTCTTTCTTTTTTCCTATGGCTGGCTCGCGGCAGAGGAGTGAGAGGGAGTGTGACAGAGGGGCAGACAGAGGGGCAGACAGAGGGGCAGACAGCGGGGCAGACAGAGGGACAGAGGAGTGTGACAGTGGGCAGACAGAGGGACAGAGGAGTGTGACAGTGGGCAGACAGCGGGGCAGACAGAGGGGCAGACAGCGGGCAGACAGCGGGGCAGAGGAGTGTGACAGCGGGCAAACAGCGGGGCAGACAGAGGGACAGAGGAGTGTGACAGTGGGGCAGACAGAGGGACAGAGGAGTGTGACAGTGGGGCAGACAGAGGGGCGGGCAGACAGCGGGGCAGACAGCGGGGCAGAGGAGTGTGACAGCGGGCAGACAGATGGACAGAGAAGTGTGACAACGGGGCAGACAGAGGGACAGAGGAATGTGACAGCGGGGCAGACAGAGGAGTGTGACAGCGGGGCAGACAGAGGGACAGAGGAGTGTGACATCGGGCAGACAGCGGGAGAGACAGCAGTCAGACAGCGGGGCAGACAGCGGGCAGACAGCGGGGCAGACAGAGGGACAGAGGAGTGTGACAGCGGGCAGACAGCAGGCAGACAGAGGGACAGAGGAGTGTGACAGCGGGGCAGACAGAGGGGCAGAGGAGGGGGGACATCGTGAGAGGGGCAGTGGAGGTTGACACAGCGTGAGAGGGGCAGTGGAGGGGGGACACAGCATGAGAGGGGTAGTGGAGGGGGGACACAGCGTGAGAGGGGCAGTGGAGGGGTACACAGCGTGAGAAGGGCAGAGGAGGGGGACAGCGTGAGAGAGGGCAGAGGAGGGGACAGTGTGAGAGAGGGCAGAGGAGGGGACAGTTTAACAGAGTGCAGAAGAGGGGGGGACATCATGAGAGAGGGCAGAGGAGGGGGGGACATCGTGAGAGAGGGCAGAGAAGGGGGGGACATCGTGAGAGAGGGCAGGGACTCCAGGGGGTATATTTACTAAACTGCAGGTTTGACAAAGTGGAGATGTTAACAGTAAAATGTAATGTATCCACTATACATGCTCCACAACTACAAGTTGCCAAAAACGTTTCTAATTAGTGTAAACACTCTAATAGCATAAAAAAAGATTTCAAAACATAGATGGAAAAGATCCAGCACTACAGTGTAATCCAATCTATATCTCGAAATATAAAAATATGAAAATACTTATATTATTCTCGTAAGCTTCAGTTACCTTTGGTTCTGTTCTAGGATATCTTCATTGTCCAGTGTTAGTCCATCAAGTTTCATGTAATATAAAATGCAAAAATATACATAGTGCAAAACTGATTTCAATAATAAATACTTTCTAGTTATAAATATAACCACAAAATATAATATTCCAAAAATCCTAAATAGTTTTCGATGGGCCCGTACTCAACAAGTTCTTTAAAAGTGCCCAAAACTAGTGTCTTTATCCAAAGTGTTTGGTGGAATAGTTTTTATCATGCAAACATCTACCATGTGTTCACTCTACCACTACCTTCTGGTGGGATTCCTACCAGAAACTAAATAAGCACAGGCCCTCAGAAAGTTCTTTGTTCCTCCAATTCAGTTCTGGGGAGTATTCTTCCATGGACAAAACCGAATATAAGAAATAAAAGGAAATATCCTAGGGTAATATTGTTTTATTGAATATTCCAAATTTCAAATAAAATTTTAAAATCATGTAAAAACATATAAACAGCATCAATGGTATACAGAGATACTCCTTCCAGAGATATCATCAAACAGGTGTTTATCCAAACAATCATAGATGATATTAGTGTCCCGGGAATCGTCTCACTGTCTGTATGATGAAATCATTATTATTATTTTATGGGAAGCACACAAAGCCACACTGTGGGGTTTCCTAATTAGCATCTCTGTCCTGGAAGCATGGGCTGGCTGAAATTGCTCTTTTGGAATCCTGTCTGTCGACTCTGTTATCTCACCATAATATGACACCCTCTTCTGAACTCCTGGTTGAGCTAGAATCAGTTAAAGGCAAGCTTAACACCCTACTTTCGAGTGGCTGCCACGCTCAAAAGAATCCAGGGGATATATTTACTAAACTGTAGATAAAGTGGAGATGTTGCCTATAGCAACCAATCAGAGTTTAGCTGTCATTTTGTAGAACGTATTAAATAAATGATAACTAGAATCTGATTGGTTGCTAAAGGCAACATCTCCACTTTTTTAACACCGCAGTTTAGTAAATATACCCCCAGGAATGATTCTACGACATATCTGACAAAACATATTCCCTTTACATTTACCCCAGGGGCCCTTGCTGCAATTGTAAAAATCTAAATCAGAGAAGTACAAAATCCACACAGACATTCAAATCAAATCAAACAGGACAAAAGGTTAAGATCAATTAAAACCTCATATGTGACAGTAAAGAAATAATCTATCTGATAGAATGTCTGTGTGGGTTACAGTATGTAGGGGGAATCATAAGGGCATTTAATATGAGGATTAGTGAGCACATCAGAAATATAAGAAAGGGATTTGAGAAACACAGCCTCTCCACACACTTTAACAAGGAACAAGAATGTATCCCCAAGGGGATGATATATACAGCATTAAAAAAAAGGTGGATAAGAATTGGAGGGGAGGTGACTTTATTAGGACTATTAATAAAGAAGAATTGAAATGGATATGTCTGCTATAAACACAAACCCCTAGAGGATTGAAAATAGATATGGAAATACAATCCATATTAGTATAAATCCATTACCGATAATATCCGAAGGTATAGCATAGATGCATAACCAGTAAAGTATCAAATACTGTAAGTGCCACATTATTAAGGAATACTCTACAATCAGTCAAGTATTGCATTAATCAGGGGTCATCAACAATGAAATTAATGAGAACATAATTGTCCATAGTCACTAAAACTTGAATTAGAAAAATACCAAAATCACAGATGTGCTCATGGGAAAGCAGGAGTCATACAGCATCCTATAGCCATAAATGTACTTATACTTGTAAAAAGAATTCTAAAAACACAAGTATCCTAGGGTTCTAGAGAAAAAAATTATCACACAATTACTTTTGATCCCATCGGAATGAATGAGCTTGACTGTTTAAATATCCCATCTTATCATATAAATGATGCAACTAACATACAAATTGCACAATCAGAACTACATGGTGTGTAAATAAATATGGTGGATAATCAGTGAGCCATCAAAGTACTTACAATATTGGCACTGTACAAATGTCACATTCTTTACTGATATTTGCATTATTGTAGCACAATTTTGTTTAACAATGCATGAATTACATAGAATGAAACCAGAGACATATTTACTGTTAAGAAATTTTACAGAAAAATGGCAAATATGAGAGACAGAAGAATCGAGTACCAAAATGAGTGCTAATTTTCAATAGACTTAAAAAACAAGTGGGAGGTGCCTCTCACCCTTCAACTCCTACAGACAAGTACAAGCCATTTCACCAAAATACCTGAGGAAGGCTTTTCTAAATTAAAGCTGAAACACGTTGGATATTATACATATACACAAGGCAATTGAACTCGTTTTGGCTGTCATAACAGCCTGCCGGCACAGCTCACAGGGCCTTTCATTCACAGTACCCCTGGTTGCATATGCGAATGTGCAAACCACCCAGCATTCTAAACAGCTGGAAAAGCCACGGAGGCACTACTCAGATCGTGAAAGGAGAATATCAGTACCGGGAATCTGGAAAATCTCACTGACAGGGTCGCTCGACAAGCATACCTAGGAGGATAGAATGGCTCCACCAAATAATACACAGATGCCGGGCATCGTATCTGGTGAATCAATTGCTCATGACTTTGTAAAAGGAACATTCAAATGGTTTCAATAGCATCTTCTATATGAGTACATTATTTACAGGCTCTGAAGTCTGAGAGTAGAGACCGGACATATTGATTCTGAATCAGGAACTACTGGGCAGCATAAGGTAATTTGTAGTTTTGGGACATTAGAATTGGGACCATTGACAAGTGATTGTTTGTTACCATATTTAATTATTGGTTTAAGCTGGAAAGAGCTCTCAATGGTCTAGATCCATACAGTATATCATGATTTTATGCAATTATTTTATTAAATATTGGTAATTTAATATGAAGTTCAAGCGAATGGGATTCTTTCTAGCCCCTTCCCCATTGCCAACGGCATGAGACAAGGCTGAACCCTCTCCCCACTCATCTTTGCTTTAGTCATTGAGCTTTGGCGCAGAGCATCCGTCAGTCTATGGCAAATTCTGGTATCCCGCTCAATAAATTGGAGTACAAAATTGCTTTGTATGCCGACGAAATTCTACTAACTGTAACCCATCCATTAACCTCAGTGCCCACTCTCCTAAGGGAGATTGAGACCTGTGGCTCCCTGTCTGGATACAAAATCAATACTCAGAAAACAGAGGTCCTGTTATTTTTCCTCCCTCCTTCTGACAGAGTTGCTGTGGAGTCCAGATTCCTTTTTGATGTTGTCCACTAAAAGTAGAATATCTTGGTGCACATTACCAAATTTTACCACACACTTTGCTAGGCAAACTACCCATCTTTATTATAAAAGCAAATCTCCTCTCCTGGCATCCCCAATACATCTTCTGAGTTGGCTGCATAAATGTGTTTAAGATGAATATTCTTCACCGACTTCTTTATGTTTTCCATGCCCTCCCTGTTTGCAACCCCCAAACTTCAAATTCCTCCAGCACATTACCTCCACCTTTATTTTGTATAATAAACGACCCAGAGTCCACCTCAAAATCCTCCAATTATTAGCCCAGGGTGGCGGTTTGGGGATCCCCAACTTCATGCGTTATTATAAGGCTGCCGCTTCCCTGACCAAACTATGGGTTTCCATTGAAGCTGAGTCACTTCATTTACTCACCATGTTCTCTTTACTTTGGCTCTGCTCGCCCTGCCGCCTGGCGCTTGTGAAATCACACCCAATAATAGCACTCTCTCTTTCAGTCTGGGAGAGCCAATAAGGTACATGAACTGACCCTTGATCCACCCCGTCGTGATCCATCACGAATCATCACTGAAGTGACTTCAATCAATCCCGAAAACAGAAGACGTCAGCTGCACTGAATGATGTCACTGACCTCGCCGACGCTGTTAACGCTGCTCTCAAAGGGGTAATGTAACTATGGGGCCATGTACAATGTACAACCCTTTGTACAGTACATTGTACATGGTCCCATAGTTACATTACCCTCTTAAGAGCAGCGTGGATCCTTGTCGTGGAAGCAGCCAGCCGGACTCCAGATGTCGTGGTAAGTGTTGTCGGTGTAGTCAGCATCGATATACTGACTACCACTGTTTCCCTTTACATTATTTGAAAATCCTGATTGTTTATTATTATATTGTATTTGAACAGCAGATACCTTTTTATGTTGGAATTGGTTTATGCTTTGAACTTAATTCGTGTTTATTTACAGTCTTGTACTCATTTACCAATGAACTACTTTTTTTCCCTTACACCTTTATGTGTCTAACCTCAACCTTGCAAAATATAACCTTAAAAAAAAACGTAGGGGACACCTATAATACATTACAGAATCTAAAATAGTGTTTAGACTAAATAAATTCATTTTATTACCCCACACCCACCGCTCAGGAGTGTGGGAAGAGCCCGGGTATCCCTAGGAGGAGGGCATCCTTTTTTTTGACCCCACACTTTTTTTGACCTCACATCACTAGAGAATTCAACCCCATGCTGACCAGCCTGGTGCTGGTTTGTCATTATGGCAGGGGGATCCCACTCTGTGGGTTTCCCTGCTGTAGTGCCAACAGCCCATGGCTGGCTATCCTAGTACTGGTTATCCAACAATCGGGGGGATATAATGCTTTTTCCTCCGATTTTGCAACTTCCAGCGGTAGACTGGCTGCACAAGGGTTATTACCTTAGGAGGGGGGAACCCAACGGTTTCTTTAGATCAAAATCTAACTTTTACAACTGTCTAGTGCCGTAATGCCGCTGGAACCGATGTTAGCACTCAGACTAGAACCCTTGCTAGTCCAGGAGATACGGTTGAAATCATGAAGCTGGCTTGGACGTTCACTGCATGGAATGACCTTACTCTACATTGCCTATGTTAATCTGCCCATTCCCCACCATATTCTCTCCCCTAAAATGTGGGCTTTAGTAAGCCTTTTCTTTTAAAAAAACAAACAAAAAACAGCCAGTTCTGCGCATCTGTCAAACAATTTTGCAGAGGATACTCTGAAAACAGCTAATTTCGTGCCTTGATGACTTAGGCCCTACATATGCAAACATTGTGTATGATGTTGAAAATTTTATATAATTACAGATTTTCTTTGATGATTTTACTGTGGTGTAGACCAATTTTTCACATGAGCTAAATTAATATTCATGTTATCTTTTTATAAGGCTCAGTAATTATGCATTTCATATGTAAAGTTTGGTGACAGAAGTCTTTGTCTTTAAACTTCAATAGATCTCTCTGCTCTGTAGTTCAGAGTACAGAAACCTCAGATGGCATTTAATGCTTCATTAATCACAGCTATTAATCTCAACAATTATGAGATTGTCTTCTGAATCAATGTATTATGGAGAGTTTAATAAAGAATGTGATTATTATTTAATAATACATTGATTTGCTTGTGAGCTGTTACAGCAAAACTACTAATCCATGTAAAACCTCAGCCAAGTTGCACATCCCAGTTAATATATTTTTTGCATTTTGGGTCTCATGTAGAGTTGGATTCATGTCCATTTGCATAGTGTAGAATATGAATTTCCCATGCCCACAAAAAATACTTACTCCTGCACCTGCATGCTGAGGTGGTATGGAAACTTGGAAATGGCAGTATGGAAAATGTAATGGGAATGTAAGTGAAAGAAATTAATAGTTTTACAATCAAAGAAGTAGGAGAAGTGGTGGTATGGCATACCACCAAATACACCCCCACTACAGCCACTGCCTGTCAGGATATACCCGTTTCAGGTGCTCTATCCCTGGTGCAACTTACAAAAAATAATGATGATGATTAGCTGAGATGTGTCCAGGGCCGGACTGGGACTAAAAATCAGCCCTGGCATTTAAAGCACACAGGCCCACGTGGACTCCATGCACTATATTGTTGCACACTGATGCTGGCGCAGTACAACATGATGTAGTATCAGTGTGTGTGGGGGGGGAGGGGGTATTTATTTCTCCTAATGACCCTCAACATTACATTATTAGCACCCCAATTACATCAATAAATACCATGACAATACATTATTAGTACCCAAATTACAGCAATTAATAACCCCCCACACACACTCATACTACATCAATCACCCCCACATTATAGCAACCGGCATCACCCCCCACATTACAGCATCACTCCCCACATTACAGCGTCCAGCATCACCCCCCACATTACAGCGTCCAGCATCACTCCCCACATTACAGCGTCCAGCATCACCCCCCACATTACAGCGTCCAGCATCACCCCCCACATTACAGCGTCCAGCATCACTCCCCACATTACAGCGTCCAGCATCACCCCCCACATTACAGAGTCCAGCATCACCCCCCACATTACAGCGTCCAGCATCACCCCCCACATTACAGCAACCGGCATCACCCCCCACATTACAGCGTCCAGCGTCACCCCCCACATTATAGCAATACCCTCTCCTACTTATTAGCAATACTAAGCACCAAACACACTACAACATTGCCACCAGCACGCCACCCCATACTACAGCAATACCACCAATTATACAGATGCCACTGTAGGAAACAATGTTTTGCTTTTTTCAAATCTCCCACAAAATAGCAACTACGAACAGAGTACTTACACACACATATAGGTAACAGGTACCCTTTTCCCTCAATGAAATAGTAATGGCAGAATTTTCATGAATCATTCCACATGAAATAAAACTAACATATATCTAAAAAAAACATAACTATTGAATGATCAGTTGAACCCACACGGCCGCATTAAAAGTATTTCCATCTACAGCAAAATGTCAGAGAAAAATATTTTTGTTTTACTACAGTAATTGGATATGCGTCTTTTCTATTCATTTTAAATAACACAGTATATAAATTAAGGGGGATAGAGGAGGTGGGTGAGAAATAATTGGATGTGACCCATCATGATCCATCAGTTTGATTAGATAGGAAACATTTAGATTATTTACCTGGAGACGTCGTTGGGCTCCCATCATATTCAACAATGAAAAACTTGCCTTTGGCAGAAGTTCATATGATGCCACACCGTAGTGTGCCCAGTTCATATTATGCCACATCGTAGTGCCCCAAGGTCATATTATGCCACATAGTATTACCCTCAATTCATATTTGGTCATGCAGAAGTGCCCACAAATCATATTATGGCATAGTAGTGCCCCCAAAACATATACCATACAGTAGTGCCCACAAATCATATTATGTCACAACAGTGCCTCCAAATCATATTATGCCACAATAGTGACCCCAAATAACATTATGCCATAGTAGTGCCCCCAAATCATTAGTAAAGCTCAGACAAAAACTCATTCACAAATAAAAATTGGTACAGCATATCAGATTCTGAGTGTGAGTCCCAAGAGCAGCTTAATACATCATTTACAATGCAAACAAAAATAGATATATTGACATAATTACAGATAAAATTTATGACAAGCAATGTTTTTTCCTCTTAATTAAAAATCTCTGTACAGATAAATATGCAAAAAACATTACAGCGCAATAATGAGCAATACATAGTGTTAAACATTATTGGATACGCTGTAGTGTTCCCAGTTCAAGAAAGGATGGTTAAAAACATATTCCACACGAGCAAATATATGAACTTACCTGATTATGGCATCCTGTGTTCTGTTCTCCTACTGGGCACGCTGGGCGAGGAGGGATCAGCAGCTGTCAGCTCACACAGGCAGTGGGGAGCAGGAATAGAGGGCAGTGGTCGAAGCAGAAATTTAGGAGTGGGGGTATAGAAAATATAAGTGAATGGAGTATGAAGGCTTGATTTTTTATTTTTTTTAACACTTGTCCCCTCTGTGCATTTCCATTCTTCATTACTACTTGTGTTTTATGATGGCTGCATCCCTGACATTCCCATTCTTAAGATGTCTCTCCCTTTACACTTTCTTTTACCTATGCCCCTGCACCACCTTCTCCGCTGTCTCTAACAAATCTTCCTGTACCACCTACTCCCCTGGCTCTCTCACACGTCTTCCTGCACCCTCTACCCCCCGGCTCTCTCACTCCTCTTCCTGCACTCCCTACCACCCTGGCTCTCTCACCCCCTCTCCCAGAACCCCCTTCCCCTTTGGCTCTCTCACCCCCTCTCCCAGCACCCCCTTCTCCTTTGGCTCTCTCACCCCCTCTCCCAGCACCCCCTTCCCCTTTGGCTCTCTTACCCCCTCTCCCAGAACCCCCTTCCCCTTTGGCTCTCTCACCCCCTCTCCCAGCACCCCCTGGCTCTCTCACCCCCTCTCCCAGAACCCCCTTCCCCTTTGGCTCTCTCACCCCCTCTCCTAGCACCCCCTGGCTCTCTCACCCCTCTCACAGCACCTCTTCCCCTTTGGCTCTCTCACCCCCTTCGGCTCTCTCACCCCCTTTCCCAGCACCCCCTTCGGCTCTCTCACCCCCTCTCCCAGCACCCCCTTCAGCTCTCTCACCCCCTCTCCCAGCACCCCCTTCAGCTCTCTCACCCCCTCTCCCAGCACCCCCTTCAGCTCTCTCATCCCCTCTCCCAGCACCCCCTTCAGCTCTCTCTCCCCCTTTCTCAGAACCCCCTTCAGCTCTCTCTCCCCCTTTCCCAGCACCCCCTTCGGCTTTCACCTCCTTTCCCAGCACCCCCTTCGGCTCTCTCACCCCCTCTCCCAGCATGCCCTGGCTCTCACCCCCTCTCCCAGCACCCCCTTCGGCTCTCTCACCCCCTCTCCCAGCACCCCCTTCGGCTCTCTCACCCCCTCTCCCAGCACCCCCTTCGGCTCTCTCACCCCCTCTCCCAGCACCCCCTGGCTCTCACCCCCTCTCCCAGCATGCCCTGGCTCTCACCCCCTCTCCCTGCACCCCTTTCGGCTCTCTCACCCCCTCTCCCAGCACCCCCTGGCTCTCACCCCCTTTCCCAGCACCCCGGGCTCTCACCCCCGCGACCCCCCCCCCGAAAATCGCGACCCCCCCTAAAATCGCGGGCACCCCCTCAAAAATCGCGGCACCCCCGCGACCCCCCCCCCCCGAAAATCGCGGCACCCCCGCGACCCCCTCCCCCCCGAAAATCGCGGCACCCCCCCTCTTCAGTAAAAGAAAAAACAAATTAAAAAAAAAAGTAAACTCACCAGTGTAACTGGCTGCACAGCATAACGGGGGAGGGAGCTGGGGAGCGCGCAGCAGAGGTGGCTGGTTCCTGAACCCAGCCACCAAGAAGACAGGGGGAGTCGGGCCGGCCCATATAGCCATCGGCCCTTCTGGCATTTGCCAGAAGTGCCAGATGGCCAGTCCGGCCCTGGATGTGTCTGACTCAGCAAACTATGTGGATTGTGTTTTTTTGCTGATGCAAGTTACGCCTTCGTTTTAGATGGAAATTGCGTCCAACTCTACTTAAGGTCATTAATCAGGAAAATGTTATTGAAAAATTTAAATGAACACAATTATATACTGAAAGGTAGCAAAATTCGCTGCTGCAGATCACTATAGAGTACTAGATACTGAATCTAGACAGGATGCATAAAATAAGGAATTAGATTTAAGCTCCTCTGCATTGTAAAGGACTCTTGTAAATAATAATCAGTTCCCAGTCCAGTACAATAAACCATTACCTGATTTAACTTTGTACAGTGTGAGGTGTGATACTATACAATCGTCCTCCTAGCCTTGGATTTTCAAGAGTGGAACAATAAAACAGCACATAGGCTATTATTGGGTACCCTAAACACACTTAAATCTCATGCTGCAGAGACTTGGAGGAGAAGCCAAGTCACTCTGTCTTGTGGTTTTGGAGTTGATGGATGGTAGACTAAATATTTTCCCAACTTATCCCTCTCCTCTGGTGGTTATCTGGGGATTATTGTCTACCTGTCTATTCTGGTGGGTTGGAGACTATGACAATGCAACATTCCCACTTTAATAGCTGTAACCTGGGTCATTCTTGTATAGTTGTGGCTCAGGGGATATTAATATATTAACATATACATAAAATGTTGGGTGATCTGTTACCTGTATACTAGTCTTGGAGACACTGATACTCCTGACCATATATATAATCTACCTAACCTAGAGACTATTTTCATTTACAACAGGGCAAACAACATGAGTCCCAAATTCTATTTGAACTTATTTTTGTACCAAAGATTCTATGAAATGTGCATAGATTTTGCACATGAAAATGGCGACACTTGGGGGGTCCATTTTGCATCTTCTGATGGTAGGAACTAAGTGATTAGATCATTCTTTGCTATCAGTAGGCTAACTAAGCACCCAGAAAGTTAGTATTATAATAATAATAATAATAATAATAATAATAATAATAATAATAAATATTATTATCATTATTATTATTTCCCCTACTATTTCAAACAGTCAGAACAGTAGGATCTATCAATCAGAAAATGTTACTCCCCGGGGAAAACAGTTGCCTCCTCTTGATACACATCTGTTCGCTGCAACTAGGAACCTAGAGACAGATGTGACCTGACAACAAACACCACCACAAAGTTAGCTCCCTAGCTCAAATGTGCCTTCCATAACAGCATTATTCTACAACTTAAGAACAGCACCTGATCCTATCAACAGACTATGTGATTGGCTCTAACGCTAAACGTCTGCTGGGTTTAGTGTACTACTCTGACTTACCCCACAGTTCCAAGGCACACAATTCACATAATGTAAATGTTATACCAAAAGCCTACCTTTAAAGGGGGCCTGACTTCTGGATCCTACAGGGGAAGATACTAAGAATACAGGTTACAGATAAACCAACAACATACAATACAGTATATTACTTTAACCGTGACCACATCACAAATGAATACAGAGCCAGTATACCTCACAATACAAGTACACTACAGTTGACTGCCTACACATAGAATAGGAACAGACCGGGCATGGACTCACCACGGTAAATTACTACCTCGTTGCTGGCCTAATGCCACTTCTAACCTACAGGCGTTACGCCAGAACTTGCCCACAGGCCTATAGCCTGGTACTGCGCCCCCTTCAGGCCTCCGCCTGTTGCCTGGAACGTCAGGCCTCTAAGTCTGTCACTTGTTGGGGACTCAGGACTTTGTGCCCTTTTCCATACTGGTTCAAGGGCTTCATGCTCTAACACTCAAGGGCCTAATGCACACTATGCAGGGTTCTGGGGTACCAGCATACTCACTCAATAATCCTGATATCCCACACATGCCAGGGGACCGGGGTCCCACTAGTTTAGGGGTCTAGCACTCTCGCTATGATACTCAGGGGCCTTGCACCTTCCTAAATCTAAGGGTCTTTTGCCTTCCCAACTCTAAAGAGCCTTGCGCCCTACTGGGAATGCACCCAAAAGGCTTTGGACCTTAATCCCCTAAGACAAACCCTAACTGCGCTGGGCCTTGTGTCCACTATTTGCCCATGGGCCTAGTGGGCAACTTGACCCATGGACCTTGTGCCCAACCTATCTAATACTTTCCTGCTCTGTGCAAGATACTCAACTTCTCCCCGATGTTTTCTGATTTTCCAGACCCTCCAACTGGTGGCACCTCTTTTCCTCTTCAGCACGCTGGATTCAGCTGTCTTCTTAGCCATCACAAGGGCTCCCTGCCGTCGTGGGCGTCCTCTGACCAGTAGGTGCCCCTTTCTGCGTCTTCTTTTGGCAGAGGCGCTTTTAGCCCTCACATCCGTGGTCTTCTGCCGTACTTCTCTAGCAAGATCCTCACTTTGCATCTCACCGGTTCCAGAACGTCCATCTCCTCTCACTACTGCGGAAATTCTGAAATTACAGCCAAAATTCAAACAGCCGGACAGGGAGCACTGATTGGCTCCCTGACCCGGCCATCAAGGAACCAGCAGCGTATCACTCCCAATTCACCACAGGCGCCACCAGGGAACAAAGGAACCACTGCAGGGACTCATCGGAAGATGGGCATCCAGGTGGGTCCCTAAAAACCTATTTAAATCAGCACCTCCTAGGTAAGGTGAAAAATTGACTGGATCCTCTGTGCAGCTGTTTTTCCTCAGGATTACGTGATTTGTCTTACAGGCCCAGGGGCAAACTGGGGTTGTTTAACTTTGTGGTGTGGAAGAGGGGTGTCATTGAGACTGGGCTTCTATTTGGGACTCCCTCTCTCAGAGTCATTTTATGTGGCATACTTAAAAGGTTTGTTGATCTAGGTGGTAATACAGCTTTAATGAAGTTGCATCACCATCCACCATTTATTAAATATGTTTTTACCATTAAAATATATATGCTTTTTTTGTAAATCCCCAAAATTAATTTCAATTGCTGTTTCACAACTTCTTCATAAGCTAAATAGAAAAGTATGTCTACTGGAAAGATTGGAAACGGTCAGGGCAACTGACTAAATGGAGCAGTTACATAAACAGGGGACAGAGTAAGCATCTATTAGAGCTGCTCAATAAGAGCTGTTTTTACTAAATGGCGAAAAGCATTATTACTGATAAAAACTGATGTTCTCAGTGGAAGTAGGACTTCGCTCTGTCTATCAAAGAGTTACCACTTGAGATAGCACTATTATCACCGAAGGTAACACCTGCTGGTAATAAGATTTGCCGGGTTTCACCAGCAATAGTTTTCACATGCATAGGGTGTCAGATAATCACACCAGGGTTACCGGGGTTGCCTATACCCTTTTGTTAAGTCTAAAGTAATTACGCACAGTGCTGTTCCCAGCCTTTTAATAACCTTATCCACACAAGGGACAGGGTAAGGAAAAAACTTAGGCACTTTATTTAATTTATGAAAGTCAATACAGAAGCGTAAGCTTCCATCGGGTTTCAGAATTGAGTACTATGTGACTCTTCAATTACATCTCACTCCAACATTTTTTTAATCTCTTTAGACACTGATTCCCGTTGGGCTTTTGGTATTCTATAGTGTTTTAGATTAACCATAACCCCCGGTTCAGTGACTGTCATCTTTAATGACTGATGTTTTAAAAGGTACCTCCAAAAATAAGTTTCTGTTTCTAATGAGAAACTCTTTAGCCTCAAGCTGTTGAACAGATGAGAGGGTTTTACTAGTATTGCATCTGGTACCAGAGGTTTAGCGGCTGCTGGGAAAACCAGGGTAGCTGACAAAGCTACTCTGCCTTTCCAAGGTTTTATAAGGTTTACATGGTAGATCTGTTCTGGCTTTCTTTTCCCTGGCTGGTATACCTCATTATTAACTTCCCCCCAACCCTTGACGCATTGCCTTGTTAGGGTATGACAACCTACTGTCAGGCTCTACAGAGTTCCTATCAACCACTTTTACATTTTCTCTAGCCTGTATCAGAGTGGGGTCCTTTATCTGCTCTGACGCAAACATATCTCTTCCCACTTCAAGATCAGGCATAAAGTCAACTCAGTCAACTGGTTCAACAATATTTCCTATTTCAGTAGGAGGTACTTTATCCTGCTTTCCGCTGCTGTCATTATCTGACTCTCCAAACAAATTAGAGAAAGGGAACATTTCAGATTCTGGGAACTCTCCCATTGTATTAAAATGATCAAATGTTATTAGTATAAATTAAAACATAGGGACGTTTCCCGATTTTTATATTGGGGGCTCGATATAACACTATAAATGACCAATTAATCTAATGCTCCGGCTTTGCCCTGAGAAAACTTGCCAAGCAAAAAACGTGTCTGTGTTTTTACTTTGCTATCCTCAATTCCTCTGTTCAGCATATCCAATCATTTAATTTATATTCACTCCCAGATTAAGATTTAGGTAGGGATAAATTGCCATTTATTTCCTTGATTGGCGTGAACATCAGCATGCCAATCTACAAACCCAGACCCCTTTACGCCAGTTGCAGAGTGCTCTATCATGACACCTCATCTGAGCGGGTCTGATAGTAAATCAATTGTGGGGTGCTGGAAATACAATACACTAATGTCCTGAGATATACTAGTATATAATTAGAGGCACAATTACTTAAGGTATTATTCTAACAACCAGGACTATATCCTTTGAATAATAGGTACCATTGAAAGAAATAAACCTTTAATTAATATTCCTTCCGATGATATGAGAAACAGATCTTGTTAATAATAATGATTTGCCTCTAAGAATACATAATATGGACTGGTAGCTGTGAAAATGTCAATGTTTATAATCTAGTGGAGACATTAAGGACACAAATTAAAGAGTTTGTAAACATTCGATTGAGGTAGCAAAGCCATTGCAGTATAAGCTGCAAATTTGCTTATATTACACTTTTTCGAATATTGTTAGGTAGGATTCAACATCATTGCCCTTGGTCATCTTTTGCAGCAATTAACTAGCCTGTATGGAGTAAGAGCTGGCGGTGGCCTCCGAGGAAGCATTTCCCGACCAGGCGGCAAGAGACTGCACCACCTCTTTTAAAGTTTTGTGGTCCTGGTGCTGTTGGCTCCAGGTATCTTCAATATCCACTTGCTGTTACATCCAGGACTCCTCAGTGGCTAGCTGCTGTACCATGGTTGCTAACTGCTTAGATACTGTAGTTGCCTGCTGAGCCATAGTAGCCTGTAGTAATGCTTTGATTATATCTCCATATTACCTCCTGGTACAGTGGAAGGGCAGAATGCAGCCTCCTTAATCAGTGGACGATGTCCCGGGTTCATTTTGCAATATAAAGTATTTTCTCAAAATTCGGTGCCATCTTCATTGAATTTTCATACAGTCTTTTCGTGGCTGAAATTGAAGTGCAGTATTCGCATTCTCCACCATATGTCAGATAATCAGACCGGGGTTAATGCCTTCTGGGTAGATGGCTGCGCTTTATACAGACCAGCCAAGTGTTTTTGGTTTTAGTAGCCACAGTTAGTTTTATTCACAGGTAATAAAGCAAAATGAAACACAAACAAAAAACCTTGCCTGTCCGGCGCTAACTCAACACAGGATCTCCCTCTCTGAAGTGAGGGACCTAGGGATATATTTACTAAGCTGCGGATTTGAAAAACTGGAGATGTTGCCTATAGCACCCAATCAGATTCTAGCTGTCATTTTGTAGAATGTTTTAAACAAATGATAACTAGGGACCTGATTCATTTAGGATCTTAACTTGAGAAACTTCATATTTCAGTCTCCTGGATAAAAACCATGTTACAATGCATGGGGTGCAAATTAGTTCTCTGTTTTGCACATATGTTAAATACTGACTGTTTTTTCATGTAGCACACAAATACTTGATAGCTTATTTGTACACTGAAATTTAAAGTTGATATTTGTGTGCTACATGAAATAACAGTCAGTATTTAACTTATGTGCAAAACAGAATTCTAATTTGCACCCCTTGCATTGTAACATGGTTTTGTCCAGGAGACTGAAATAAGAAATTCCTCAAGTTAAGATGCTTAATTAATCAGGCCCTAGAATCTGATTAGTTGCTATAGGCAACATCTCCACATTTTCATATCCGCAGTTTAGTAAATATATCCCTTAGTGTCCCACACATGCATTCAAAACAACAGTACTCACTGGCTATAAATTGTAGTTTCTCTAAGCAAGCAACTACCTTCCCCCAGACTGTGAGTGAGTGAATGAGTTTCTTTGCAGCCTTTTATTTGCACCACACAGGTGCAACTCCTGATTGTCCAGCACTGACACAGGTAATTTACAAGACCAAAATTGGGTCTTATTTATGGAGCCCACCCTTCTCTCTCCATTATTACATTTTCTGAAGTTAGTGATTTGCTAAGTTGTGTGACAGAGAGTAGTTAATATCTGTTGCCTTTACTGTGTATCAAGGAACCAGGAAAGGGGAGGGGAAAAGTTTGAGACGCAGAGATCTGTAGCATCACATTTAGTGCTGGCAACATACGTGTTATATAAATTATTACACATTTTATGAGGCTGAAAGGGTTATGGGAAAAAATGGTAGGGAATTAAGTCATATATTTGGGATAGTCCCTTACCACTTCAGTATGTTAAAAAGCAGAAAAGGGGGGACGTTCAAGGTATCAAAATATGTTATTAAATTCATATCTGGAACTTCATTGCTTATATGTCTACTAAAAATAATTTCTTATGATAATTCACAACTACAGGACAATTTGGGGTGATTTTCATTAGCATTTGCTGTTAGTGAAAATGTGAGTGAAAATGCATGTCAAATATGTTTCACTGTTTTTTTTTCACTAACATTTGGAGCTCACTTGGAATGCCCTCTAGACTTTCCCAATGTGTTTACTTACAGTTTACCCACATTCTTCTTGAACCCTTGAGCTCTTGAAGGGCCTCTGACCTCATTTACTGATTGTTGGTAAGTGCAAATAAATGGTGGCTTTTATATGAGGCCTTAACTTTACCAGGTTATAGCCTATGTGGTCCTTGGAATTCCAGTCCTTCAAGTCGCAAAAGACTGCAAAACTTTTTCCAGAATGATAATAAACACCATTACCTATGGTCCATTCTTGTGGGATTAAGGTGTCATCTGTCTGAGTACTTCACATCCATTAAGATACTGTATGAGACATGTCTTTAATGATCATAATTTGAAAAATATTTTGTAAAGAGTAGTAAAAGCTCTAATGCCTCATATTTGGAAGATGAAAGGTCTGTTTCTAATAAACCGTCTCTTGTGAATTACTTAACCCATTCAATTCTTCCCAGAAATGTATTAATACATTTTTAGCAATGAAGGGGTTAAACCATAACAGATCGTGAAAGACGATAAGGAATGTCTCTCTGTAATTTTAGCACTGGTGTGGACTGCAACTAATATGTAAATAGAAAGAACATTCAGTGAAATCATGATCTAATTATAGACGCAATGGGATTTTATTTCAGCACAGTCTGAGATATTTAAGCAGATGCATATGTTGATATCAACTTGTATGTAAAAGACCTGTAAACCTACAGTGCAACCACAGTTAATGATTATAGAAGTACACAAGCAAAAGCTTTTTTAACAATTTCATGTTTTAATAAATTGCAGTGTTATGAAGATCAGGCATAAATCATTTTGGAACTTAGAACAAACTTATCTCCAACAAATTCAAAAACACAAAATAAAAAGCCAATCAGCATTGCATTTCCGAGCAAGTCGCTCTATTTGGCTGTTTGCCTGCTGACCCCTTACATTCAGTCACACTGCAGCTCCATCACGCTATCAAAGTACATCTTTGCTGGCTAAATTCCCATACGAAATTCCATCACGTGCTGTCACGGCTGGTATCACATTATGACAGGGAGATCTCCCCCTGTGCTTCTCCTTGTTGTTGTGTGCCCAGCCAGGCCTGACATAACCTTATGCTGGTTGCCACTTTTGCAGGTGGACCCCAAGATCACTGTTCCCCTTGCATTTCTGATACACTCATTAAGCTGCAATTTTACAGCGTTAACTTTAAGCTTACATTTGGGCCGCAAAATAGCAGCCTACTCTAAATGGTTCCTTTGGTGATCATGTCTGTGTCACTAAACAGCAGCAATAAGTTACTCACCCCTTCCCCACACTTTCAGGTTAACTGGATTCCAGATAAGCAATCCCATAACTATATAATGAAAACATAAGCAATTTTATAAATTTGAGAACGTAGATTATCTATGGCAAGTTCCTACATTTCAATAATTCACCCACTGTTCTCTTTTTTTTGTTGAATCAATCACCCAATCTGAAAAAATAAAAAACTTACCGAACCAAACAAATCACGCATTTTGTACAAAATATTGAAATAATTGATTTCATTAAAACTAACTACATGTTTCCTCTTCTCATAAGTGCCCCATTTAAAAATGTAGAAAACATCATTCTTCTCCACAGAATTGTTCAGACTGAGTATGGCAGAAATCTGTAAACTGAATATGAAACTGTCCAAAAGTTTGAGGTCACCTGTAGTCATGAAGTCCTACTGCGTATCCTTAATGCGCTTCCCTTATTCTCACAGCTCTTCTGGACCAAGACCCCCCTCCTCCCTCTCCTTAACAGTATGCCACGCAGTTTCCACTCTCTTTCATCTTATTTTTTTACCCCTTATTAAGTAGAATTTGAAGAGCTCGCCTTGATGTTTCTGCTATTGAGTGCAATGCTGACATTTGTTCATGTTCATGTTTTATTTATGCAGCAATTGATCTTTTCTTTTTTTATATATACAGTGTCACGAACAGACTTGCTCTGAAGGTCTTACCTGCCGGTATTGCCGCTGCTAAGCTAGGAGGCGCGGAGTCTAAACATGCCTCTGGTCTTTGCCAGTGACCCCCGCAAGAGAGTTTGGGGTTCGCTGCAGAGACGTGCAGGTCGTGGCCCTCCCAGATAGCTACCAGCGAAGTGTAAGGTGAACAAGAGTAGCCTTGAAGTCCAAGGTCAAACCGTATAGGCAATACAAGTACCAAAGGTGCAGGCAGGAGAGGAGTCAGAAAGCCAAAGGTCAACACCAGGAAGTCAGTATAGGTCCAGAGGGAGATCCAAAACAGTAGTCAGACAGAACTGGGTCAGAATCCAAGGAGACAGGTATGCAGGAGACAAACAAGGTGCTGGAGACTAGAGACCTAAATACTCTGGCACCCTTATGGCGCCAGAGCCAGGTTTAAATAAATGATAGTGGCCTGTCATTGGTGGTCGTGGGATCGTCGGTCAGAACAGTTGACCGCTGACAGGAAGCGCTGCTGGCGTCTCCATTGCCTATCACTTTTTTTCTTTTTCCTTCTAATAGGCAGGTATTGCTGAACACATGAATTACACCCAATAAGAATCCTCCACTCTCTTCTCTGCTCTTCCCTGTGGAGAAAGATTCACAATACAATGTTGTATTTGCTAATACTGGGTGGAGCAGAGCAGAGAGTGGAAGTTGCTAATTGGGACAATTCACTGGTGTGTGAAGTGATGCCTGCTTATTGCATATTTGCAGACCTCCTGTGCCTCTCCTCAAGAGAACTGTTACATAAAATATGTCATGTTGGGCATCCACCCAATCCGGTGGATTGTGTTTCTGAAGCTGGCTCTCTACAAACCCAAGTTATATGGTCTACCACTAACACGCTTAAATCAAAGACTTCTTTATTGTTGCTGGTTGTCATTATGAGAGAAATTCTTTAGTACTTGAGAAAGGATGAAGCTAATCCCAACCTTAATTCTACCCTAAACTTTCACTCAAAAACCCCCAAACATAGCCAAACCGCAATATGTATAAAATCAAAAAAACAAAAACTAAGCTTGACCCTAACTTGAAACACTGTCATCCTAACAAGGAGAGGAGGTCCTTTTATGTAAAATGGGTACTACCAATCATGATAAAGTATAGGTACAGATACCATCTCCATGGTGTTAACCATTGCCAGGATTATCAGATCTTAACAGATGTGCATGCAGAGGAGAGTTTAAAGCCACTACTTTGGTGGCTTTGATAAGTGTTTGATATTAAGGTTAAATTAGAAACTTGTGAAAGCTAATTCCCAAATGAAACATAAAAGTAACTCATAAATATAACGAATGATACTTCCCCTTCTGTCATTTCAGGGTTGCACTCACTTTTACAACATAAGCGTCATCCCATTTTTCCACTTTGTGTTGTCATTGTAATCAGCCAGATGCTGTTGGGCAATTCTGCACCTCATTAATCATCAAATGAGTGTCTATAATAAGCTTTGAAATTGACTTCTCAGCATGAACAAGTTAGTTACGAAAGCAAAAATAATCTGTTAAATATAATTTTACCCAGCACTTCATGTTACATTGCAGCATCTGAACACAATGCAGATAAATACAAGATATGGGGTTAAATATACCAACATCCAATTTTTTACAATTTGTTTCTGTGGCAGTCTGTTAGTCTGGGGTGGCAGTTACTGTTTGTCCAACTGCAAATGGACTTGTCATGGACAACAGTAGTGTTAGACAATCACGGCGGCCGCGGGCACCGCTGCGACTCACTGTGGCTCTGCCGACCGGGACGTCACTTCTGGGATTCGGGCCAACCATTGCCAGGGCAAAGGCCGGACACCGAAGGTAATCTTATGCGCTCTGGCAGCCTTGTAGTGGGCACAAAAATTTTTCAGATCGCCACCGTACCCCCTGCTCATTCAAAGTGGGCCAGAAAGTGTGGCTTTCAACACGGAATATTAGGCTCAGACAGCCTTGTAAGAAGCTGGGGCCTAAATTTATTGGTCCATTCATGATTATCAAGCAGATTAATCCGGTAGCCTTCAGATTGAAGATTTCTGGCTCACTAAGGACCCCCAACACATTTCATTGTTCTCTATTTAAGCCAGTATTATACCTGAATCAATCCCAGCCTTCAAGTTTTTCTGTGAGAAATAGGAACATACCACAAAAATTTGTTGTCCAGAAGATTCTCGACTCTAAAAGAGTGCAGGGTCAGGTGCACTTCCTAGTACAGTGGAAGAATCGTGGGCTAGAGCAGCGGTCCTGGGTCCCGCGAAGACGACTGTACGCTTCAAGACATTTGAAGGAATTTTTCCGGAGATTTCCGAAGAAACCTGGATGTCGGGGTTCCTTGACCCCTCCTCAAGCGGGGGTACTGTTAGACAATCGCGGCGGCCGCGGGCACCGCCGCGAATCACTGTGGCTCTGCCCGGTGTCCCGGCCGTCGCTATGACGACCGGGACGTCACTTCCGGGATTTGGACACCGAAGGTAATCTTATGCGCTCTGGCAGCCTTGTAGTGGGCACATGCGCAGTTATGTTCCTCAGCTCTGGGCTGATTTAGTGTGTTTTAGCCTGCACCTGTTCAGAATTAAAGACAGGTTCTTATTGGTCTGTCTGTATGGCAGGCAATTAGCCTGCAGATGTGCATACTCCAGGAGCAAGCCCTGATTGGTCTATGTCTGTATTTAAGGCAATGATGTCTGCTGCCTCATTGCCGGTTATAGCTTCTGTTGCCAGTCTGCTGACCTGCTCTGTGCCTTGTTCCTGTCCGTTGAATAGTCTGCTGATTACCCGTGTATGACACTTTGCCTGGATTTGGACTCTGCCTGTGTTTCTCATGACCTTGGCCTCTGGCTTGTTTACCAACCTTCCTGTCTCCTCGTGACCCTTGACCTCGGCTTGTTTATTGGAATTGCTATCTGCTGCCGGCCCTTGACCTCTGCTTGGACTTCACTCCGTTTGCCTGGGTTCTCCCCAGCCGGTACACACTTCACGACCCTCTGTCAGTCTGCAGCCCAGTCTGTCCCCACCATCGGGGGCTCCAGTGAACACCTTATTGGCAGAGTAGACTCCGGGTTGTGTTGTGCCGGCTGGAGGGGTTCCTACCATTATAACCGGCCAAAAAAAACACGTACCGGAGACGAGGTTGAAATGGATGGAAGCGGAACTACACCGTCTCCGGCGCAAGCCCTAGCAGGCCATATTGAGTCCCTGTACCAAATGATCCAGGGATTTTCTGAGCGTTTGTCCGTTCAGGAAGAAGCTGCAAAACCCTCACAATCCACTCCAGGTTCCACCTGTGAACCTAAAATGAATTTGCCGGATCGGTTCTCCGGATATAGATCCCTGTTCCGGAATTTCAGGGAGAGCTGCAAGCTCTATTTTCGGTTGAGACCCCGTTCTTTCGGTTCAGAGCAGCAAAGAGTCGGGATTATCATTTCCCTCCTACAGGGTGACCCCCAGTCCTGGGCCTTTTCCTTGCCGCAGACCAGTCCTGCCATGCAGTCAGTAGACGTCTTCTTCGAGGCATTAGGTCTACTATATGATGACCCGGAAAGAATGGCCTTCGCTGAGGCTCATCTACGGGCCTTGAAACAAGCCCGACGGTCAGCAGAGGAATACTGCGCTGAATTCCGTAGATGGTCACCTGACAGTGGATGGAATGACCCTGCCTTATGCAGTCAGTTTCGCCTAGGTCTGTCGGAACAGATTAAAGATTCTTTGGTGCAATACCCGACTCCTACCTCATTGGAGGATCTGATGCACCTCGCCATTAAAATTGACAGGAGAATTAAGGAGCGAAAGTCTGAGAAGGAGGCATCTTCTCTTCCATCTGCCTTGATTCCTGTTACCACGGATGGTGAGGAGCCTATGCAATTAGGAGCGTATCTTCTCTCCCCTGAGGAAAGAGACAGGAGACGATCACAAGGCCTATGTCTCTATTGTGGCACTAAGGGTCACTTCTCCCGTTCCTGCCCTAATAAGCCGGGAAAAGAGCATGCCTAGGGAATGAGGGGAAAGTTCACCTAGGTCTGCAAATTGTTTCCCCAAAAAATGCTGTATTGATCCCTGCACAGCTAATGTTCAGTGCTGGTTCTGTGGACCTGTCGGCCTTCATTGACAGTGGAGCTGCAGGCAACTTCCTCGACATCGGGTTTGCCCGCTCTGCTGGAATTCCGATGGTAAAGCTCAAATCTGCCATTACTGTATGTGGCTTAGATGGGAGTCCATTGGCTGGCGGCAAGATTACCTGGGAGACCCCGCTACTACAGTTGAACATTGGAGCTCTCCATTCAGAGTCCATAATCTTCTTCCTTATCGAATGTCCGTCAGTTCCTCTGATCCTGGGCCACCCTTGGCTTTCCCGCCATAACCCTGTCATGGATTGGGTAAAAGGAGAAATTGTCCAGTGGAGCTCTTATTGTACACAGTCTTGCTTGACACTGCCTCTGCATGTGATTCAGTCTATTCCAGAGCAGCTTCCCTCACAATATTATGAGTTCTGGGATGT
The DNA here is from genome assembly GCF_038048845.1 of Mixophyes fleayi. Classification (NCBI taxonomy): domain Eukaryota; kingdom Metazoa; phylum Chordata; class Amphibia; order Anura; family Limnodynastidae; genus Mixophyes; species Mixophyes fleayi. Next base: position 94,132,189 of record NC_134404.1, on the reverse strand, counting down.
GTTCTCCAAAAAGGCTGCTGATACTTTACCACTGCACCGTGACTTCGACTGTGCCATCGAGCTTATTCCTGGTTCTAATTTACCCAAGGGACGCTTGTGTTCCCTCTTTGGTCCAGAGACCAAATCCATGCAGGAATACATTGATGAAAACCTGGAGAGAGGCTTCATCAGGTCATCCAAATCTCCAGTAGGAGCGGAATGCTTCTTTGTATCTAAAAAAGACAGAGGACTAAGACCCTGTATCGACTACCGAGGGCTGAATCTCATTACAGTCAAGAACACCTATCCCCTTCTTTTCATCTCCGTACTATTTGATCAACTAAGAGGTGCAACAATCTTCACCAAAATCGATCTTCGTGGTGCATATAACCTCATACGTATTAGAGCGGGTGATGAGTGGAAGACGGCATTCAATACGCTTCCTGGCCACTACGAATATCTGGTCATGCCGTTTGGTCTTAGTAACGCGCCTGCAGAATTCCAGGACCTGATTAATGAGGTGCTACGTGAGTTCCTTGGACATTATGTTGTTGTCTACTTGGAGGACATCCTCATATTTTCGGAGTCATTATCAGTACATCAGGGTCATGTCAGACAAGTCCAACAAAAATTGCGAGAACACCATCTCTATGCTAAACTTGAAAAATGCGAATTTGAGGTTCAGAAGGTGTGCTTTCTAGGTTACATAATCTCCTCGGAAGGATTTTCCATGGACCCAACCAAGGTCCAAGCTATCCTGGACTGGGTACAACCGAATAACCTCAAGGCGGTCCAGAGATTCCTGGGATTCGCCAATTATTATAGAAGATTTATTTGCGGCTTTGCTGATATTGTGGCTCCTATTGTCACCTTGACTCGCAAAGGAAGCATTCCAGCTAACTGGTCACCTCAGGCAATAACTGCATTTGAAACCCGGAAGAAAGCCTTTGTGTCTGCTCAGGTCCTTAGACATCCAGATCCTAAGGTAACGTTTATTCTTGAAGTTGATGCCTCTGACGTCGGTGATGGTGCCATCTTGTCACAGAAAGATTTCCATACTCACCGCTTACATCCATGTGCCTACTTTTCCCATCAGTTCTCTTCAGCGGAAACCAACTATGATGTGGGAAACAAGAACTGTTGGCAATCAAATGGGCCTTTGAGGAATGGCGACATTGGTTAGAAGGCGCTGCACACCAAATCTCTGTTATAACGGATCATAAGAATCTGCAGTATATACAGTCGGCCAAACGACTGAACCCCCGGCAGGTTCGTTGGTCGCTGTTCTTCACCCGTTTTAACTTTGTAATCACCTACCGTCCAGGTTCTAAAAATGTCCGGGCAGACGCCCTGTTCAGAAGCTTCCTGGCACACCATGCTCCAGTTACTAGTCCGGAGCCTATTGTTCCCTTGTCTATGATCCATGCTGGGTTAACCCAAGACCAGAGTTGTGCCCTACAAAGGTTCCAAAGATTAGCTCCTGATAATACTCCAGTAGGATGCTTGTTTGTCCCAGTTCATCTAAGGAAAGCGGTCCTTGCTGAAGCGCACGATAATCAGACTGCTGGACATCCTGGAGTTTTCAAAACATTGGAAATCATTTCCCATACTGTATGGTGGCCATCTTTGTCTGCTGACGTCAAGAGTCACGTCCTCTCTTGTGAGGTTTGTGCCAGGAACAAAATTCCCAGGACTCGCCCGGTAGGTCAGTTGGTTCCATTGGCCATTCCTGCAAAACCTTGGACACATTTGTCCATGGACTTAATTGTTGATTTGCCACCCTCTGTGGGACACAATACCATTTGGGTCGTGGTAGACCGCTTCAGCAAAATGCATTCCACTAACCAGGCTTCCTACCACTTGAGATCTGGCCATTCTCTTCATCCAACATATTTTCTGTCTCCATGGACTTCCTTCGGATATCAGTTCTGATCGTGGTTCACAATTCAAAGCACAATTCTGGAAATCCTTCTGTACCCTTCTTGGAATCAAGATCAGTCTATCATCTGCATACCACCCTCAGTCTAATGGGCAAACTGAAAGGGTTAACCAGTCCCTTGAACAGTTCCTACGATGTTATACTTCAGAATTTCATGACAACTGGTCCTCTTTGTTGCCCTGGGCAGAGTTTGCCTACAATAACTCATCTCATTCATCTACTCAAACTTCCCCGTTCTACTGTAATTTTGGTTTTCATCCCAGGTCCAATTCTCTATATTCTCTCAAATCTGCTGGTATCCCGGAGATTCGTTCCACAGCCGCTGATCTCAAAGTAATCTGGAAGAAAGTTCAGTCCTCCTTAAAAAGGTCCTCATTGTCTGCTAAAAAAAATTCAGATCGCCCCCGTACCACCTGCTCATTCAAAGTGGGCCGAAAGTGTGGCTTTCAACATGGAATATTAGGCTCAGACAGCCTTGTAAGATGCTGGGGCCTAAATTTATTGGTCCATTCATGATTATCAAGCAGATTAATCCGGTAGCCTTCAGATTGAAGATTTCTGGCTCACTAAGGACCCCCAACACATTTCATTGTTCTCTATTTAAGCCAGTATTATACCTGAATCAATCCCAGTCTTCAGGTTTTTCTGTGAGAAATAGGAACATACCACAAAAACTTGTTGTCCAGAAGATTCTCGACTCTAAAAGAGTGCAGGGTCAGGTGCACTTCCTAGTACAGTGGAAGAATCATGGGCTAGAGCAGTGGTCCTGAGTCCCGCGAAGACGACTGTATGCTTCAAGACATTTGAAGGAATTTTTCCGAAGATTTCTGAAGAAACCTAGATGTCGGGGTTCCTTGACCACTCCTCAAGGGGAGGGTACTGTTAGACAATCGCGGCGGCTGCGGGCACCACTGCGACTCACTGTGGCTCTGCCCGGCGTCCCGACCGTCGCTATGACGACCGGGACGTCACTTCCACGATTCGGGCCGACCGTTGCCAGGGCAACGGCCGGACACCGAAAGTAATCTTATGCGCTCTGGCAGCCTTGGAGTGGGCACATGCGCAGTTATGTTCCTCAGCTCTGGCTGCTTTAGTGTGTTTTAGACTGCACTGGTTCAGTATTAAAGACAGGTTCTTATTGGTCTGTCTGTATGGCAGGCAATTAGCCTGCAGATGTGCATACTCCAGGAGCAAGCCCTGATTGGTCTATGTCTGTATTTAAGGCAATGATGTCTGCTGCCTCATTGCCGGTTATAGCTTCTGTTGCCAGTCTGCTGACCTGCTCTGTGCCTTGTTCCTGTCCGTTGAATATTCTGCTGATTACCCGTGTATGACCCTTTGCCTGGATTTGGACCCTGCCTGTGTTTCTCGTGACCTTGACCTATGGATTGTTTACCAACCTTCCTGTCTCCTTGTGACCCTTGACCTCTGCTTGTTTATTGGAATTGCTATCTGCTGCCGGCCCCTGACCTCTGCTTGGACTTCACTCCGTTTGCCTGGGTTCTCCCCAGCCGGTACACACTTCACGGCCCTCTGTCAGTCTGCAGCCCAGTCTGTCCCCACCATCAGGGGCTCCAGTGAACACCTGATTGGCAGAGTAGACTCCGGGTTGTGTTGTGCCGGCTGGAGGGGTTCCTAACAAGTAGTAATACAATAGACACTGTAGCAGTACACCCAACACTGTAACCACCCCTGCTTCCTATACTGTGACTCCTTATTCTGGTAACACGTGTCCCTCTAATTATAGCACTACATTGCAAGGATTGAGTGTAGGGATGTCTCATTCTTTCTACCTTATTAGACGTATGCATTTCTACTCTATCGCCTCACCTGTGTGCGTCCACACAAGACACAATGGGCCTGTTAGGAACCCCTCTAGCTGGTACAGCACAACCCGGAGTCTGCTCTGCCAGTCAGGTTTTCACTGGAGCCCCTAGTGGTGGGGACAGACTTGGCCGCAGACCAGCAGAGGGCCGTGAAGTGCGTACCGGCTAGGGAGAACCCAGGAAAGCGGAGTGAAGTCCAGGCAAGGGTCGACGGCCGGCAGCAGACAGGGAATCCAATAAACAAGCTGAGGTCAAGGGTCACGAGCAAACAGGAGGGTTGGTAAACAAGCCAGTGGTCAGTGTCACAAGAAACACAGGCAGGGTCCAAATCCAGGCAAGGGGTCATACACGGGCAATCCAACAGAATATCCAAAGGGCAGTAACAAGGAGCAGAGCAGGTCAACAGACCGGTTAACAGAAGCTATAACCGGCAGTGAGGCTGCAGACCTCACTCCCTTAAATACACAGATGGCCCAATCAGGGCTTGTATGCACTCCTGCAGGCTAATTGCCTGTACAGAGCAGGACCAATCAGGGCTTGTCCCTGGAACACACAGTTGCAGGCTAATGCCTGTAATTCAGCCCCCTTCATTAATCAGCCCACAGGCTGCCTATTTGCGCGCAAGCGCCCGGCTTCCAGCACTGCCGGGGCGCAGCGCTACAGAAGAGGCGTCCGGCCGTTGCCGGGCAGGAAGGGGAAATGATGTCCCGGTCGACAAGGTGATGGCCAGGACGCCGGGGGAGCCAGAAGCGAGCCGCGGCGGCTGTGAGTACCGCCGCAGCTCGTGACAGGGCCTGAGTCATTAAGGCGAGCAAAGCATAAAAAATGAGTAACTTCGCTCCTTGCCAAAACCATGTTTCATTGGAGGGGGAGGTAAATTTAAAATGTGATGGGGCATGTCATAGATCTACTCTACATTTCAGTGTAAAAATAAAGCTTTCAAGTGTTTGTGTGCTATATTGAAAAACAGCCAGTATTTAACTTTTGTGTAATATTATAAACTAATTTGCATCAACATTTACTCCTTTTTTTGCCTTACTTTTCTTAATGACTCAGGCCCAATAACTGTATCTAAGTGTTGGCACACCATGCACAAACATGCAGTACAGTACATGATGTTGTTAATTTATATATTTCTTGGCTTCAGACTTGGATATTTTATGACCTATTTTTGTTAATGACTGTCTGGACTTGGACCTTGGACTCCTCTGGATTGTGAGGTTGTATCTAATAGCCCAACTGATGCAGTCATTCAGCTATGGACATTACTATTACACTGACTGGAATTCTGTACTCTATAATTCTGTTGCCAATTTTAGCATGTCGACTTGAAGTATTTTTCTCATTAGTGAACACTATATCAGTATATCAAGCTTTAAGGAGCTGCTATATAAGACCATGATAGCATGACCCCAGGTGTTCATGGACAGGTTGTGGGTCCAGACATAACAGTATCATGTATCATTGTAACATATTAAGCTTAACACTGCCAGAAAAGAACTACAATCTGTGGAACCAGTGTGATGCAGTAGACCCAGTACAGGAGGTGGTGGTGTAATGAGTACAGCTGGGGATATTATTTTCCATATTACAACTACTAGGCACACTATTCCATTAGTACTACCACTGGGCATATTATTGGAAGTATTACTACAATTAGGTTTATTACTTGCCATATGCCAATACCACTTGACACATTACTGGCCATATTACTACTGATCGATAAATTACTGACCATTTTACTACTATTGGAACAAAAGTGCTACTATTGGACAAAGTATACTGCAAATTGCTACCATATTACTACTGCTGGGCATATTTTTTGACATGATATGAATACTAATGGGAACATTATTGGACATATTGGTATTGTTGGGCATACTAGTGATATTGCTGTATATTGTAACTGAACAATTCTTAGAATACACTCACTACTGGTAGACATGCTGGGTGCACAGCAAGTATAATATGTTGGAAAATTTGATTGCATAACACCCTGGGGGTTATTTCTGTAGAGTTTTGCTGGTTTTTAATGTGCACGGTGTGTACTGATTGTTGCAGTGTATGAGGCACTGATGGTTTAATATGTAGGGTACTGATAGTATCTGTGGAATCTTGCTGTAGTGTTACTAGCAAGTGACAGTGATGGACAGGGACTGTCAAAGGACCTTGCTCTGACACTGGATACAAATATGTATTTACATAAACTTTTGTACAAGCAGGGGAGATCATCTGTAGTGCAATCTGTACTTATGTGAATAACTCAGAGTCTGTCGGATTTACCATTGGTCTCATTTAGACTTTGCTGCATTTTGTATTCTGAACATATGCATAATTATTCTTTAGTCACAATTACAGACTTATCTTAAGCAGAGTCTGGCTGGCAGACTTTACCTGGGGGCATGCCTGCAGCACTGGCTCATAAGTAGCAACATATCCTTAGAGGTTGGTTTTCGGTGCAATATATATTTATCAATCTAAATAGAGGCTATTTTAGTGTTGCTAAAAACAGCGATACTTTAATATTATAAATGATAAATATTAAATAATGAAAATAAATAATGCAACAAAAACATACCTCACTTTATATTGCATTTTATTTTATATGTTCCTTCTCCCTACAGCACTTTGTTTTTGCTTTTTTTTTACATATGTTGGGTATTAGAGTTATTATTTCTTTTAGGGTTAACCTCATACAAATAATATTAAGGTTGGTACTGGGAGGAAGAGCAGAGCAGTAGGTGTCAATATGACACCCTGGCCCAGAGCTGGATTGAGGTTCTGGGGGGCCTGGGGCTCTTTAGACAGGGGGCCCCTATGATGTAACATGATTATCATTTTAGACAAATACACAAGGCTTCACAAGCTGTACAGTGGGAAACAGGAGATACCGCACAACTGTCCTCACAGTCGGACCAAATCCTGACTAAGAGAGACAGTCACCCAAATTCAGGACTGCCCCACCAGATTCAGGACAGGTGGTAGACTGTCCTGCTCTCTCCTATCTGTTATTGTTACTTTCACCACCTGTGGTTCCTGGATTCTTTAGCTTATTTGCCGCTTGTCTGAATCCTGGAATCTTGGATGCCGTACCAGTCCCGGTGTTAAATTAGTAGCACCCACGTTTTATAATTAGGTCGACCTCCAGTCCCCAACATTAAAATAATAATTTTCACATTTGCAAAATAGATCTATTTCCCTCCAACCAGCCCCAATATTAAATTAATTGTATTCCCATTTCATATATAAACCTATTTCCCTCCCTCCAAACAACCACAATAATAAACTTAAATAGCAGTTACGTTTAATAAATATAACCATGTTCCACAACTACCCCTGGCCTTAAATAATTCATATTCACATTTAACAAACAGCCCTCCTCCCCAAACTCAGTCCCATATTATTATCATCCATGTAGATTTACAAGGCGCCACAGTGCTCCGTAGTGCCGTACAATAGGGAAAACAGTACATACATAAAACAGGGACATACAAGGTAGACAAAATAAATGCAGACATGAAAACAAAGGGTATGAAGGCTCCTGCACACTATAGAGCTAACATTTTAAGTGGAAGAGGGCACAGATGAAACAAGAGGAGCAAATGTGGTTCATAGTGGAGATTGGGGGAGTTGTGAGGGTGCATTGGTGTGAATAGTGTTAACGGGGATAAGGTCACTTCTAAAAAATAGATGAGTTTTCAAAGAGTGTCTAAAGATTTGCAGACTGTGGGAAAGTCTGATTGAGCGTGGTGGGGATTTCCATAAGTGGGGAGCAGCACAGGCAAAGTCTTGTAGGCGGGAATGAGAGGTGGCTGCCAGAGACGAGACAAGGCACAGGTCAGAGGTAGATCTAATAAGGAGAGTGGAAGAGTATTTTAATATGAGATTTTAGATGTATGCAGTGGTAGTGTTGTTGAGGGTTTTGTAGGTAAGGTTGAGTAATTTGAATTTGATTCTGGAGAACACAGGGATCCTGTGTAGGGATTTGTAAAATGGTGCAGCAGATGTGGAGCGGTGAGAGAGGAAGATCAGTCTTGCAGCAACTTTTAGGATGAATTGAAGTGCCAGATATCAGGTGGTTGCAGTAGTTAAGACAGGAGATAATGAGAGAATGGATAAAAGTTTTGGTAGCATGTAGAGTAAGAATAGAGCATATTCTGGAAATGTTTTTAGGGTGGAGTCGACAGGACTGGGAGAGAGTCTGGATGTGAGGATTAAAGCAAATGTCGAAGTCAAGTGGGACACCAAGGCAGAGAGCTTGGGAGACTGAGGAAATTGTGGTGTTATTGACAATGAGGGAGATTTGAGGGCAATTGGTGACTCTGGCAGGAGGAAAGATAATAAGCTCTGTTTTGGACATATTGAGTTTTAGGTAGTGTTGTGATATCCATGTGGAGATAGCAAACAGACAGTTGGCTACACGAGAGACCACAGTAGGAGAGAGGCCAGGGGAAGAGATATAGATTTGGGTGTCTTCAGCGTAGAGGTTGTATTGGAGGCTGAATGAGCAAATTAGTGCCCCAAGAGAAAAGATGTAAAATGAAGAAAGTAAAGAGCCAAAAACAGAGCCTTGTGGGACCCCCAACAGATAGTGGGACTAGAGGGGAGGATGTGCCACAGGTAGAAACACTAAAGGAGTGACTTGATAGTTAGGAAATGAACCAGAAAAGAACTGTGTCACAAAGGCCAATGACCCTTAGATTTTGCAGTAAGTAGATCACTGATCACATTTGTGAGAGCAGTTTCAGTGGAATGTTGGTGGCAGAAGCCTGATTGCAGAGAGTTGAGAAATGAAGGAGAGGAGAGAAGGTGAGACAGGCATTTGGCAGGCCAATCTTTAATTAATAGCCCTAAACCACCCCAGCATTAAATTAAAGGACCTGCCATCTCAATTAAAATTAATAGGCACACTAGTAAATTAAATACCCCATCAATATATCAAATTGCTTTACCATCACCCCACAAATAAAATTGCACCCATTATATAATTAGCCCCCTTCCCTCATACATTACATTAACATACTCCCCCCTCACAGACATATTAACATATCCCCCCACACACGCACATAACATAAACATACCCCCCTCTCCTCACACACACATTTATTAACATACCCCCCATTACACACACACAGACACACACACACATTATGTTAACATACCCCCCCACACAAATTATTTTAATATTCCCCCCACTTACCTTGTTCCATGCGCATGAGCTGTGAGGTCTTGCTGCTTTTCACACATGGGATGGCACCTGTCACCTGGTGCATGTCCTATGTGACACTGGGTGCATGCTAGGCCACTCATAGATGAAGGATAGAAAGGGAGGGAAAGGGGTCACAGATCAAAAGAATCCACAACCAATGATTGAAGGTGGCTGGTCCCAGAGGAGGGGCCAGCCACCAACTAATAGAAACTTGGAGTGATCCCTGCATCTTTTTTCTGTCCAAACCAGGTGGCATGTGACCCGGCCCAGCCCTTTCCTGATCTTAAGAAAGGTACAACTCAAAACACAGAAATAAACCTATTAGATGAGCGATTCGGATTATGTGAAATACCTCAAATTACGACGTTGGGGATCAGAGAGCTACCGAGACATAACTCAGTTTCTCCTGCCAAACTCGGTTCTCAAAACTGTTACGATTCCTAGTAAACTCAGCAAGCAGCCACGGAAGTATAATACAAATGTCTTTATTCCAGCAAAATATATAAGCAAGGGTTCAGTTCAATGAACATGCAGGTTTTCATAAACAGGTATAACTCCCAACATAAACATGAACCGGTGTGGCAGGAAGGTACACAGAAATAACAGGTTCCACAGAATGCTAATGTAGTTTGAATGCAGGGATAAGAATGGTGAGTTACCCAGTTCCAGGATGCAAAAGTCTGTCCAGGAAGCAAACAGAGTCCAGGCAAAGTAACTGACACAAGCAAATAATCAAGGTCCAGAAGTCAGGCCAAAAGGTCAGGGCAACAGGCAAAACAGCCTGGTCCAAGGTACAGGCAAATGATTTGGGGTCTCAGGCAAGCAGACAAGGTCCAAGGTACAGGCAAATGATTCGGGGTCTCAGGCAAGCAGGCAAGGTCCAAGGTACAGGCAGGGGTCATACACAGAAGTTCAGTCCAGCAGGTATATATCAAATAACACAGGAGCAGGATAGTAGCAGCCAGGAACAAACAGGATGAACTGCACAGAGCACAGCTTGAGGCAGGTATTTAAAGCAGTGTGACAAGTGCAGTTCTAATTAGGCCTCAGGCAAGAAGATTAACTCCTTCAGGCATGCTGAAGAGTTTAGGAACAGAACAGCAGCACCTCTGGTGGTATAAGGTACTGCTAGATACAAAACACAGGAAGAGTTGTAACAAAAACAAGGCGAAACGTCATTTCCAGGAAATTTTTTTTGCAAAACTCACGTGAGATTTGGATCACCATCTTTTGTATATATAGTTCTCCCTCATTCTCTCAAGTGCCATTTTAGAACAGACAGCATGTAGGGAGGAGGTAGCTGTGATGCTTTGCTCAGAAAATAGCATTCAGGGTAAACCAGTGACATAAGAAAGCAATAGAATCCTGTCATTATTGTAAACTAGTTCAGTTGAGACGTCACCTAGAATTGTTTGCTGATCAATTACATTTAATTTCAATCTTAAATACACTTTATACAGACTAGTGGCTACTGGTTGTTGGTAATGCATTGCATATATATATATATATATATATATATATATATTATACATATATATAATAGTACTAGACATTATATACAGACTGAGTTAGATAGGGATCATTCTCAACTAACTGGTATAATTATTTCCTGGAGAAAGACAGTGTTCTTTGCTGTCTGACTATTAGCAGCAGAATTCAAAAAACAAACAGATTTATTTCTTTTAAAATTTAAAAATGTTCCAGTGAAAGTAACCTTGTGTGGGACAGTGACAACTGAAATGTTTGCATGCGAGATTCAGCATCAGTTGCACACCCCAAAAAAAGGTTACACATTATTATATTCTAATCTTTTCTATTTGTCAATACTTGTCCATTTTCAAAGGGTCATTAAGTGAAATCTATATTTAAAACAGAGTATTTGCGAGAATCAGCACCCAGCTGCTCACCCCCAAAAAAGCTATATATTCTAAAGTTTTCTATTTTTCAATACTTGTCCATTTTGGAAGTGTCATTCATAAATAAATGAAGATGGTGAGAGACGAAGGTGGCTGGCAGCCATACAACATAAATTCACAGATTAGGCACACAATACATTGCCAGAGTATTCATAGCCAAGAGCAGGGCTTTCCTTACCTTGCTGCTATATAAATAAATAAAGATGCAGTCATACTAAACACCTTCAAAGACTACGATCACAATACAATACATTGCCAGAATATTCATTGGTTACCAAAAGCAGGTCTTTCCTTACTTTGTTTTACTTATATGCTCTATGCCATAATGCTACCCTTCGGAATCAAACCAGCGGACTCATATATAATTATGGGAAGTGAGGACTGAAAAATCCCCCTCCCCAGGGGAAACTTCATCCAACCCCAGGGTAAAAGGGCCTGCCCGAGACTTACAGCGGAGGTGGTCTCCAAGGCCCTTGTATATAAATTTGGAATGTATATAAATAATATTTATATGTTCTATTAGTTAAGTGTAAAAAATATGTAAAAGAGACAGTTAAGGCCAATAGATGCCCTTCCCACACATGTAAGTAGGTGTAATACTCACATTGATGCTGGTTTGGTTGCCCAAAACAGGTCTTGACAATGCATTTGAAAGTCCACATTCTGAGAAATTAAGTGGACAGATTTTGGCCCTGGCAAATAATATGTGTAGATAGGTGGAGATATGGACTATGCACAGCAGCATTAGAAGACATTTGAATGGTGAGAGGGCACAATATTAAATGGTGAAATTAAAGATGACATAGTCCTTGGAGTGAGGTATATCTGTGCCATAATGCTGCCCTTCACAATCAAACTAAGGGACTTGTACATATTTATGGGGAGGGAGGGCTGATAAATCATTCCCCGGTGGAAGCTTTATCCAACCCCAGGATAAAGGGGACTGTCCGAGGCTTGCAGCAGAGGCGATTCTCAAGAAGGGGTGTACTCACTCTGATTCCATGACAACTGAGACACTTCACACTGACACTGCGTCCTGGATAGTAACAGGCAGCCAGGGTGCACGGCTGTAATTAAGTGAACAGGCAGAGGTCATTGGATGGACAGCGGAATGAATGAATAGAGTTAGACATTTTGGAAAGTAAATGGATGAGGTTGTCTGCACCCATACTACAACAATTCAAATATTATGCACATAATACACTGCCAGAGCATTGATTGGTAGCCAAGAGCAGTGCTTTTCTGCCTTGATTTACTTATATGCTCTGTGCCATAATGCTGCCCTTCTGAATCAAGCCAGTGGACTGGTAAATATTTAGGGGGAGGGAGGGCTGAAAAATCCTTCTCCTAGGGTGTTTTTTCCAACCATGGGGTAAGCTTTCTCCAACCCCAGGGTAAAGAGGACTGCCCAAGACTTGCATCAGAGATGTCCCCAAGAAGGGGAGTACTCACTCTGATGCCAGGGCAACCTGAACAGCTCACACTGACAATGCATCCCGGGTAGAAACAGGCAGCCGGGGCTTGCGACTGTAATTAAATTATTGCTGCCTCTTGAGTGGACATAGGGGGTGTGCTGTTGGCCCTATTTCTCCTATCTCCGTGCTACCGGTTCCTGCTACATTGAGATAAGTTCTGAGGGCATCAAAGTACCTGTGAGTGCATCCATCTCTACGGGAACGGTTGCTTCTATAGGTAAAGTCCTCTCTTGCTAGTTCTAAAAGCTTATGACAGTTACTAAGAAGCCATAACTTTGTAAAGGATTATATCCTGGGACCAGTGGTGTAACGGCAATTTGACCTTCCACTGTTTGGTTTTGCTATTAGTTTTTAGCTGATTCGCATTGGTCTCTCCGCCACATTTTTGTTTAATCAATTACAGTAATGGTAAGTATGAACTTGCGAAGGAGGTTTGGGTGCAATGAAAGGGAGATATCGACACTATGCAGTTTATTATTTTTGGAATTGAGTGGGAGAAAGCAAATGCAGCGATAGCAAAATTACAAAATCCTTTATTGCGACAGCTCCCTACAGACTTGGGCCAAAATTGGTGAAAATTGGGACAGTTGAGAAGGGATCATGCAAAATTAGTCTGGAAATGACTGGAAATAAATGTTGATTCTATAAATAGTAATATTGGAGCAAAACAGCTAAAAATGACAATTTTTAATGAAATTCAGATCCAAAACCAAAACTTTTCATTTTTTTTTTTGCAAAACTGTTAGCAAAGCTGAAACACAAATGCAGTTTAGAACCGACACCAGTTTCTAAATTGAAAACAGAGGATCAGCGCACATCTCTAATATCTATGTCAGGTGTAAAATTGAGCCTACTTATGCCCAACGTTAGTACAGAGTTGCAACTTAATAGTGTTGTTATAAATGCAAAACTCACATACCCTATTTGTACAAAATGAAATGTAAAGGTGTTATAAACACAAGACAGAATAGTATCTTGACAGTGTTATTTCATAAGTTCAAAGATCACATTTTCCACATAAAATGTAATTAATTACAAACAGCTCCACATCTGTCATTTACCACTTCTTACGACCAATTGGAATCTTCTTTCGTGCCAAATGGCCAAATTGGCGACTAGCATTTCTAAGCAATTGCTGGTGGTGTGGTATGGTTGGAATGAGGAGAGGCAGCACAAGGTGGAGACACGGAACATGAACTAATCTTTGCTGAAATATAAAGAAAGTCAGTTTCTGGTAGCCGTGACTGTCCTTCTCCAGTTATCTGATCCTTTGAATTCTTCTGGTGGCACCCTCCGGCTGTAAGGACACTCTTGTGGATATCTGCCAGCTTGGAGTAACTTTATGTAGCCAGTTACTATTATTGCCATTATTACAATATTGTAGTTTGCTGAGTAAAACGTAGGCATACAAGGCTGTGGAGGGTTGCTTAATTACATATGCACAGCAGAAGGACCACGATGGTCTTACTGATGAATCAACATGGACATTGCTTAAATCATGTTTCATATAGTGGCTTTTGCCACAGAATAACCCTTACAGTAAATCAGAGGAACATTAAGGTACTCGATCATGTAACTGCCATTCTGTGCACCTAGAGACTGCAGGTTTAACATATTGATTGGGATCTAAATACGTGTTAAAAAGATAAACTTCAACTAATCATCTAGGCAGACTACATGATTTATGAATCTATGCATCTATGCTTAACATGTTTCTAGCGTTGTACATTCCATGCACTTGTACCCAAATATGCCCAAATATGTTGTCATTCTTACAGGCGATTCAGCCTGACAAATGATAAGTTTTAAGTGGAAATACAGCTATTTACGTGTACTGACACACTCTGGCTCACCTGTGATAGTGGAAATGAACTGATACTAGCAATGATGATTATTTGCTCTTTAAAATGAGGCATTATTACAAGAGAAATGTTTATGCTGATGATGTTTGCATATATTTTCCACACATCATTGCCCACAAGTGGTGTTAAAGCTAATGTATTTTACGTAGTTAGCAGGGCCAAACCAGCTGCCAGATGATGTCTGTGTATTCAGGTGGGTGTCTCTTTTATGTTTATAGCATCCTGACTACAGAATTATAAAGCTGTCAGTAGTATAATGAAAAATGATTTTAGACAAACATTCTATAGCATAAGGCAATAAGTCATCTAGCAATGCAATATTAGGTAATGTTTCTTGTGTATTACATTGGAAGGTGTTTTTGTTGGTTGTTTCCAATATGTCAAGCTGAGCGAGCAGTCTCCAGAAGTTCTAAGGCATAATCAAGGTGAAAAAACTAGTTCTGCACAGATTATAAATATGATCACCATCTTTTACTGTGTACTACACACTTGTTTGTTACTATATTATGTCAGGTTAAGATCATCCAAAGAACATTTCACTTGATAATTATAAGCCTGTGATTTCAAAGTAAGTTTTTTTTGTTATTATTCTTATAAATACAGAAAAAGAGCTGCATTTTTTATGATGATATATTTGATGTTTTATGTTCTTCTTAAAATAAGAAAAATGCTTCTTAGTTTTATGATCACTTTTATTTATGATAATTTTTTGTAGAATTCAAGTCAAATAACTGAAAAGGGATTGTAGGAGTACATGTGAAGCCCTTTGCCAAGAAAGAGTCTGGATATAACCTCACAGTAAAAGGCCTTTCTGAAAAAAATGCACCTTTGGTCAGCAGTGGAACCTGGTATTATTATAGTTTTTGAACTCACACAGTGACAATCGCACTGTACGATCAGATAAATGGATACAATTTGTTATTGTTACTATTAACAGAAGATGTGAGGTCCACGCTCATTGCAGTTTGTAATCTAGAAATGATGTAAAGAAGGATTAAAAAAAGGTACAAATGCTTACTTAGACCAGTAATAAATAGGTACACAAGAATTAACTTAGTCAAGTTCACAATGAAGAGTTACAGACCTAGCTTGTTTCTGTACATAGAGGATCAGTCTTGCGCACAGGGTGTGATATGTGTTTGATGATATAGGATATAGGTAACTTAGTGTGTGATGATATAGCTGACAGAGGATGATGTTTCAGATTATACTGGAAGGTGTGTGGGGGTCTGGGTCTAGTAACTAAATAGTTGAGATGTGCGCTGACCACCGTGTTTTGGATGTGGTTTTGGTTTTAAAATGTTTTTGTTTTGATTTTGTTACAAATTTTACCCCAAAATCATGAAAGATTTTGGTTTAAGCTTTGGATCTGGTTTTAATTAAACATTGTGAAAAATATGTAAATTTATGTGATTTTGATCCGTATTTGCTTCTATATTACTATTTATAGCATTAACAGTCATTTACAGTCTATTTTCTAATAATCTTTTCACAACTGTCCAAATTTTCATTAGTTTTGGCCAAAGTATTGCCAGTGACTTTCTCCAATGTATTGCTGCTGACCCTCTTCAATTTGTCACACATGCTGCCTTACTGTTACCTACTTGGCGTATCTTCTTTATTTTAGATTATGTAATTGATGTAGACATATTTGATGAGGATGATGATGAGGGTGATGATAACATTGTCATTTGTCACCATTGAGGAAGATGACCAGTGACCCATTTAGTCTGCCCAATTTTTAACCTATGATAACGTCAAACCCTATTCAATTCTTAGTTCTTTCTAAGGATATCCTTATGTCTATCCCTAGCATGTTTAAATTGTTCTACTGTATTAGCCTCTACCACCTCTGATGGAAGACCATTCCACTTATCCACTACCCTTTCTGTTAAGTAATTTTTCCTCTAAACCTACTTTACACCAGTGTCAGTGCATGATCCCGTATTCTAATACTTCTCTTCCTTTGAAGAATATTTCCCTCCTGTACCTTATTAAAACCCTTGATATATTTGAATGTTTCTATCATGCTCCCCAGTTTCCCTTCTCTGCCCCAAATACTTCTCTGCTCCAAATACAGAAAGGTCACTAGGGGTCCAGGTAACAAATAATAAAATTGTGGACCAGATGACCCCATGTAATGTGATAGTTAAACATTTGCCCATTTTATGACCTGCTTTAAATCCCATTTATTAATGTGCATTTATGTCACCATCGCTTCAGTTTTCAATGCATGCTTGGTTTTGTAGTTCATCAACAGCTAGGGATTCTAATTATAACAGTTGTAAATCTATTGTAATGAAGGGTGAATGTGACCTCTCTTTGCAAAGATGAATATGAATCAACAGTACAAAATTTCAAAGTATATCTAGTCATGCACTGTGAAGCTTTAGATTTGGGTCTTTTTATAATTTTTACCTCACAAGTTGTATTCTTTATTTTGAATTTCAAAGAGTTCACTGCCAAGCTGTTCATTTAATGTAGTGATTTACTATTCAGATAGTATCCACATTGCCTGCGGCTTGATAACCCAGGTTAGATAAACTTAGGTAAGAGATATATATTTTTTTTGTTTACAGTCATACTCTAAATGTAAATGAGTTATTATTATTCCTAGCTGCCTCATATTTTAATGTGATTCCAAGGCGAGCCATGAAGGTCTATGGCAAAAGTTTGTCATTTATTCACTCTGAAGCTAAAAGAATAGTTACATACACTGAAGAATTATGGAAGTGTTTTTCATCCTTTATTTTTATTTTATGTATCTACCCTCAAGTGATGCAAAAGGGTGTTCTTCTCTGAGAATACCACTGTTACCTGCTGCCGGGATCTGGAACTCTCAGGGTTTATTTAGAGTTGGAGGCATAGGAGTGTAGAACATATGTAGGGGAAATATGTGTTAAAAATAAGCTTATTGAAGTGCATATGTTGAGTCAGACGCATCCAATTCAAAAACAGAAGCATTTGTACCAGGTGTACATCAGGAGTAACAAGTGTATATACTAACGCCCCACAATAGCTTAGAGAAAGCAAATCTATAGTGTAGAGTTGTGGCTTTACAGTATTAGCAGGAAACCTTAAAGTCAGATTACCCTATTTGTACAAATATAAAAATGTAATGAAATGCCATATACATCACAGAGAATAGTGGCCTAGCAGTGTTATTAATATATGTGAAAGTCACATTTTCAATATAACATGTAATTAAATATAAACTCAAATCCAAATTAGAAATAGAAAAGAAGAATGGAGCGCTCTATAATGTCATTAAAACATTTCATTGCAAATCATCAAAAAGTGAAAGTATCCCTACCAAATGAAACAGTAATAGAGCACATAGTTACAATAAGTATCACATCAGGATACCACTAACGTGTGGAGTTGCAGGAATACTCCTACTTCATCTGTTGTCAGAGCAGTAATTAGAGATTTTATTGCCCCAGGCGAGAGAAACCCTCCCCCCCCCCCAGATTTTGGTGGATAGTAGATGCTGCCTCCCAAGGCACAGACTGCTGGAAGAAAAGTAACCACGCTATTATGGTGGTTGTGGTGGGGGAGGGGGTACCTAGCCCCTTACAAGTACTAGATGGTTCCCTGTCATGAACACGCTTCCAGCTACTGTGACTTTAGGGTGTTTGTTGTATGAGGTCACACACGATTCCAGTCTGCATTCTCTCACTACCTACTACATAGGTTATAGACCTACTTAATCGCCCCCAAACAGCGTTCACACCCGAACACATTTCAGGTTTGCCACCACCTATTGAATACAGGCAATAGGACCACAACATACTGTCCCACACTGGCTCACAAGTCTTCTAGCTGCTCACAGACTAGCAAGATCCACACCAGCGAACAAAGGGTTAACTCTTCACACTCCAGACTGTTACACAAATGTAAATGCAAGCACACACTAAGCGTGTTAATCAAATATATCAACAAATCACACACTGGCATTCAAAGGGTTAGCTTGGTCGAGCTATTCTTAACAGACTAATGGATTCCTTAAAGTACCAAGGACGCAACATATTAAATTATAGATTTAATATACAAAAGTACAGGGCATTCAGATATAAAAAAACAGACAATTAATAAAAGTAATAAATTGACATAACATACACAAGCAAAACAGTTTAAAATAAAAAGAATTCGATTCAGAATATAACTTACATCAAAGTGGTATATTCTGGCCAAGGGAAATTGGCTTGGAAGATGGACAGTTTATCAATGTGATTTGATTTCTCAATAATCTGACAATTTGCTGTACCTGGTCTCAGCTTTTTAAAGACACTTCTACACCTCTTCCTACCCCCAGGGGTTGTGGCCTGTGACACTTTTTTCTATCACCATTTGCATGTTGCCTGATTTACTAACCAATTCTACTATGTGACCTAACTTTTTTGTGGAGCGTCACACAGATCCAATTTTATTATTAATAAATCACCTATGAATTGGTCCATTTTTTATATCAAACACGCCCAGACACAGTGTAATCATGGAGCTTTTGCTCATTTCCTTAACTTCTCTGTGGGGCTGAATCTGAATTTGACATATGAGTTGCCCTTCATCATGCTATAGAGGAATATGTGGTTGATCACTACTTTTATTGATTTTAAATGGCATATTTTAAAACTGTATTCTATTTGTCTATATTAAGCATAGCCACATTGGCACATGGCCTTTGTGAATCAGACACCATGCTGAGTGGTTCCTAAAAGTCTATTCAGGTGTCAAACTCCATCCCAGGCCAGGCTATATCTCACAGCATGGACTCTTTGAAGCTGCCACAGGTGACGATCCTATCTTCTCACACTGGAATGTGCAAAGCCATCCAGTACACATACATCAGATTTTCTGTCTTCAACCTTTACAATTTAGTAGCTAAACTTAACAATGGATTCATTTGATATAAAATATTTACACTGCAGTTATGATTTTAGGCCTTATCCCCTACAATTATGTGATGGGTTAACCCTTATAAATAACTGTACGTTCTCTATATTCACGACATTCTCCAACCTCATACAACTATCTCCTACCTGGTGCTGTTGCTGGTGTCTTAAGCTCAGTTGCTGCTTGGCCAGATTCGTGTATGCATGGTGGGGCCCTGCTTGCAAAAGAAACTGTTACTATTCACTTCCTGGAAATATGAGCAATGAGTGAACAATCTAGGCCTCCCTCCCGCCCAAACAGCCACACATTAAATCAGTAGCCTTTTTGTTTAATAAACAGGCCCCCTTCCGCCCAATAAGCCCCAAAATGTAATAAATAGTATTAACATTTAATGTTAAATGTGCCAACCCCCCATACAGCCCTGCCAATAAATTAATAACACACATGTTTAATAAGTAGGCCTCCTTCCTTATAATCAGCTGACATTAAATAAAGTGTTTACTTTTAATAAATAAGCCTCCTTCCCCACAAACAAACCCAATGTTAAATTAATAGTATTCTCATTTAATAAACAGACTTATCCTCTAGCACCAGCCCCGACATTAAATGAATAACATTCTCATTTAATAAAATGACCTTTCCCCCACCAGCCCTAAAATAAAATTAACTGCAGTTTTTGAGGAATTAAAGGTTGATAAATAGACCCACTATTTCAACTGCACATGCTCATGTAGAGGTATGGCATCCTCTGCCTAATCCCACAGAGACATGTGAGTGTAAAACCAGTAACATAATATATTGCATACGTGATAATGCAGTATCACTGAATCTATGAAATCTCAGACCTGTATCACAGAATTTATTGTACCCAATTTACATTGGGATGCAAAGTTGACAGCCACCAACTCCAAAGAAATCATTGAATTAGACTGCTTGTAAATATTTATGAAGTACTGTAGTCCCTTTCAGATCAAAACTTCACCTTCATTGTACCTTAAATTCTGGTGACAGGTGGGAGAACATGTATATATTAGCAGAATAAAAATTGTAGATTGTAGCAGTCTCACAAAGACTAAGGGCCAAAGAAAGACAGCAAGGGACTGTCTGACAAAGATACACCACCAGTGGATCTCTACCTGTAGTAAAGTTCCAAATTATAGCATGGCCTGCCCCTGGCTGGCTGGGCCTGCTGGGTTTTGTAGTTCCACCACTACTGGAGAGCCACATGTTGCATGTGGCTAGATTGGAAGGAAGGATGGACAGTGGAATTTGGAGAAAGCACAGCTGATGTGCATTCTATGCAAGTAAATCTGTGTTCCCTCACCTCATCCTCCAGCAATGTTGGGAGAATTTAGAATCCATAAAACTTTTTGCCACCTCCATCTCCATATTCCTCTTCCACAATCCTCCTGTCCTCTTCGTAATACTCGGGCATGTTTAAATCCTCGGCCTCCTGTCAGTGCCTAACAGCGTTGCCAGATCCCTGGTTATTACAGCCAAATTGTGCAGAGAATATCCAAGGCGTCCCCACCACGCGTGCGCCGCACTAGCAGCTTCCGCTTCTCAACGTCTCTTCCATCACCTGGTAATGTGAGATCAGTGATGGCCTGCTCAGGGAGGTATATATTATGTCTCTGGGGGTCTCAGCATTATGTCTCCGACTGTCTTCAATGTTCATCTGCGGCGGCAACGCATTCATATGTACCTGGGGAGCTGAGCACTTGGGAAAATGGCGACCGGCCATTGCGTCCCCACGGGCTTGCACCCGCACCGCCCTCGTTGTGGCCCTGTCTGTTGCCCTATTTTGGACCAGTCAAATCAAATGCCATGCCACTATGCATTTATCCGGGGGATGTCCTGGCATCAAATGTTCCATGTTTATATAGTACTATGTTTGAGAGGTAACCAGTCGGTAAATTGGAATAAACAACTCAGATTATATTATTCAATCAATGATATATCTTTAAAACACATTAGTCTCATTCCTCTATTAGACTAATCAGGATAACTCTGAGAAACTAAAGCATATACTCACATATTTAATGAACACTTTTTACAACTAATCCTACATTTTTAATACAGTTATGACTGTCCTCCTTATTTGGAGTGGACCAGTAGCCTCTAGGAAACACAAGTCTAACACAAGTATAAAATGACACTGAGATTGTCTTAAATATATATATTTTATTCTACAATATATTAAGTCACTTAGATGGAGCATTTAAAGAATCATAAAGAGAGTGAACCAAAGAAAAGATGTTAAGTGTACTTAAACAATCGGGCGTTCATTTGCAGCACATTCATAAACCAGCTCATACAAAATAAGGAGATAGCAGACCCAAGCAAATACTGAAGCAGTGCCTTTCTAGGAGGGCACCATGCTTAACTGGGTGATGTTTTTTCCAAACACAGATGCAGGAATCAGAATAGACCACTGAGCAAAGGGGCTTCACGCACATAAATCGGGCATACGCACACCCATATTCAACTGAAGAAACATCTGTTGTTGAATACAGGTCTAGGTGCGCTCTGCTCTAACAGATAATGCGCTGCAGGATATATACTCTAGGCAAAGAGTCTTCACTATGCATGCACAAACTATGGCAGGTGGGGGCTCTGATATATATCTTATGATTAATACATTAACTTGCACCAAGTCTTTGGGATGCCTAAAATGCATGTCTTAAAAATACATGTAAATTAAAATCAAACACATAGTAAAAGTTTCAAGCTGCACGCAATTTGCTTGTTTGAAAACCGCCACACATCAGATACGATTTTACATAAAAGGAAGATTAAACCAGTTTGCATTTGAAAACTACATCTGATTGATGGCAGTTTTTAAATCACATGATAACTGCACTTTGAAACATCCCACTTAGTCATTTAATCAAGGAGCTGCAGAATCACACATAATGATGAAGTAATGGCAGTGTCTTTCAGAATTAGCCAGCAAATGCATAATAAGATAATTGCAGCTTTTCTTAGGGATATGGGAATCTTTGTGGACATTTTTCTGAATTACATATAATAAACCCATTGGTCCTGGGACAGTTTTTTATTATTATTATTATTATTATTATTATTATTATTATTATTAATTTTTATTTATAGGGCGCCACTAGGTATCTGTAGCGCCGTACAGGGACAGACAGAAAAACAGTACAGGGAGAGACAGCACGGTACAGTTAACAAAAAAGCACAGTAACTCGGAAGCTCAAAGTACAGCTAGATGAAAGGTGAGGGCCCCCAGCGGGGTAGAGAGAGGGGTAGAAGGGCAGAAAAACCTCACAGAAGAGACAAGAAGCTGGAGAGCAGAGTTAAGGTGGTGGAGAACAGGAGGAGAGAAGGCCCTGCTCAAAGGAGCGTACAATCTAAGGGGAGGGTAGGACGGTCAGAGACGCAAGGGTAGGAGGAGGAAAGGGGAAGAACGAAGGCAGGGATGGAGGGGGAAGAGGAAAACAATGAGGAGGGAGGTAGGAAGGGGACAGGAAGGAGGGTAGGAGTGGGCAAAGTGCTACAAAATCTTAAACTGCTGGCACTGGGCAGATAACACCATGTCACCATCACCTTAAGAGAAAAGTCGCTGTACCATCAGCAAAATAATGATGCCCTGTTGGCATAGGAAACCAAAAGTTCTTTCCTACAGACACATTTAATACTGTAGGTTAAATGTATCAAGCTCCATTTTTTCAGCAGTTTAAAATCACGGCAAAGCACGGGTGATAAACTGCGATTTGAATCCCCAAGTCGCCAGATGTATTAACCTGTGTTTTTTACTCTTATCTTCAAAATCGCTGGTCATCTCTATCAATTTGCTAGAAATTAAAACACGCCCGTATGTGGCCAACTCTCCCGTGTTTAGCTAGCTCTCTCGTGTTTAGGTGAAAATTGCCATATACAGAACGCTCCTTCCTAAATGCGAGACTAGCAAACACATCACTGTTACACTGCCCTGCCTATACAGCCGCAGGTCCCGGCAGCTGTCAAAAGTTTTAAAAATAGATTAATATTTGAAAAAAAAATGTGTGGGGACCCCCCTGTCCGAGCACTATTTACTCTAGCGCTGTCAGCCTACTACTGCTTGCACGAAAATTGGGGACAAATTTGCTTGGGGTCCCTCTGATTTTCACGTATACAGCACTAGGCAAACCAGCCAGGGTGGTTGGCACTATAGCAGGGGTACATGTGCAGGGATCCCCCTGTCTTAATGACAAACCAACCCCAGGCTATTCCGCGCTGGGCTGGATTCCCTAGGGTGTGCGGTCCGCAAAAACAACTAGAGGACCCCCCTTTATGATAAGCAGCCCAGTGCTGAAAGCACAAGGTCTCTTCCTACACCACTGGGCGGTGGGTGTAGGGTAATAACGATGATAAAAGTGTTAAAAAAAAAAACAGACGCCCTTTTTGTTTGTGAACTACAAGTCCCAGCCAGGCCGGCCTGCTTTAAACAGTCTAGGCATGCTGATGCTTGTAAAACTACAAGACAATATGGAGAACTACAAATGCCAACATGGCCTGGCACCCATGCCTGCTTGTGACCTGTACTTCCAAAACAAAAATGTTAAAAAAAAACACAACACTGTTATTTAACCACAACATTTTAATAAAAATACCCCAATACATACATAGCACACCCTGTTTAATATCACATCTATTTATTAAAAATTATAAAACCCCATATACTCACCAATATGATGTCTTCTTCTTTTGTCAGCAGCTGTTAATCCAAAAATGATTGTAAACCATGTCCACAAATATTTGTATTCCAAAATAAGGTCCATGAAGATGTCCCCAAAATATTTGTATATCAAAACGTCCATGCTTGAATAAAATATTTTGCTCTTCGGGTCACATAGATTTGTAATTCCAAATGTCCCGCCATTTGTAAATTCATTCGGCTTGCATTCTTTTTTCTTCGGATTATGGGGACCCCCATTTTGTATATCCATACCGGAACAAGCTTGAAAAAAAAATAAACCCAGTAAAGACACGACGTGAACTTTGCTTGTACACTGTACAAGCAACGCAACACTAATGAGTATAACACTAATGAGTATAACAGAGCCGCAAGCTCTATTTATAGTCTAAAGGGTTTCCCATCACAGCGTGGGAATTCCCCTAAGACTATAACCTTTCATTGACATACTAGTGATAATGGGCCTGATTCATTAAGGAAAGATATGCAAAAAATTGAGTAAGTTTTCTTACTCAAATTTCTTGGACAAAACCAGGTTGCAGTGCAAAGGGTGCAAATGAGTTTATTATTTTGCACATAAGGAAATGTTCCTATAAATGTTTTTCATGTAGAACACAAATACTTGATAGCTTATTTTTACACTGAAATTTAAAGTTCATCTAGGACATGCCTTACCCCAACTATAAATCTGCAAACACATTTTAAATTTACCTCCAATGCAACATGGTTTTGCCTTACTTGCTTACTTTTGCTTAACGCTCCTTAGTGAATCAAGCACAATCTTATCCTTTATCTTGTCCTGATGGTCTATTATGTGTTACTATTCAGTGATTGATGAACCATAGACCTCTCTGGGAGTTCATACAGTGGAGACTCTATTAAGTTTGTGTTTATTTATTTTTTAATTTAGTTATAGAAATCAGGGACACGAATTCAAACATTAAGCTGCAAAATCATTTTTCACCCATGCAGTGACAATATATCATTATATTCATAAAGGGCCTTATTCATTAATGCATGCAAAACAAAACATATTGGGTCTGAGTAATTAAGGAAAGTAAGGCAAAAAAAGAGAGTAAATTTTCTTCTGGACAAACCATGTTACAATGCAAGGGGTGCAAATTAGTTTAATATTTTGCACATAAGTTAAATACTGACTGTTTTTTCATGTAGCACACAAATACTTATCTTTATTTTTACACTGAAATTTCAAGTTGATTTCAAGTTGATCTAGGATATGCCCTATCCTAACTATAGATATGCCATCACATTTTAAATTT